>NW_027590110.1:322000-644000 GCF_964213995.1 Mustelus asterias
ATCCCTCTATCCTAGAATACCCCGTAGAGAATATGTTATCAGATAGAATACCCCTCCTCTAGAATCCCCCTCCCCTAGAATACCCTGTATAGAATACCACTATCCTAAAATACCCTGTTTAGAATACCCCTACTCTAGAATCCCTCTACCCTAGAATATCCTGTATAGAATACTTCTGTCCTAAAATACCCTGAATAGAATACCTCTATCCTAGAATACCATTTATAGAATACCTCTATCCTAAAATACACTGAATAGAATTCCTCTACCCCAGAATACCTCGTAGAGAATACCTCTACCCTAGAATACCCTGTATAGAATACCTCTACACTAGAATACCCCGTGTAGAATCCCTCTACCCGAGAATTCCCCATATAAAATACCTCTATCCTAAAATACCCCATATAGAATACCTCTACCCTAGAATACCCCATTTAGAATACCTCTACCCTAGAATACCCTGTATAGAATACTGCTACAATAGAATACCTCTATCCTAAAATACCCTGAATAGAATCCCTCTACCCTAGAATACCCCGTAGAGAATACCATTACCCTAGAATACCCTGTATAGAATGCCGCTACCCTAGAATACCCTGTATAGAAGACCCCTGCCCTAGAATACCCTGAATAGAATACCTCTACCGTAGAATACCCTGTATAGAATATAACTACGCCAGAAAACCCTGCATAGAATACCACTGGCCTAGAATACCCTGAAGAGTATACCCCTATCCTTGGGAGCTGTATCACTGATTGTTTGATGCAACCTGAGCATTATTATATCTTCAGAGATGAGAAGATGAATTTGAGCTCATTGTACCTGGTCCACTTCCTCTCATTACAGCATGCGGTTACATACTGAATGGCGTTAATGTGTTCTCTCCACTGCTCTGGATCATAGATCACGCCAAAGATTTCTCACACTTTGAATCGAGGAGTCAGATGCTGAATCGTGGGCAGCACGGTAGCACAGTGGTTAGCACTGCTGCTTCACAGCTCCAGGGAACTGGGTTCGATTCCCGGCTTGGGTCACTGTCTGTGTGGAGTTTGCACATTCTCCTCGTGTCTGCGTGGGTTTCCTCCGGGTGCTCCGGTTTCCTCCCACAGTCCAAAGATGTGCGGGTTAGTTTGATTGGCCATGCTAAAATTTCCCTTACTGTCCTGAGATGTGTAGGTTTGAGGGATTAGTGGGTAAATATGTAGGGATATGGGGGTAGGGCCTGGGTGGGATTGTGGTCGGTGCAGACTCGATGGGCCGAATGGCCTCTTTCTGTACTGTAGGGTTTCTATTCTATTCTATGAATCCTATTACCCTGGTTAGAAACATAGAAAATAGGAGCAGGAGGAGGCCATTCAGCCCTTCGAGTCTGCTCCATCATTCATTATGATCATGGCTGATCATCCAACTCAATATTCTGTTCCCATCTTCCCCCCCATATCTTTTGATCCTCTTCGCCCCAACCAAGTGCTATATCTAACTGCTTCTTGAAAACATTCAATATTTTGGCCTCGATTACTTTCTGTGGTAGCGAATTCCACATATTCGCCACTCTCTGGGTGAAGACATTTTTCCTCATCTCTGTCCTAAATGGTTTAGCCTGTATTCTTAAATTGTGATCCCTGGTTCTGTACGCCGCCCCAACCCCCCGCCATTGGGGAACATCCTTCCTGCATCTACATTGTCTCGTCTTGTTAGAATTTCAAGTTTATTTATTTGTGTCACAATTACATTAACACTGCAATGAAGTTACTGTGAAAATCCCTGAGTTGCCACACTCTGGCGCCTGTTTGGGTACACCGAGGGAGAATTTAGCATGGCCAATGCACCTAACCAGCACGTCTTTCAGATTATGGGAGGAAACCCACGCAGACACGGGTTTCTATGAGATTCCACCCCCCCCCTCATTCTTCTGAACTCTGGTGAATATAATCCTAACCGACTCAATCTCACCTTGGGAATCAGTCCCGCCATCCAAGGAATCAGCCTGGTAAACCTCCGCTCTACAGCAAGAACGTCCTTCCTCAGATAAGGAGACAAAAGCTGCACACAATATTCCAGGTGTGGTCCCACCAAGGCCCCATATATATGCAACCAGACACCCCTGCCCCGTACTCAAATCCTCTCGCTATGAAGGCCAACATTCCATTTGCCTTTTTCACCGCCTGCTGCACCTGCATGCTTAACTTCAGCGACTGGTGCATGAGGACACCCAGGTCTCATTTCACATTCCTTTCTCCTAATTTATGGCCTTTCAGATAGTAATCTGCCTTCCGTTTTTGCTACCAAAGTGGATAACCTCACATTTCTCCAAATTATACTGCATCTGCTGTTCATTTGCCCACTCACTCAACTTGTCCACATCACACTGAAGCATCTCTCCATCTTCCTCACAGCTCACCCAGCTTTGTGTCATCTGCAGATTTGGAGATATTACATTTAGTTCCCTCGTCTAAATCATTAATTTATCTGTAGTGAATAGCTGGGGCCCCAGCACTGATCCCAGCGGTACCCCACTAATCACTGCCTGCCATTTGGAAAAAGACCTTGTTTATTCCTACTCTTTGTTTCCTGCGGCCAACCAGTTTTCTATCCATCTCAATACACTACCCAATCCCATGCACTTTAATTTCACACACTGATCTCTTAAGTGGGACCTTATCTGAAAGTCCAAATAAACCACATCCACTGGCTGCCCCTCATCAACTCTACTAGTTACATCCTTGAAGAATTCCAGTAGATTTGTCAAGCATGATTGCCCTCGTGTAAATCCATCTGACTCTGTCCTGTCCAGCCGCTGTTTACCAAGTGCTCTGCTATTAAATCCTCCCCCACTACCGACGTCAGGCTGACTGGTCTATAATTCCCTGTTCTCTCTCTGCCTCCCTTTTTAAATAGTGGGGTTACATTAGCTACCCTCCAATCCATAGGAACTGTCCCAAAGGCTATAGAACCTTGGAAGATGAATACCAATGTACCCACTATTTCTCAGGCCATTTCCTTAAGTACTCCGGGGTGTAGATTATTGGGCCCTGGGGATTTATCAGCCTTCAATCTCACTTTCCCCAACACCATTTCTCTACTAATATTAATTTCCTTCAGTTCCTCCCTCTCCCTAGACCCTGTGTTCCCCAACTTTTCTGGTACGTTATTCGCGTCCTCCTTTGTGAAGACAGAACTAGAGTATGTATTTAGTTGGTCAGCCATTTCTTTGTTCCCCAATATAAATTCCCCTGTTTCTGACTGTAAAGGACCTAGTTTGTCGTTAACAATCTTTTTCACCTCACACACCTAATAGAAGTTGGATGGCAGGGTAGCACAGTGGTTAACACTGCTGCTTCACAGCTCCAGGGGCCTGGATTCGATTCCCGGCTTGGGTCACTGTCTGTGTGGAGTTTGCACATTCTCCTCGTGTCTGCGTGGGTTTCCTCCGGATGCTCCGGTTTCCTCCCACAGTCCAAAGATGTGCGGGTTAGGTTGATTGGCCAGACTAAAAATTGCCCCTTAGTGTCCTGAGATGTGTAGGTTAGAGGGATTAGTGGGTATATATGTAGGGATATGGGGGTAGGGCCTGGGTGGGATTGTGGTCGGTGCAGACTCGATGGGCCTAATGGCCTCTTTCTGTACTGTAGGATTCTATGTTTCTAAACTTTTACGGTCAATGTTTATGTTCCCCGCAAGCTTACTCTCGTACTCTATTTTCCCCTTATTAATTAGTCCCTTTGCTGAATTATAAACTGTCCCAATCCTCAGGTCTACAGTTTTTCTGGATCATTTGTATGCCTCTCCCTTGGACCTTTAACTATCTCTAATTTCCCTTGTAAGCCTTGGTTTGGCCACCTTTCCAGTTTTATTTTTGTGCCAGACTGGATTAAATAATCATTCTTTCAATGTTTGCCGTTGCCGATCCACCATCGTCCCCTTAAATAACATTTCCCAATCTATCAAAGCCAACTTGTGCCTCATATTCATCGTAGTTTCCTTTATTAAGATTCAGGACCCTAGTCTCAAAATCAACTCCCTCACTGTCCACCTTGATGAAGAATTCTATCGTGTTATAGGGGATGAAGTAACAATTTGACTTTATCGTCGCCACTTGCTAAGCAGCTCAGAGAGGTCAGCCCCCCTGGTCCTTTCCAGCAGCCTTTGGGCCAGCCCTGGTGCCAGGTGCTTATTGTTCTGAGCTGTGTTTATGCTTCACATTCCCAACAGGAAGCACCACTTTATTCAGCGCACTGCTCACCAAGTGCCTGGAGAAGGACGTGTATGCTGTTTGCCGCTACACTCCCCGGAGGAACACCCCACCCCGATTTGTGGCGTTGGTCCCACAGGAGGAGGCGCTGGATGATCAGAAAGTGCAGACCATCCCTCCAGGTCAGTGACACTGTCTCTCTCGGATCGCTCACTGACTGGGTGAGTACACTTGATTTGTCTCTCCTTTCTGACTGAGTTATGGTCACACCAGTGCCACAGAATCTCCGGCACCTTTTCTGCCTGGCCACATATGATAATTATTCACACACTATTTGTCTATGGAGGGCATCGTAGCTGTTGCCTATCCTACCCCCACTCACACACACACACACCAAAAAGCACACATATACACACCACACGTATACACACCACACGTATACACACCACACGTATACACACCACACGTATGCACATCACACGTACACACATCTCATGTACACACACCGCACGTACACACACCACACGTACACACACCACACGTACACATACCACACGTACACACACCACACGTACACACACCACACGGACACACATAGCACACATTTACACACATCTCAGATACACACACGCACCACATGTACACAGACACACCACACATACATGTACGCACCACACGTAGACGCACGCACCACACGCATGCACGCACGCACCACACGTATGCACGCGCACCACACGTACGCGCGCACCACACGTACGCGCGCACACCACACGTACGTGCGCACACCACACGTACGTGCGCACACCACACGTACAAGCGCGCACCACACGTACAAGCGCGCACCACACGTACAAGCGCACCACACGTACACAAACACCACACTTACACGCGCACCACACATACACGCACACACCACACGTACAAACGCACCACACATATACGCACACACCACACGTATGCGCGCACCATACGTACGCACGCACCACACGCACACGCACCACACGTACACGCACGCACCACACGTGCACGCACGCACCACACGTGTACGCATGCACCACACGCACGCACCACACGTACGCGCACGCACCACACATATGCACGCACACCACACGTACGCGCGCACACCACACGTACAAGCGCGCACCACACGTACAAGCGCACACCACACGTACAAGCGCACACCACACGTACAAGCGCACACCACACGTACAAACGCACCACACGTATGCGCGCGCCACACGTACACACACATATATACACACAGTGGAGCCTGGCTGATTGTGTGCAGCTCCAATGCAGAGAGGAACTGAAACCAGATATTTGATTTGATTTATTATTGTCACGTTTATTAGTATACGGTAAAAAGTATTGTTTCTTGCCCGCTATGCAGACAAAGCATACCGTTCATAGAGAAGGAAAGGAGAGAGAGCAGAATGTAGTGTTACAGTCACAGCTCGGGGTGTAGAGAAAGATCAACGTAAGAGAAAGATAGCACCACAGCCTGGGCTTGGACTCAGATGAACTAACTTCAGATTTCTATAGTTCAGAGTTACAGCGGATACATGTTACAGTGGATGGATGAAAATTGAAGATTACATAATAACTGCTGAGAGGAAATTGATCCAATCTATAAAGGGGAAAAGATTGCAGGGCTGGGGGAAAGAGAAGGCTCTTGAGACGCATTGGATAAGCTCTTTCAAAGAGCCAGTATAGCCATAATGGGCTGAATGGCTTCTATGCAGTGTCATTCAATGAATCATTTACCATCGCTGTAGTCCTGCATTACATTGGCAGTGCAGTGATTTTAGACGTGGGTCTTCACTTGTGGTTTCCTCCCTGGGAACAGTAACCTGACGATAGGCAGAGTTTTTTAAGCGATGTTGATTGAGGGATGAATACTGGCCAAGACACCAGGGAAAACTCCCCTGCTGCTCTTCAAAACAGGGTCGTTAACATCCACCTCCGAGGGATGTGGGGATCGCAGTTTTCTGTCACGTCTGAAAAGCATTAAAGTACGCGAAGAATCCAAACACCCCACGGAGCTGCAATCACCACTCACGCACTCACCCAGGGACCTGGGTCAATTCCCAGCTTGGGTCACTGTCTGTGTGGAGTCTGCACGTTCTCCCCGTGTCTGCGTGGGTCTCCTCTGGGTGCTCCGGTTTCGTCCCACAGTCTGTGCGGGTTAGGGTGGATTGGCCGTGCTAAATTCTCCCTCAGTGTACCCGAACAGGAGTGTGGCGACTGGGGGATTTTCACAGTAACTTCATTGCAGTGTTAATGTAAACCTACTTGTGACACTAATAAAATAAACTTTGAAACTTTAAAACTTTACTAGTCGTAGCTTTGACCTGATTTCTGCAAAAACGCGAATGTTCATCCCAGGTCATCCCATCAAACGCAACTCCTGAGTCGGGCAGAGTGGGCGTGTGAAATGCTCACCGATTCCTGGTACAAACAAAACCTTTCCGTCGTTTTCCCATCAGGATTCCACCTGATTTTTTTGCCTTACGCCGACGGTGTCAGGAAGATCGGCTTTACGGAGAAGCGAGTGGCCAGCGAGGATCAGATCGAGAAGATGAAATCAGTGGTGCAGAAGCTCCGGTTTAAATACAGGTCAGTCGGAGGTTCCAGCGATACTTTCTGCGCCATTAGAGGATCACTGTCTGTGCGGAGAGTCTGCACGTTCTCCCCGTGTCTGCATGGGTTTCCTCCGGGTTCCTCCCACAGTCTGAAAGTTGTGCGGGATTGGCCGTGCTAAATTGCCCCTCAGTGACCCAGATGTGTAGATTAGAGGGACTAGCGGGGTAAATAGATTGGGTTACGGGGATAGGACCTGGGGTGGGATTGTTGTCGGTGCAGACTCGATGGGCTGAATGGCCTCCTCCTGCACTGTAGGATTTCTATGATTTCCCCTGTGCAGATGAACAGGAAATTTCTGCAAATTCTCCTTAAAATAAAATGGTGACCATTTCTATCCCTCTGGATTAGGCCTGAGAGCTTTGAGAATCCGGTTATTCAGCGGCATTTCCGTAATCTGGAGGCACTGGCCCTCGATTTGAAGGAACCGGAAGAAGTTGAAGATTTGACACGTGAGTATCCTGCTGTACAGCTCGTACCCACTGCCCAGCAGCAAAAGGAATTAATTTGATTTGATTTATTATTGTCACATGTATTAACACACAGTGAAAAGTATTGTTTCTTGCGCACTATACAGACAAAGCATACCGTTCATAGAGAAGGAAAGGAGAGAGTGCAGAATGTAGTGTTACAGTCATAGCTAGGGTGTAGAGAAAGATCAACTTAATGCGAGGTCGGTCCATTCAAAAGTCTGACAGCAGCAGGGAAGAAGCTGTTCTTGAGTCGGTTGGTACGTGACCTCAGACCTTTTCCCGACAGAAGAAGGTGGAAGAGAGAATGTCCGAGGTGCGTGGAGTCCTTGATGATGATAAGGAATGATAGTGATTATGATAAGATAGTGATTGTAAAGACTAAAAAAGCCCAGCTTTCACACGTAGTCTGTAACAGAGCAGTATATCGGGAATATTTCCCATTGGATTCAGGGCCCCGGGGCAGGTATGAATATTGGGTAATTGTTGAATCCAGTTGTAATGCTCCCTGGGGGGCAGAGAGGGGTTGCTGGGGGCATGAAGAGGGGAGACATATGGCAAAGTGGGGGGGGTTAGGGTGGGGGAACTGGGGGATGCGGAGAGGAGAGTCAGTGTATCAGCAAATGCATACTGTGGCAATTACAGTAATTGCCTTATTGAAGACAGGCGATGGTTATTGACTCAACCTCTGAAAGAGTATAAATGGACACAGCAGGAACAGATACTGTGGGGGAATCAGAGGAGCTTGTATCTGTACTGAGCTGTATGTAGAATAAACTTGCTGAAGGAAAAAGACCAGCTGCTGTATTATTCCTCCACTGTTAATAAGAGGGAGCTCGGGGCGGGGGGGGGGGGGGGGGGCGGTGCAGAGCTCAGGGGAGGTGGGGGCAGAGGTGGGGGGAGGAGCAGATAGGGGGGAGAGAGGGGGAGCTGGGGGGAGAGGGGGAGCTGGCAGGGAAAGGGGGAGCTGGCGGGGAGGGGGAGCTGGGGGTGTTGAGCTCCAGCTGACAAAGGGGCAGCGCTCCGAAAGCGAGTGGCATTTGCTACCAAATAAACTTGTTGGACTTTAACCTGGTGTTGTTAAACTTCTTACCGTGTTGGAGAAGGGCAGCTGAGGGGAGTGGGGGCGAGAGAGAGGGGGTGCTGGGGAAGAGAGAGAGGGGGTGCTGGGGGAAGAGAGAGGGGGTGCTGGGGAAGAGAGAGGGGGTGCTGGGGAAGAGAGAGGGTGGATGCTGGGGAAGAGAGAGAGGGGGTGCTGGGGTAGAGAGAGAGTGGGTGCTGGGGAAGAGAGAGAGGGGGTGCTGGGGAAGAGAGAGAGTGGGTGCTGGGGAAGAGAGAGGGGGTGCTGGGGAAGAGATAGGGGGTGCTGGGGAAGAGAGAGGGGGTGCTGGGGAAGAGAGAGGGGGTGCTGGGGAAGAGAGAGGGGGTGCTGGGGAAGAGAGAGGGGGTGCTGGGGAAGAGAGAGAGAGGGTGCTGGGGAAGAGAGAGGGGGTGATGGGGTAGAGAGAGGGGGTGCTGGGGAAGAGAGAGAGGGGGTACTGGGGAAGAGAGAGGGGGTGCTGGGGAAGAGAGAGTGGGTGCTAGGGAAGAGAGAGGGGGTGCTGGGGAAGAGAGGGTTAGCTTGGGGGGAGAGGAGAGGGGGAGCTGGGGGGGGTAGAGGGGGAGCTTGGCGGGGGGGAGAGGGGGAGCTGGGGCGGGGAGAGCTGGGGGGGGGAGAGGGGGAGCTGGGGGGGGAAGAGGGGGAGCTGGGGGGGGGGAAGAGGGGGAGCTTGGGGGGGAAGAGGGGGAGCTGGGGGGGGAGAGAGGGGGAGCTGGGGGTGGGGAAGGGGGGGGAGAGGGGGGGACCTAGGGTTGGAGAGGGGGAGCTGGGGGGAGGGAGAATTGGGGTGGAGAGGTGGGGGTGGAGATGGGGAGTGGGGGTGGGGAGAGGGTGGAGGTATACTGTGAAATGTCTGACACTGGGAAGTTCCGAAGAAGAAAAGGACGTTGGCGTGTTTGTCCATAGATCTCTGAAGGTGGAAAGGCAGGTTAATAGGGTGGTGAAAAAGGCATATGGCACACTCGCCTTTATCAATCGGGGTATAGATTACAAAGCAGAGAGGTCATGATGGAGTTGTATAGAACTTTGGTGAGGCCGCAGCTGGAGCACTGTGTGCGGTTCTGGTCGCCACATTATAGGAAGGATGTGAACACACTGGAGGGGGTGGAGAGGAGATTCACCAGGATGCTGCCTGGGACGGAACATTTAAGTTATGAAGAGAGATTGGATAGGCTTGCGTTGTTTTCTCTGGAGCGGAGAAGACTGAGGGGCGACCTGATCGAGGTGTTCAAGATTATGAGGGATATGGACAGGATGGATGGGGAGCAGCTGTTGCCCTGAGTTGACGGGTCAGTTACGAGGGGACACAAGTTAAAAGTGAGGGGTGGGAGGTTTCGGGGGGATTTGAGGAAAAAGGTTTTTACCCAGAGGGTGGTGAGGGTCTGGAATGCGCTGCCTGGGAGGGTGGTGGAGGCGGGATGCCTCACATCCTTTAAAAAGTACCTGGATGAGCACTTGGCACGTCATAACATTCAGGGCTATGGGCCAAGTGCTGGTAAATGGGATTAGGTGGGCAGGTCAGGGCATTTCATGCATCAGTGCAGATTTGGTGGGCCGAAGGGCCTCTTCTGCACTGGAGGATTCTGTGATTCTGAGCTGGGGGCAGAGAGGGGGAGCTGGGGGCAGAGAGGGGGAGCTGGGGGGCAGAGGGGGAGCTGGGGGAGAGAGGGGGAGCCAGAGGGGAGATGGGGTGCTGGGGGGGAGGAGGAAAGGTAGAGAGGTGGAGAAGGGGGCTTGGAGAGGGAGAGCCGTGGCGGGTGGGGGTGGGGGCGCGGGGGCTGGAGGGAGCGTGGGGGGAGAAGCTGGGGCGGGGGGAGAGAGGAAGCTGGAGAGGTGCAAATAAATGACTTTGATAGAGAGCGTAATAGGGGAAATCGTCTTTTCCCCACACAGTGCCAAAGAATGATGTTATGGACAGGAGAATCGGACAGCTGGCATAGGAGTTCCTGGAGCTGGTTTATCCCCCGGGCTATAACCCAGGTGCAAAGAGCCAACAGAAGAGGAAGCTCAGTGAGTACTGCGGCAAGGGGAGCAAATTAAACGTTGTGTCAGTAAATGCTCCGCGTGGGATACAAGTGAGCCACACGGACACGGAAATCTCTGCTCAATTCTCTCAGAACTGAACCAGCTGGTCGCCAAAAGAAACAAAGAATTGCATTTTTTTCGCGCCTTTCCTCAGGACATTGTAAAACACTACAGTCAGTGAAGTGCAGTGGCCGCTGTAATTTATTACAACCCTGTTAGGAACATTTATAGAGAATTAACTGACCATAATTACCTGACAGAACTACGTCACTAGATTTCAACTTTTTCAAATAAAAACAAACTTTATTGTATTTTAGAGTTAAACAAAGCAAGCACTATTAACTCAACACCGCAGTTTATCAACGAACAAAGAACAGTACAGCACAGGAAACAGGCCCTTCGGCCCTCCAAGCCTGTGCCGCTCCTTGGTCCAACTAGACCAATCGTTTGTATCCCTCCATTCCCAGGCTGCTCATGTGACGATCCAGGTAAGTCTTAAACGATGTCAGCGTGCCTGCCTCCACCACCCTACTTGGCAGCGCATTCCAGGCCCCCACCACCCTCTGTGTAAAAAACATCCCTCTAATATCTGAGTTATACTTCGCCCCTCTCACCTTGAGCCCGTGACCCCTCGTGAACGTCACTTCTGATCTGGGAAAAAGCTTCCCACCGTTCACCCTATCTATCCCCTTCATAATCTTGTACACCTCTATTAAATCTCCCCTCATTCTCCGTCTTTCCAGGGAGAACAACCCCAGTTTACTCAATCTCTCCTCATAGCTAAGACCCTCCATACCAGGCAACATCCTGGTAAACCTTCTCTGCACTCTCTCTAACGCCTCCACGTCCTTCTGGTAGTGCGGCGACCAAAACTGGACGCAGTACTCCAAATGTGGCCTAACCAGCGTTCTATACAGCTGCATCATCAGACTCCAGCTTTTATACTCTATACCCCATCCTATAAAGGCAAGCATACCATATGCCTTCTTCACCACCTTCTCCACCTGTGTTGCCACCTTCAAGGATTTGTGGACTTGCACACCTAGGTCCCTCTGTGTTTCTATACTCCTGATGACTCTGCCATTTATTGTATAACTCCTCCCTACATTATTTCTTCCAAAATGCATCACTTCGCATTTAAACTCCATCTGCCACCTCTCCGCCCAATTTTCCAGCTTATCTATATCCTGCTGTATTGCCCGACAATGCTCTTCGCTATCTGCAAGTCCAGCCATCTTCGTGTCATCCGCAAACTTGCTGATTACACCAGTTACACCTTCTTCCAAATCATTTATATATATCACAAATAGCAGAGGTCCCAGTACAGAGCCCTGCGGAACACCACTGGTCACAGACCTCCAGCCAGAAAAAGACCCTTCGACCACTACCCTCTGTCTCCTATGGCCAAGCCAGTTCTCCACCCATCTAGCCACTTCTCCTTGTATCCCATGAGCCTTAACCTTCTGAACCAACCTGCCATGTGGGACTTTGTCAAATGCCTTACTGAAATCCATATAGACGACATCCACGGCCCTTCCTTCATTAACCGTTTTTGTCACTTCCTCAAAACACTCCACCAAATTTGTAAGGCACGACCTCCCTCTTACAAAACCATGCTGTCTGTCACTAATGAGATTGTTCCGTTCTAAATGCACATACATCCTGTCTCTAAGAATCCTCTCCAACAACTTCCCTACCACGGACGTCAAGCTCACCGGCCTATAATTTCCTGGGTTATCCCTGCGACCCTTCTTAAACAACGGGACCCCATTCGCTATCCTCCAATCCTCAGGGACCTCACCCGTGTCCAAAGAAGCGACAAAGATTTCCATCAGAGGCCCAGCAATTTCATCTCTCGTCTCCCTGAGCAGTCGAGGATAGATGCCATCAGGCCCTGGGGCTTTGTCAGTTTTAATGTTCCCTAAAAAACCTAACACTTCCTCTGTTGTAATGGAGATTTTCTCTAACGGGTCAACACCTCCCTCCGAGACACTCCCGGTTAACACGCCCCTCTCCTTCGTGAATACCGATGCAAAGTATTCATTTAGGATCTCCCCTATTCCCTTGGGTTCTAAGCATAATTCCCCTCCTTTGTCCCTGAGAGGTCCGATTTTCTCCCTGACAACTCTTTTGTTCCTAACGTATGAATAGAATGCCTTAGGATTCTCCTTAATCCTGCCTGCCAAGAACATCTCGTGACCTCTTTTTGCCCTTCTAACTCCCCGTTTGAGTTCTTTCCTACTATCTCTGTATTCCTCCAGAGCTCCATCTGTTTCCAGTTGCCTGGACTTAACGTACGCCTCCCTTTTCATTTTATTCAGATCCTCAATTTCCCTGGTTATCCACGGCTCTCGAATCCTACCTTTCCTATCTTTCCTTTTTACAGGCACATGCCTATCCTGCAGCCTTATCAATAATTCCTTAAAAGACTCCCACATGCCAGACGCGGACGTACCCTCGAACATCCTCTCCCAATCAACATCCACCAATTCCTGCCTAATCCGGTTATGGTTAGCCTTCCCCCAATTTAGCACCCTGCCCGTAGGACAGCACTCATCCTTGTCCATTACTATCCTCAAGCTAACAGAGTTGTGGTCACTATTTGCCACATGTTCCCCTACCGAAACTTTGACGACCTGACCGGGCTCATTTCCCAGAACTAGGTCCAGTATAGCCCCCTCTCTAGTCGGATTGAAGAATGCAGCAATTGCTTTACTCTGTTGAAAGCTTCTTCCTGGGGAATCTTCCAAAACCAACGCTGGTGTTTCTTTAGCGGAATATACAAGGGGGCAAAATAATGTCAACAAATTCAGTAAAAATGCCCACAGTAATTCACCATTCCTAAGAGTGACTCGAGCTCGGATGTGTTTCTGGGGGCAGGTGCCTCCTTTATGGCTCTGACCTTGTCTTCCATGAGGTGTAATCCTTGGACATCTACACAATACCCCAGATAGGCGACCTCAGTGACTTGAAAAGTACATTTCTCCTTCTTGAGGTGGATTCCAGCCTCTTGAAATCTCTCTAGCGCCTCCTCTAAGTTTGCTAAATGCTCGGCTTCGGTCGATCCAGTTATGAGAACATCATCAAGGTCTACACAACTCGTGACAGCCCCTGCAGCAGACTCTCCATTGTCCTCTGGAAAATCGCACATGCTGAAGGCATACCAAAAGGCAGGCGTGTGTACTGGAACACGTGTGTGTTCACCGTGACATAACCTCGGGAAGCATCATCTAATTCGAGTTGCTGATATCCATGAGTCATATCCAGCTTTGTATAAGACTGACCTCCAGCCAGCTTTGCAGACAGGTCTTCAATCTTTGGGATTGGATATTTATCCAACTTGGCAGCACAATGAGCTGTTAACTTGTAATCACCATAAGTGTGGACAGTCTTCTCCGGTTTCAATACGGAGACTGTAGGTGTTGCTCATTCCGTGAACTGAACTGGCTGGATAATGCTCAGTCCTTCCAATCACTGCAATTCAGTATCTAAATTCTCTTGTAAAGCATATGGTACGAGTCAGACCCTGGGTCCACCTCTGGGTCCACGTAGACCTTCACTTGCAGGCCTTTTATTTTGCCTAAATCATCATTCAAGACACTCTCGTATGGGCGCCACGGTGACACAGTGGTTAGCACTTCTGCCTCACAGAGACTTGGGTTCGATTCCCGGCTTGGATCACTGTCTGTGTGGAGTCTGCACATTCTCCCCTTGTCTGCGTGGGTTTCCTCCAGATGCTCCAATTTTCTCCCACACTCCAAAGATGTGCGGGTTAGGTCGCTTGGCCATGCTAAATTACCTTGCTCAAGGGGGATTAGCAAGGTAAATATGTAGGGTTACGGAGATAGGGCCTCGGTGGGATTGTGGTCGGTGCAGACACGATGGGCCGAATGGCCTCCTTCTGCACTGTAGGGATTCTATGATTTCTTCATCGGCTGTGCTGGCCACTGCTGGGACTGCACCTGGAAGAAGAGGATGGCACAGAAGGTGGATGAGAGGAATCTATTGGTGGCAGGGGCAGTCACAGAGGCTCCAATGCTTGGGCTGGGGTGGGGGAATGGTGTCAGCAGGCTGTATCTTTAGTCACGGAATTGGATAATGCTCCCGGGAGCCCCCCTCCCATTGAGTAAAGAGTGACAAAATAGGAGACCACACATGACGAAGGGTCGTCTGGACTCGAAACATCAGCTCTTTTCTCTCCTTACAGATGCTGCCGGACCTGCTGAGATTTTCCAGCGTTTCCTCTTTCGGTAGGAGATTACATACCTGCCTGAGCCTATTGGTACTGAGTGGTCTCCCCACAGGGTGGCAGACCCCCACCGCCCCCCACAGTGAGATGTGGGAAGAGACGATTGATTGGCTCTGTATGTGGTTTAATTAGCCTCTGGATGGAGGAGGTCTTTCTACTCCATTCTCTGCCGCTGGTAAAATGGTCAGAAAGAATCGAGCACCCCATTCTCCAGCCCCTGACTACCCTCCCCATTTTAACAGCACCTTGCCTTCCAACCTGGCCCAGGGAGTTTGACACAAATTTAGCTCAATATTCCAAGGAGATGATTGGTTGATTTATAGAGCAGCGCCCCACCTTCTTGAGGTGGTGAGAGCGGTGAGCATTAATTAATTCAAATCAAAATTGGATTGATTTCAGAAAATAATATTTTTGAATACTCTATGAATAATTTTGGATTTGATGTCTGGTGTGTGTAGTGTATGGAAGAAACAGGTGTTTTTTCGATCTCTGGTTCCCAAGGATTACCCTCGCTGGGGGTTTTCCTCACCTCATGTCTGAGGCTGTTGGAGACAAATTGATAAGAGATTGATCGCTGTGATTTGGCGATCTTGTGGCGCAGTGGGTTATTGTCCCTGCCTCTGAGCCAGGAGCTCTGGGTTCGAGTCCCACCCCAGGACTTGATGCCCAAGGAAGTTCATAACGCGGCCAAACAGGTTGAGAATCAGCCTGTAAAATCCTTCCAAACACAAGCCAATGTCAGACGGTGAGAGTGGGAAAGATTCCTGGTCAGACATGTGATGGAAAGAATGTTGGAGCCTCGACCATCACTGACCATAGCTCCAGACTACAACACGCGTGGGAAAGTGCAGCAACTTGGAGAATTGGAGGGGTTGAATGGTTGATGTGGTCCTGATTAGGGCGGTGATGCGCGATTAAATCACTCGGGAGGCTGGATCGTACCCGGGAAATAAAGGCTTTTATTAGTAACAAGAATGGAGCATACTATATAACAATACAATCCCAGACTAAAGGGTCACCAGGCAGTGCAGTGACCTTTATACTCCTACAGGTAGGCGGAGCCAACCGGAGTGTACCACAGAACAATACCAACAGGTAGAACACCCCAACCCTAACCCCAACAGTGACAACAGTAACATATGTACAAGTACCCATAGTGCTAACCATCTATGGTTCAGTACCCATAGTGGTAACCATCTATGGTTCACCACAGGCGGCATGGTGGCACAGTGGTTAGCACTATTGCCTCACCGCGCCAGGGACCTCGATTCGATTCCCAGCTTGGGTCACTGTCTGTGTGGAGTTTGCATGTTCTCCCCGTGTCTGCGTGGGTTTCCTCCGGGTGTTCCAGTTTCCTCCCACAGTCCAAAAAACGTGCTGGTTAGGTGCATTGCCCGTGCTAAATTCTCCCTCAGTGTACCCGAACAGGCGCCGGAGTGTGGCGAACAGGGGATTTTCACACTAACTTCATTGCAGTGTTAATGTAAGCCTACTTGTGACATCTGAGAGTACCTGAGAGCTGGCACTCAGCCTCTGCGAGGTAGCGGTCAGTACACCAGACGGCAACAGCGCCCCTTTGTCGACAGGTTTGATGACAAAGTCGGGGTTGGACCTGAGGGAGTGAAGAGCGGAAAGTTCAGAAGGAGAGAGGTTGGAATGGGTGAGGGGGAGGCAGAAAAATTAAGATGACCAATGTCCTGTTGACTGTTCCCAGTGAAAAGATTGAGGGCAGGGGTAATTGTCTCGGTGGGTGTGTCCAATTGGAGGCAGAATGTTGGAGGCACATGAAAGGATCTGTGGAACAGGGGGAGGGCTCTTGCCCAAAGAAGTGGGCACGGAGTCGAAGGCGGCAGAAGAAGAGTTCACATCATGTTGAGCCCGGAATTCATTGAGGTGGGGACGTAAGGGTACAAAGCTGAGTGCTTTGCTGAGAACAGCACGCTCAGCCTCAGAGAGGGGAGGGTCGGAGGATATGGTGAACACACGGCAAGGGCTGGCGCTAGAAGAGATGGAGTTTGAGGGATTTGGGACTGGCGGAGAGCCGAGGATGGGCAGTGGTGTTGATGAGTTGTTGAAGCCTGTGTTCCTTAACATCTGCAAGAAACAGGAAAAGTTTTTTGTTAAGACACCGAATGATGCGGAGGATGAAACGAAACTGGGGACAGGGACAGCTTTGAGAGAGAGTAAGACAGTGCTGCTGGAGTGACTCTGAGCTGACAGCTTCTTGTCGAAACCACAGCAGATCCCTCACTTCCTGCGCGGAAGAGTACTTTGTGCTGAGAAGGAGGCATTTAGTTGTGCCTTGAAGCTGTGGCCGTTGTCTCGAACACTCAGTTGTGATGGCTTTCATGGTTGGATTACCTATAAGCACTCACGTTGGTGGGATTATTGCTTTGGGCAGAGAGTGGGAGACTGTACGTGAATAATAAACCCAGTGCATAATGAACACGGCAGATCTAACTGTGCCTGTCCTCATAATGAAGTCAAATTAATGAAACATCACATTTCTTGTGACAGGATTGTTACTTCACAATCTCTGACGGAGTTGTACAGTCATTCCTCCCAGCTTCTCAAACTGCTGCTGATTTCATCAGCAAACTTTGTTCCAGGACTTTGTTTTAGAAAAGAATAGATGAATAATTTTGGTCGGATGTATTAGTTCAGAGAGGCTCCTTATTTTAACTTTGCTTTCTTTCAAAAGGTTATCATTGCCACCTCTTGTTCTTTACTGGACTGAAATGTCTGAGATCAGATGAATGATTCATGGCCTAACATTGCCACAAATAAAATGAAACTCGTTTTCCAGCTCAGGATGCCTTATCCCACTGTAAACCCACACTGTTCAAACTCTGATCACACCCCCCCACTCCCCCCCACCCCAAACTCACTCTCCCCCAGGAAGTCCTTGGTGAGTCTCACTCGAATTCCAATATGCTTTTGATTTTGGGTGGAGAAGATATTAAACGAACCCTGTTTACTTGTGGCGCGGTGGGTTAGTGTCCCTGCCCCTGAGCCAGAAGGTCCAGGTTCGTAATCCCAATCCAGGACTTGACGGCCAAGGACGACACATTCTAAACGTGGTCAAACAGGTTAACCATCAACCTGCAAATCCTTCCAAACATGCCAGCGGCAGGCGGTAAGAGTGGGAGAGATACCTGGTTAGGCATTTTTTTGGCACGTAGCAATTAGAAACAGGAGAAGTGTCAGGAAACAGAGGTAGTTTAAGTGATCTATACATTTTTTGTTAAATATTAGAAACATGGTACAGATTTAGGTCGGATTAATTTAGTGTTTGTCCCGGAAAGGGCACAACCCAGGTTAGATTCATGTTAAACAAAGTTGTTTGTATATGTGGGGGAAACTGTTTTCTGCGTTGTGCTGAGTGAGTTTACGATGAGGAAAGTAAACACAAGCTGGTGGAAAGAATGAGATGTTGCTTAGCAGCTAAAGGGGCACTTTTCGGGAGAAAACCTTTTGCGTCTTAATGATTCACTGAATCCAGGTAGTTGGAGATAGGATGCTAGAGAGGGGACAGCTCCCAGCTCTGCTAGAAACTGGAAAGCTGTACATTGGAGTAATAGGCATGAAAGCAAGCTCCCAAGAAGCTCAAGGGCGGTTAATTCTGGAAACTCCCAAGTTTCCCGGAAGACTGAAGTGAAAGGATGAAAGAGGAATGCCATTGGAACAAGACACTGGCCCCTGAAAAGCTGGAAGTGCAGACCTGTGTGAAGTCAGTGAGGGAAAAGCCAGACATCTGAAGCAATCATAAGCTTGGTAGCCTTACTTCCAGCCTTTTGAAACAATAGTATTCTGTTGGGGACTCAGTACCCGGGAGTTTTTGTGTAGAGGTTTGGATGCATGTTGCAATTAAAAACAAAGGAATACTGAAAGGAGAGTTGGAAAACCTGGATGTGGGTCCTTGCTAAAACAGCTGAGAGAAAGCCTTGTTTGAAAGGATAATTGGAAAACCTGGAGGTGGATCCTTGATGAAAACACCTGATGGAAATAATTGGTTGAAAGAAGATTTTAAAGCATTTTTTTTGAGAGTGGAATTCAGAATCATTCATGTGACAATCATCTGAGGAGGGGGAATTTGAGGCGAAATAGATGGAAGATCGATTGAGTGGCATCTGCCACTGGGATTCAGAGAGGGGTGTTGTCTGACCACAGTTAGCCTCTTGAGTTACAGGGACTGTGTGGTTATTGAGAGCATTGTAGTATGAGTTATGTTGTGTGACCTGTGCTATTCTTGAAATCTGAGTACATTTGTGAAAATAAGAGGGGAGTGAAGAAATATTGCATTATTATCAAATTTTCAAAGTTGTCCTGAGATTCGTTATTACTACATATTCTAAAACAAAAGTGAGAGTTAGGGTCTATTGAGCTGGGCTTCCATTCTGGGATCTCCCTGTTCAGTAGTAACACCAATCATAACAAAAGATGCCTCGAGCCTGCTCCACCATTCAATAAGACCCTGACGGATCTGATTGTAACCTCAACCCCACATTCCTGCCGACCCCCGATAACCTTTCACCCCCTTATTAATCAAGAATCTATCCAGCTCTGCCTTAAAAACATTGAAAGACTCTGCTTCCACTGCCTTTTGAAGAAGAGAGCACTCCCTGAGAAGAGAATAATTCACTTCATCTCTGTCTTAAATGAGCGACCCCTTATTTTTAAACAGTGACCCCTCATTCTAGATTCTCCCAGAAGAGGAAACATCCTCTCCACATCCACCCTGTCAATACCCCTCAGGATCATAAATGTTCTGATCAAGTCACCTTTTATTCTTTTAAACTCCGGCAGATACCAGCCTAACCTCATTAGACAGCCCACCTTTCCCTCATGTTAGAACTTTGCAGCTTCTACCATAGATCTCGCTGACAAAATGTATGTAAAAGTGCAGTGACTTGCACTCCCTGAGTGGGATTTTCTGGCCGTGCTCTCCCCAAGGCTGGAAAACCCTGCCCGAGGTCAATAGATCTTTGCATGATCCATGTCCCGCCCGCTACGATTCCTGTGGCGGGGGGGGTGGGGGGGTGGAGGCTGTTGGGAGAATTTCATCCCCTGAGTGACTGGAACACGTTGCCTCCATAGAATAAATTTTGAAGCTCTTCATCTGAATCCAACCTCAACAACATCAGTGGTGGCCTGTCCTGTTTACCACTCTCTCCTTCAGCCAGTTTCTGGCAAAGAGCCTCCCACCTTTGATAGAATTATTTAAAAATGTGATCGAGTGTGTGGATGAGGGAAGTGCAGTTGATGTAGTTTATATGGATTTTAGCAAAGCCTTTGACAAGGTCCCACATGAGAGACTGATTGAGAAGGTTGAAGCACATGGAATTCAGGGAAACTTGGTGAGATGGATCAGAAACTGGCTTAGTCTTGGACCTGTCAAGTGGCGATGGTTAGATCCTCTCTTGTTGGAGATGGTCATTGTCTGGCTCTTGGGCAACGCGGTGGCACAGTGGTTAGCACTGCTGCCTCAAAGCGCCAGGGACCCGGGTTCAATTCTGGCCTTAGGTCATTGTCTGTGTGGAGTTTGCACGTTCTCCCTGTGTCTGCGTGGGTTTCCTCTGGGTGCTCCGGTTTCAACCCACAGTCCAACGATATGCCAGTTAGGTGGACTGGTCTTGCTAAATTGCTTCTTAGCATCCAAAGATAGGTTAGGGGGATTAACGGGGTAAAATACGTGTGATTACCAGGATAGGATTGAGGGGATAGGGCATGGGTAAGAGTCGGTGCAGATTCGATGGGCCGAAATGCCTCCTTCTGCACTGTAGGGATTCTATGATTATATGAATATTACTTGCCACTTGTCATTCCAAGCCTGGATATTGTCCAGATCTTGCTGCATTTGAACATGGACTGCTTCAGTATCTGAGGAGTTGTGAATGGTGCTGAACATTGTGCAATCATCGGCGAACATCCCCACTTCTGACCTTATGATGGAGGGAAGGTCATTGATGAAGTAGCTGAAGATTGTTGGGCCGAGGACACTACCTTGAGGGACTCCTGCAGAGATGTCCCTGGATTGAAATGATTGCTCTTCAATCACCACCACCATTTTCCTTTGTGCCAGCTATGACTCTAACCAACGTAGAATTCCCTCCTGATTCCCATTGATTCCAGCTTTGCGGGGGCTCCTTGATGCCACACTCAGTCAAGTGCACCCTTGATGCCAAGGGCAATAACTCTCACCTCACCCTCTGGAATTCAGCTCTTTTGTCCATGTTTGAACCAAGACTGTAATAAGGTCAGGAGCTGAGTGGAACCCAAACTGGGCGTCACTGAGCAGGTTCCTGCTGAGTAAGTGCCGCTTGATTACGACTCTCACCAACTTTTACAGATACACCATAGAAAGCATTCTTTCTGGTTGTATCACAACTTGGTATGGCTCCTGCTCTGCCCAAGACCACAAGAAACTCCAAAAGGTCATGAACGTAGCCCAGTCCATCACGCAAACCAGCCTCCCATCCATTGACTCTGTCTACACTTCCCGCTGACTCTGTCTACACTTCCTGCTGACTCAGTCTACACTTCGTGCTATACAGACAAAGCATACCGTACATAGAGAAGGAAAGGAGAGAGTGCAGAATGTAGTGTTACAGTCATAGCTGGGGTGTAGAGAAAGATTAACTTAATATAAGGTAGGTCCATTCAAAAGTCTGATGGCAGCAGGGAAGAAGCTGTTCTTGAGTTGGTTTGTATCTTTTTCCCGATGGAGGAAGGTGGAAGAGAGAATGTCCTGGGTGTGTGGGGTCCTTGATTATGCTGGCTGCATTTCCGAGGCAGCCAGAAGTGTAGACAGAGTCAGTGGATGAGAGGCTGGTTTGAGTGATGGACTGGGCTTCATTCACGACCATTTGTAGTTTCTTGCGGTCTTGGACAGAGTAGGAGCCATACCAAGCTGTGATACAACCAGAAAGAGTGCTTTCTATGGTGCATCTATAGAAGTTGATGAATAGTGGACATGCCAAATTTCCCTAGTCTTCTGAGAAAGTAGAGGCGTTGGTGGGCTTTCTTAACTATAGCGTCGGTGTGAAGGGACCAGGACAGGTTGTTGGTGATCTGGACACCTAAAAACTTGAAGCTCTCAATCATTGTCGAGGTGTCAAATATGCAAGAGCAAACTCTCTACTCCCCTTCCCCTCCCCCTTGACCCTGTAGTCCTGCAAAATTATTTCTCTTCAGATAATTATCCAATTCTCTTTCGAAGAGTTGTGAAGTAGGAATCACAGCAGCCAATTTGTACACAGCAAGCT
The DNA here is from genome assembly GCF_964213995.1 of Mustelus asterias. Taxonomy (NCBI): domain Eukaryota; kingdom Metazoa; phylum Chordata; class Chondrichthyes; order Carcharhiniformes; family Triakidae; genus Mustelus; species Mustelus asterias. Next base: position 343,942 of record NW_027590110.1, read on the forward strand.
CCCACCATCAGTGACTTGTTCATCTGTTTTAGAGATGTTTATTGAGGGATAACTATTAACCAGACATGAGGACAGCTCGACTGTTCCTCCTTGAAAAGGGATCTTTAGCGATTATCTGAGGGCGAACGGGGCCTCGGTTTAATGTTTCATCCAAAAGGCAGCACCAAGACTCTCTTCTTGGATTAGACCACCAGAGCCCTGTGGCAAACGCAATATACTGCGGATGCTGGAATCTGAAACAAAAACAGAAAATGCTGGAAGATCTCAACAGGTCTGACAGCATCTGTGGAGAGAGGATAGAGCCAATGTTTCGTGTCTGGATGACCCTCTCCTGACTCGAATCATTGGCTCTATTCTCTCTCCACAGCCCTGTGACGATTGTTTTAGTCTCTGAGACACGGCTGACACAGTCCAGGGGATCCAGGCCCAATCCTTCAGCTCTGCAGGAGTCAGCCAACATCAGCAGCAGGTGGCACGGTGACACAGTGGTTAACACTGCTGCTACACAGCGCCAGGGACCCGGGTTCGATTCCCGGCTTGGGTCACTGCCTGTGTGGAGTTTGCACGTTCTCCCCGTGTCTGCGTGGGTTTCCTCCGGGTGCTCCGGTTTCCTCCCACAGTCCAAAGATGTGCGGGTTCGGTGGATTGGCCATGCTAAATTTCCCCCTAGTGTCAGGTGGATTAGCTGGGTAAATAAATGGGGGTTATGGGGATAGGGCGTCGTTAGGATTGTGGTCGGTGCAGATTCGATGGGCTCAATGGCTCCTTCTGCACTGTAGGATTCTATGATTCTAACAAGACTACTGTTCCTGACTGAGAGAAGGAAAATCTGTCTGGGTCCAGCCCTGTCCCCCCTCCCCCCACCGTCCCCTCCCCCCATTGCCTCTCCCCACCCCCCACATCGCCAGCCCGTGTTTCCCTGAGGATGGTGGATAGGAAGGGAATTGGGTCCTCCAGGAGCTAAGTAGCCCTGCTCCTTAAGGAAGAGTGGTATTGCGGGTGAGTTAGTGCGGGGGCAGGCGGTGATTACCCTCCCACAATCTTCATTCCTGTCGGGGTTAATGGGGGTCAAACCTCATCGAACAGGCCCGCAGGGTGAACACTGGGAACAGGAGTCTCAGAGAACGGGCCACTGAGAACGCCCAGGTTTCTTTGAAACAGCATGGCCTTTGATGAAGCGATTGTAAAACATTGAGATCCAGAAGCAGAAAGGGAAGGAAGGATCAAAGTGCATTTGTGTAATTTTCTGCAGTGATTAATAGACCATAAAGGAGAATAGAGAGACCTCCAGCTGATTAATGATGATTCAAAGTGTCGTTTGACTTTGCTCCAAGACTCTGTTAACAGCTCCATTGAAGCGGAGCATGAAGGCTTCATCCATGGTGATATGTTGCAGTGAAGCACCTCCCCTCCAGCCCGTTTTTCTCTCTTCCTCTCCTCAAGGCTCTCGCATGTGGTACTAAATATCTCCCCGATCAGCAGCTAGCTACCTCACCTGATTGGCCATTCACTGTGTGGGTACGGTTACGCCCACATCTGAGCAGAATTTTCCACTCTGGACAAAAGTCCATTGATGGGAGCGGGAAGTCGGAGTGACGTTCACAATCACAGCACAGAAGGAGACCATTTGGCCCACCATGTCTGCTTCATGACTTTGTGCCATTTCCCTGGCTTTTCCCCGTACCCTTACACAATGTTTCTATTCAAATAATCATCCATGGTTGGTGCAAAAGGTTGGAGGTTGGTGCAAAAGGTTGGATTTCATGGGATAAAGGGGGAGGTGGCTAGATGAGTGGAGAACTGGCTTGGTCACAGAAGACAGAGGGTGGTAGTGGAAGGGTCTTTTTCCAGCTGGAGGCCTGTGACTAGTGGTGTTCCGCAGGGCTCTGTATTGGGACCTCTGCTGTTTGTGATTTATATAAACGATCTGGAAGAAGGTGTAACTGGGGTGATCAGCAAGTTTGCGGACGACACAAAATTGGCTGGTCTTGCAGATAGTGAGGAACATTGTCAGAGGCTACAGATGGATATAGATAGGCTGGAAATTTGGGCAAAGAAATGGCAGATGGAATTCAATCCAGATAAATGCGAAGTGATGCATTTTGGTAGAGCTAATGTAGGGGGGAGCTATACGATAAATGGCAGAACCATAAAGGGTGTAGATACGCAGAGGGACCTGGGTTTGCAAGTCCACAGATCCTTGAGGGTGACGTCACAGGTGGAGAAGGTGGTGAAGAAGGCATATGGCATGCTTGCCTTTATAGGACGGGGCATAGAGTATAAAAGTTGGGGTCTGATGTATAGAACGTTGGCCCGGCTGCATTTGGAATACTGCGTCCAGTTCTAGTCGCCACACTACCAGAAGGACGTGGAGGCTTTAGAGAGAGTGCAGAAGAGGTTTACCAGGATGTTGCCTGGTATGGAGGGGCTTAGTTATGAGGAGAGATTGGGTAAACTGGGGTTGTTCTCACTGGAAAGACGGAGGATGAGTGGAGACCTAATAGAGGTGTATAAAATTATGAAAGGCATAGATAGGGTGAACGGTGGGAAGCTTTTTCCCAGGTCAGTGGTGACGTTCACGAGGGGTCATAGGTTCAAGGTGAGGGGGGGGAGGTTTAACATGGATATCAGAAGGACATATTTTACACAGAGGGTGGTGGGGGCCTGGAATGCGCTGCCAGGCAAGGTGGTGGAGGCGGGCACACTGGGAATGTTTAAGACTTATCTAGGTAGCCACATGAATGGAGTGGGAATGGAGGGATACAAAAGAATGGTCTAGTTTGGACCAGGGAGCGGCGTGGGCTTGGAGGGCCGAAGGGCCTGTTCCTGTGCTGTATTGTTCTTTGTTCTTTGTTTGTTCAATGCCCCCCCGAATGCCTCAGTTGAACCTGCCTCCACCGCACTTACAGTCAGGGCACAACTTCGTGTCCCTCCCGACCCACCCTCGCCCCACAGAACTGAAAGGAAGCCACATAAATACACACATCGATCACTGCTTTTTCACTTGTGAAAACATGTGTATGTGAATAATTGCTGAATATGGTACTTTTGCTTTTATCAATCGTGGTATAGAGTATAAGAGCGAGGAGGTGATGTTGGAGCTGTACAGAGCGTTGGTGAGGCCACAGCTGGAGCACTGTGTGCAGTTCTGGTCACCTCACTATAGGAAGGATGTGATAGCACTCGAGGGGGTACAGAGGAGATTCACCAGGATGCTGCCTGGGACAGAGCGTTTGAGCGATAAGGAGAGACTGGATAGGCTTGGATTGTTTTCTCTGGAGCAGAGAAGGCTGAGGGGGGACATGATTGAGGTGTCTACGATTATGAGGGGTGTGGACAGGGTGAATAGGGAGCAGATGTTCCCCTTGGTTGAGGGGTCAGTCACAAGGGGGCACAGTTTTAGGGTGAGGTGCAGAAGATTCAGAGGGGATTTGCGAAAACTTTTTCTCACTCAGAGGGTGATGGGAATCTGGGATGCGCTGCCTGGGAAGGTAGTGGAGACCGGAAACCTTACAACCTTTAAAAAATATTTGGATGAGCACTTGAAATATCAGAACATTCAAGGATATGGGACACATGCTGGAAAATGCGATTCGCGCAACTTTAGTGGTAGTAATTGTCAGTGCAGACTCGATGGACGGAAGGGCCTTTTCTGTGCTGTTTGGCTCTATGGACAGGATTGTTTGGCCTCCCAGCCGCATGCTTCCCGCCTGCAGGAGGCGGCGTGTTGCTTGCGAGCAGCGGGATTCCGTGGTCCTGCCGCTGTCAATGGGAATTCCCATCGACGTCACCCCAGACCGGCGGCAATCCCACGGGCAGGGGGTGCGCTGTCAGCAGGACCGGAGAATCCCACCGGCGTGAAGGTCTGGAGAATTCCAGCCGATGACTCTGAAATCCAAGCTTCCGTCTTGTCAGGATGACGGTAAAGATGGTCAAGAATGCGATGTGAGTTTTGAGACGAGCAGATGTGGAACTTGCTGATGAGCAACGAGATGGATAAATCAACATAGATCTAGAAATAGGTCAGGAGGCCATTCGGCCCTTCGAACCTGCTCTGCCATTCATTACGATCATGGCTGATCATCCAACTCAATAGCCCAATGCTGCTTTCTCCCCATAACCTTTGATCCCATTCACCCCAAGTGCTATATCCAGCCGCCTCTTGGATACATTCAATGTTTTGCGATCAACTACTTCCTGTGGTAATGAATTCCACAGGCTCACCACTCTTTTGGTGAGGAAATGTCTCCTCACCTCCGTCCTAAACGGTCTACCCAGAATCCTCAGACTGTGACCCCTGGTTCTGGACTCCCCCCACCATCGGGAACATCCTCCCTGCATCTACCCTGTCGAGTCCTGTTAGAATTTTATAAGTCTCTATGAGATCCCCCCTCATTCGTCTGAACTCCAGCGAAAACAATCCTAACCTAGTCAATCTCTCCTCACACATCAGTCCCGCTATCCCCGGAATCAGCCTGGTAAACTTTTGCTGCACTCCCTGGAGAGCAAGAACATCCTTCCTCAGAAAAGGAGACCAAAACTGTGCACAATACTCTCGGTGTGGCCTCACCACGGCCCTGTAAATTGCAACCAATGACATCACTGCAGCACAGGCCAGTGCAGATGGTCATGAGCCAATCCAGAGCAAATACTCCAATACGCCATCATTCCGTACATTCCAGAGTATCATTCAGGTTCAGAAGTTAACTTCCCCACTTCCTCTTACAAAATCAAAGAAGTTATTGCCATAAATTCATGTGAGTGAAATGTCTGGTGAATCCATATCAGCGGCTCCGTCTGCAGGAGGATTCCGTTCCTTGTCCTGTAGAGACTTTCTGAAGAGGAAGTCTTGAGAGTGATGATGGTTAGAGCTATCAACATGTGACCAGCTGCAGCCACTGTATCAGAGCAGCAATATTCCCCGCTTTGAAAAACAGAATTTAAACAGGAGAATATGGAAGCGGGACTGATTTTTAAGATTTTCTTGCTTCATCCCTTGTTGGCATGGCAATTTAGATAGCTTTTCTTCACTCTTTCTTCAAATAATTATCAATTACATCATCGTAGGTAAAATCTTGTGACAACGCACTTTCAATTATCAATATTGCTGAACGTGTCAAATGTTCCTGACTCATCTTTGCAAATTATTTTTTTAACTCTTTTCAATACTTTGACTCTAACAATCCCATGCAAGGCCTCATCACCATACAGAGTGGGAGCTGATTTATCCCACGGGGCAGAGAGACCCCTTGCCTTTGCTTCTAGAACCCTGCCAGATGCAGAAAACGAGTATTCGCAGATAGGCAAGGGAAGTTTGGAGGTGGTCTATGCAGTCAAAGAACAAAGAAAATTACAGCAAAAGGACAGGCCCTTCGTCCCTCCAGGCCTGCACCGACCATGCTGCCCGACTGAACTAAAACCCCCTCCCCTTCCGGGGACCATATCCCTCTATTCCCATCCTATTCATGTATTTGTCAAGGCGCCCCTTAAAAGTCACTATTGTATCTGCTTCCACTACCTCTCCTGGCAACGAGTTCCAGGAACCCACCACCCTCTGTGTAACAACTTGCCTCATCTATCTCCTTTAAACCTTGTCTCTCGCACCTTAAACCTATGCCCCCTCGTAATTGATTCTTCCACCTTGGGAAAAAGCTTCTGACTATTTACTCTGTCCCATGCCCCTCGTAATCTTGTAGACTTCTATCAGGTCACCCCCCTCAACCTCCATCGTTCCAGTGAGAACAAACCAAGTTTCTCCAACCTCTCCTCATAGCTAATGCCCTCCATACCAGGCAACATCCTGGTAAATCTTTTCCGTCCCTTCTCCAAAGCCTCTACATCCTTCTGGTAGTGCGGTGACCAGAATTGAACACTATATTCCAAGTGTGGCCTAACTAAGGTTCTGTACAGCAGCAACATGACTTGCCAATTTTTAAACTCAATACCCCAGCCGATGAAGGCAAGCATGCAGTAGGCCTTCTTGACTACCTTATCCACCTGCGTTGCCACTTTCAGTGACTTGTGTACCTGTACACCCAGATCCCTCTGTCTACCAATACTCTTAAGATTCTGCCATTCACTGTATATTTCCCATCTGTATTAGACCTTCCAAAATGCATTACCTCACATTTGTCCAGACTAAGCTTCATCTGCCAATGGATAACCTAATGGATGACCCTAAATAACTTGTCAATTGAATCCTCGAAACTGCGTGTATTGAACACTATCTGCACGGTATCGTTTGCTTCAAGGATGTTGACTAAACTGAAAGATGTTGACAAAAGCAAAGACTGTTTTCCAGCACATGTGGCCAACATGCTGGTTCTGTTCTTTTATAGTAGGAATATCAGAACCACACAGTAGGACTTATTACATTCATTTCAATGTCTCAAAAGGTAAAGGCATAACTACTGTAGTGTGGCGATGGTAGTTATTCCCTTAATTGGAATAGAGGCACTTTGCCTGACTCGATAGCTTTCTACTTGGGGATTTAGGATGAATATTACTTTAAATATTGATAGATATCTTAACTATTGTCTGTAACGTTGATAGGACGAGATTCTCCAATAGGAATAAAATTAAATTTATTCTTCCGAGATCCATCAATGTTATACTTATCATCAAAAGTGAATTACACGTTAGATTCTTGAATAAACTTTTATATAATTTAGAAAGTATATTGCCTCATATAACCTGTTATACCCAATCTCATGAACCCATCTCTGTACACTCTTCAGTGGAGAGGAGCATTGTTGAGGAAAGGTGCCCGGACCCTCATAACATCCGGCTTGTTAAAATCTGGCAAAAACATGTTAAAAAGGCTAAAATAAAAGCAAAACGCTGGGGATAGATAGAGTCATAGAGGTTTACAGCAAGGAAACAGGCCCTTTGGCCCAACTTGTCCATACCGCCCAGCTTTTACCATTAAGCTAGTCCCAATTGCCAGCTTTTGGCCCGTATCCCTCTATACCCATCTTATCCATGAACTGTCTAAATGCTTATTAAAAGACAAAATTGTACCCGCCTCTACTACTACCTCTGGCAGCTTGTTCCAGACTCTAATCGCCCTCTGTGTGGAAAAAATGCCCCTCTGGACCCTTTTGCATCTCTCCCCTCTCACCTTAAACCTATGCCCTGTAGTTTTAGACTCCCCTACTGTTGGGAAAGATGTTGACTATCTACCTTATCTATGTCCCTCATTATTTTATAAACCTCCATAAGATCACCCCTAAGCCACTTATGCTCCAGGAAAAAAGTCCCAGTCTCTCCAACCTTTCCTTATAACTCAAACTATCAAGTCCCGGTAGCATCCTCGTAAATTTTTTTGTCTAGTTTAATAATATCCTTTCTATAATAGGGTGACCAGAACTGTACAGAGTATTCCAAGTGTGACCTTACCAATGTCTTGGACAACTTCAACAAGACGTCCCAACTCCTGTATTCAATGTTCTGACCAATGAAACCAAGCATGCCGAATATCTTCTTCACCACTCTGTCCACCTGTGACTCCACTTTCAAGGAGCTATGAACCTGTACCTGTGGTGGACCTCAGTTGTGCCTTTGTCCTATATGGACCACCGTTGTGTGTGTTTGTTATACCTGGACACATCCCCTTCCAGTTTGGTTCCTCCCCTCGGCACCTAGTATAAAGGTGGCTGTCTCCTCCCCCTTGTTCAGTCCAGGTTGGTTATTTGTTGGGATCTGCTCCTGATTCTGTTGTGAATAAAAGCCTACACTTATATTGGCATATCGGTAGTCTTTCGCCTTATTGATAGCGCATCAATTTTATTCACAACAGTTACCAGTATGGAGCAGTTTCTAAAACCCGACAAGTTAGCATTAGACCCTCAAGAGGTTGGAACCTCTGATAAATTTGATCATTGGTTGGACTGCTTCGAAGCATTCGTCGACACCGCTACGGCCATTCACTTTGGTAGGAATAACAGATGTGTTGAGTATAGGGCTAACGGGAGGACTTTGAATAGTGTGGAGGAGCAGAGGGATCTAGGTGTATGTGTGCATAGATCCCTGAAAGTTGGGAATCAAGTAGATAAGGTTGTTAAGAAGGCATATGGTGTCTTGGCGTTTATTGGTAGGGGGATTGAATTTAGGAGTCGTAGCGTTATGTTGCAACTGTACACAACTCTGGTGCGGCCGCACTTGGAGTACTGTGTGCAGTTCTGGTCCCCACATTACAGGAAGGATGTGGAGGCTTTGGAGAGGGTGCAGAGGAGGTTTACCAGGATGTTGCCTGGTATGGAGGGGAGGTCCTATGAGGAGAGGCTGAGGGATTTGGGATTGTTTTCGCTGGAAAGGCGGCGGCTAAGAGGGGATCTTATTGAAACATATAAGATGATTAGAGGTTTAGATAGGGTGGATAGTGATAGCCTTTTTCCTCTGATGGAGAAATCCAGCACGAGGGGGCATGGCTTTAAATTGAGGGGGGGTAGTTATAGAACCGATGTCAGGGGTAGGTTCTTTACCCAGAGGGTGGTGAGGGATTGGAATGCCCTGCCAGCATCAGTAGTAAATGCGCCTAGTTTGGGGGCGTTTAAGAGATCCGTAGATAGGTTCATGGACGAAAAGAAATTGGTTTAGGTTGGAGGGTCACAGTTTTTTTTTTTAACTGGTCGGTGCAACATCGTGGGCCGAAGGGCCTGTTCTGCGCTGTAATGTTCTATGTTCTATGTTCTATCGACACCGACGCCGCTAAACTCCACGTGCTCCGCGCCCGGGTAAGCGAAGCTGTCTATGGAATCTTCCGGGACGCTGCTACTTACGCGGACGCTATCGAACTCCTAAAAGGGCAGTTCCGAAAGAACCCTAACGTAGTTTACGCCAGACACCTCCTAACTACCCGCAAGCAGCAGCCAGGAGAATCGTACGCCCAATTTCTGCGCGCCCTGCGGGTCCTAGCTCGAGCTTATGACTGTAAGGCTGTTACAGCAGCTCAGAACATGGAGGACCTGATCCGCGACGCCTACGTTGCGGGCATTGAGTCTACATACATCCAGCAGCGTCTGCTGGAACAAGATGACCTAGATCTCCGAAGAACAGCCACAATGGCTGAAACGTTAGAAGCGGCCTCCCATAATCTCAGGTCTTACCTTGCATCCCGTTCCACCGACGGCTCCACCGCGACGGCTGTTCCGGCGGGGCCCAAATGTTACTTTTGTGGCCTACCTAAGCACCCTGGGCGTTGCTGCCCGGCAAAGGACGCGATTTGCTCCGGATGCGGTAAGCTAGGCCACTTCGTTAAAGTCTGCCGAGCAAAGCCGCTTCCGAAGCCTCGTGGAGCCATGTGTGCTCCGAGGGTGCAGCCATCTTTGATGCAGGCGGCGGCTGCACGCGAATCGCCATCTTTGATGCGGTCACCGGAAGTGCGGGAATCGCCATCTTTGATGCGGTCACCGGAAGTGCGGGAGTCACCATCTTTGAGACTGGCATCAAGGCGAGCTGAGCAGGAAGCTTCATCCGTGACGTCATCAGACGGCGACGAAGATCGATTCTTCTTTAATTCAACAGTGGCATCGATTTGCCTGGACCAGTCGCAGCCTCATCAACTCTCCAAGTCCATAATGGAGATCAAGGTAAATGACCATGCAGCAAACTGCCTGTTCGACTGCGGGAGCACAGAAAGTTTTATACACCCTCGCACAGTGCGTCAATATGCCCTTCCCTTGCGACCCTGGAGCCAGACCATCTCCATGGCCTCGAATTCCCACTCAGTGGAGGTCCTCGGGTGCTGTTTGGTGACCCTGACGGTACAGGGCACAGTCTACGAGCGTTTTCGGCTCCTCGTGCTGCCGCGACTCTGCGCAGCTGTACTGCTGGGGTTAGATTTCCTCAGCCATCATAGGAGCGTCACCCTGCAGTATGATGGCCCTTATCCCCCGCTCTCCGTCTGCCAGGCGCCGTCACGGCAGCGCCCCTCGCGCACCACCTGCAGTCTCTCGATCCTCAAGATCACCGCCCCCCCCCCGTTATTTGATAACCTCACCCCGGATTGTAGGCCTATAGCCACCAAGAGTAGGCGCTATAGTGCGGATGACCAGGCCTTCATTCTGTCCGAGGTACAACGGCTGCTCCGGGAAGGGATTATCCAGGCCAGCACCAGCCCCTGGAGGGCGCAAGTGGTCGTAGTTAAATCGGGGGAGAAACACCGCATGGTGATTGACTACAGCCAGACCATAAATAGGTATACTCAACTGGATGCGTATCCTCTTCCCCGTATCGCGGACATAGTCAACCGCATCGCGCACTATAGGGTTTTCCCGACGATCGATTTGAAATTGGCTTACCACCAGCTCCCTATCCGCTCGGAGGATCGCCCATATACTGTCTTTGAGGCGGATGGCCGCCTCTACCAGTTCCTCCGAGTCCCCTTTGGTGTCACCAATGGGGTCTCAGTCTTCCAACGGGCCATGGATCAAATGGTAGACCAGCACGGGCTACGGGCCACTTTCCCGTATCTGGATAACGTCACCATCTGCGGCCATGACCTGCAGGATCATGATGCCAACCTACAAAAATTCCTTCGTACGGCCACTTTCCTGAACCTCACATATAATGAGGCGAAGTGTGTTTTTCGGACACGCCGCCTCGCCATCCTTGGGTACGTGATCGAAAATGGTGTCCTTGGCCCCGACCCAGCCCGTATGCGTCCCCTTATGCAGCTTCCCCTCCCTACTACCCTCAAAGCACTGAGGAGATGCCTGGGCTTCTTCTCCTATTATGCCCAGTGGGTCCCCGTTACGCAGATAAAGCCCGTCCGCTCCTAAAATCGACCTCTTTTCCCCTGGCGGAGGAGGCCCGTCGGGTCTTCGACGACATCAAAGCGGACATCGCGAAGGCCGCGATGCACGCTGTGGACGAATCCATCCCATTCCAAGTGGAAAGTGATGCGTCTGACTTTGCCCTAGCTGCCACCCTTAACCAGAGGGGCCGTCCGGTGGCCTTCTTTTCCCGGACCTTACAAGGCCCTGAGATTCGACACTCCTCGGTCGAGAAGGAGGCCCAGGCCATCGTGGAAGCCGTCCGGCACTGGCGCCATTATCTCGCGGGCCAACGATTCACCTTAATTACAGACCAGCGGTCAGTTGCCTTCCTGTTTAACACCAGGCAAAAGGGCAAGATTAAGAATGACAAGATCTTGCGGTGGAGGATTGAGCTCTCCACCTACAGATATGACATCATGTACCGGCCCGGAAAGCTCAATGAGCCCCCAGATGCCCTGTCCCGTGGATCATGTGCCAGCGCCCAACTAGACCAGCTACAGTCCCTCCATAACGACCTCTGTCACCCGGGTGTCACCAGATTTTTCCATTTTGTCAAGTCCCGTAACCTGCCCTTCTCCCTTGAGGAAGTCCGGACGATTACCAGGCAATGCAGGGTCTGCGCTGAGTGCAAACCGCAGTTCTACCGGCCAGGTAGGGCGCACCTTGTAAAGGCCACTCGCGCGTTCGAGCGCCTTAGCATTGATTTTAAAGGCCCCCTCCCCTCCTCTAACCGCAATGTTTATTTCCTGAATATCATTGACGAATACTCACGTTTCCCTTTTGCCTTCCCCTGCTCGGACATGACCATGGCTACAGTGATTCGGACCCTGAACAAGCTCTTCACCCTGTTCGGCTTCCCAGCCTATGTCCATAGCGATCGTGGGTCCTCTTTCATGAGTGACGAGCTGAGGCAGTACCTGCTTGCCAAAGGCGTTGCCTCCAGCCGCACCACTAGCTATAACCCCAGGGGCAATGGTCAAGTAGAGCGGGAGAACGCAACCATCTGGAAGGCCGTTCTATTAGCTTTACGGTCTAGGGGCCTTCCAGTCAGCCGTTGGCAAGACGTCCTTCCGGACGCACTACATTCCATTAGGTCACTCTTGTGCACAGCGACCAATACGACCCCTCATGAGCGGATGTTTTCGTTTCCCAGGAAGTCCTCCTCGGGTACTTCGCTCCCGGATTGGCTGATGTCCCCGGGACCCGTCCTGCTTCGGAAGCATGTCCGGACCCATAAGGCAGATCCCTTGGTCGAGGAGGTCCAACTGCTCCACGCTAATCCTCAATATGCTTACGTAGCGTACCCTGATGGGCGGGAGGACACGGTTTCTGTCTGTGACTTGGCACCCGCGGGTGCCCCTGAGGTCACCACGTCCTTCCGCCCCACGGTCCCTGGTGTCGTCCATTCGGAGACTGCTACGCCTCTTCCTCCCTCAGTCCCTGTTCCCAATGTAGTGCGCCCAGAGCCTGTTGCGGCCCCCTACCCCCCAGCTCCGGTTCCCACTGTTCCCCATACGCCACCAGGGCCACTGCTCACTCCTCTCGCCCCTGTGTACAGCTCGCTTGAGTCGCCGGAGCCGTCGCCACGCAGTACCCGACGACTGGACGGGACGACAGATCGGTCCGCTTCACACCACCTGGCGCCTTCTCTCGCGCTCACTGTACGGAGCCTGGGCCGACATCGCACCCTGCTCCGACGACTCTGCGACCTGTACTACGACGATCGCGACGGCAGATCAAGCCACCGGTTCGTCTGAACTTGTAATATTGTTTCCGCTTCACCCCGTGTTGTTTTTTTAAAAGGAAGGGGTGAATGTGGTGGACCTCAGTTGTGCCTTTGTCCTATATGGACCACCGTTGTGTGTGTTTGTCCTACCTGGACACATCCCCTTCCAGTTTGGTTCCTCCCCTCGGCACCTAGTATAAAGGTGGCTGTCTCCTCCCCCTTGTTCAGTCCAGGTCGGTTATTTGTTGGGATCTGCTCCTGATTCTGTTGTGAATAAAAGCCTACACTTATATTGGCATATCGGTAGTCTTTCGCCTTATTGATAGCGCATCAGTACCCCTAAATCTCTTTGTTCTGCAACTCTCCGCAACGCCCTACCATTAACTGAGTAAGTCCTGCCCTGGTTCAACCTACCAAAATGCATCACCTCGCATTTATCTAAATTAAGCACCATCTGCCATTCGTCGGCCCACTGGCCCAATTGATCAAGATCCTGCTGCAATCCTCGATAACTTTCTTCACTGTCCATTATACCACCAATCTTGGTGCCATCTGCAAACTTACCAACCATGCCTCCTAAATTCTCATCCAAATCATTAATATAAATGACAAATAACGGTGGACCCAGCACCGATCCCTGAGGCACACCGCTGATCACAGGCCCCCAGTTTGAAAAACAACCACCCTCTGTCTCCTGTCATCAAGCCAATTTTGTTTCCAATTGGCTACCTCACCCTGGATCCCGTGAGATCTAACCTTATGCAACAACCTACCATGCGGTACCTTGTCAAAGGGGGTTGGCGTCTGAAACAAAACCAGAGGATTCTGGTAAAACCCAGTTGGTCTGGCACTACCTGTGGGCCAAAGCTGCAGAGTCTTTCCAGAATTCTTCATTTGTGTTTGTGTTAGAAAGGCTATCTGGAGGACACTGCTATTTTCTGCTGGTTCCTTTCCTTCAGGGAGAGTTGGATCAGTTCTTCAGACCCACTGAAGTATCTGTGGGGCCCATCTTTCTCAATCATGAGTGAGACTGATCATCTGAGGAGTATCCCTGATCCACAATAGTCCCAAAAAGGACAGAGGATTGTAATCCACTTCAGGTGGATTACAATCCTCTGTTTATTCATTCATGAGGTGCGGCTATCGCTGGCAATGTAAGAAGTCTCACAACACCAGATTAAAGTCCACCAGGTTTATTTGGTAGCACAAGCTTTCGGAGCGTTGCTCCTTCATCAGGTGTGTGAAGAGTTGTGTTCACAGACAGGGCACACATAGATACAGACTCAATTTACAAGATAATGGTTGGAATGTAAGTCTTTAAAGATACAGACAATGCGAGTGGAGAGAGGGTTAAGCACAGGTTAAAGAGGTGTAAATTGTGTCAAGCCAGGACAGTTAGTGAGATTTTGCAAGCCCAGCTAAGTCATGGGGGTTACAGATAGTGTGACATGAACCCAATATCCCGGTTGAGGCCGTCCTCATGTGTGCGGAACTTGGCTATCAGTTTTTGCTCGGCGATTCTGCGTTGTCGTGTGTCATGAAGGCCGCCTTGGAGAACACTTACCCGAAGATCAGAGGCTGAATGCCCGTGACTGCTGAAGTGTTCCCCGACAGGAAGAGAACACTCCTGCCTGGTGATTGTCGAGCGGTGTTCATTCATCCGTTCATTCATCAATATATTTACAGTTGGCACTTCACAATAGTTTCAGACCACAAGCCATTGTTCGGTCTATTGAGAAAAGATAAGTCCATGCTGCCAAATCGCCTCTGTAAGGGTGCAGAGATGGCTCTTTCATTATCAGTGTACAGTTTGTGGTAAACCACTGTTAGCTTATTACCTGTATATGTGACATGCCTGGACACATCCCCTGCCGGCCCTGCCCGAGACTCCTCCCCCCCCGGTCCAGATATAAAGGTGATTGCTCCCCACCCCCACCCCCCCACCCCCCCCCCCCCGCCTCAGTCTGGACCAGTTCATCGGCATGGGTGTGCTCCAAGTCTTTTGCTAATAAAAGCCTATTTGTTCTTCCGTTCAAACTAGTCTTTGCTCGATTGATGGTGCATCACAGTTATACGTTTCAGCATCACCCTGGACATGGATATCAAATGCAGTTGCACTCAACTGGTTGCCTTTGCCACCCATCATCATCGGTGCCTCAAGAGGTTGTATTGACACTGAATCTGGCAGCGACCTTGCCAGTCTCAGCTAAACAAATAAAGATGTGGACAGAAAGAGAAACTGTATTATCAAAAGTTAAGAAGATGGTAATGCAAGGGTGGCGATGTGAGAAGTCAGAGTTGCTGAAATCTTACCAGCACAGAAGGACGGAGATAACCTGTGAAAACGGGGTGTTATTGTGTGGGGGCTAGAGTTATAATCCCGGGGGAGACCACTTTTATTACAGGAATTGCATGACTCCCATCCCAGGCAAAGCAGAATGAAGGCCCGAGCTGTGAATCACGTTTGGTGGCTGGGCATTGAGAAAGAAATTGAAAGAATGGTCAGTCAGTGCCCCAATTGTGAAGCTTAACAGGCCTTGCCACCACCGGCGAGCATGCATCCTTGGGAGCGGCCAGGTAGACCCTGGGTAAGAATCATATCGACTTTGCTGGACAGTTCATGGATCATGTTTCTTATATTAGTCGATGCGCAATCTAAGTTGTTAGATGTGTAGTTAATGGAGTTCACAACAGTCATGGCCACCATTGACAAATTAAGGAAAATTCCAGAAGTTATCGTGTTGGACATTGGCACATCATTCACCGCAAAGGAGTTTCAAAAATGAATCGAATCAAATGGGATTGGCCATTTGAGGTCAGCACCTTACCACCCAGCCTCCAATTGGCAAGCAGAATGTGCTGGACAGGCAGTCAAGTCGTCAATGAGGAAACCCATCAATTGACCTCTTCCTCTACGTGCAGCCAGCTTTTTGCTGTCTTATAACACCACACCAAGAGGGGGGTCACACCAGCCGCGCTACGGATGGGACACTGCTTAAGAACATGGGTGGAGGTATTTCCACATTTGGCAGGGAATGTGGAGGTTACGCTAGCCTCTCAGAAGGGCAATCATGATTCTAGGAAAAATGACAGAGTTTCCAAGTTGAGGATTCAGTCGTGGTCAGATACTTTGCAGCAGGACCGGCATGAGTGGTTGGCAAGATCGTGGTTGGAACAGGATTGATCTCCGATGTCAAGTTTGTTGTCTCAAGAAACACGTAGACTATCTGAGGAGGAGAATAGTGACGGACACAAGGGGTCCACAGGCGACCCCTGCTGTATATTCGAAGATGCCAGGATTGGTTACTGGAATCCCGGTTGGAAATGAAGGGTATGAGCAGCTGGCAGTAATGGTAACTGAGGAACCAGCCGCTATCGAGGAGGAACTAGACCTCGGATTGATGCCTTTTGCAGCCACCTGGCCTGATTCTTCAAATCCTAAGGAGCCTACCACAGAACTGAGGCATTCTACCAGGAAGTCACCGGAACAACTGAACTCATGCTGAAATTTTCCCTGGGTTACTCATGTTGCCTTTAAAATTTGTTTGTCTTTGCAAATGATGTTATTTGTTTCCTCCATAGGTGAGTTCAGGAGTTGGGGTGTGGCGGGGGGAAGAATGTGGTCGTGTGACCCCTTTAAGGGGGCGTTCCCTGAGGGCTGTGCGTTTGGACCGGACCTTAAGGGCTTTCAAGGAGGGAAGCTAAGCCAATCGGGAGCGAGGGTGCATTTCCCGGGTCGAGGAGGTCCCACAGTTGGAGTCTGGGAGGAGAATTGTAGAATTGCATAGAAGCTTGAGTCTGACCTTGTGTTGTAAAGGCTTATTTATCATTGGCAATAAATCCCTTGTTACTTTGAGCCACATCAAGTTGCCCTTGATTTATTACACTTGGCCTCAAATAACAGAAGAGACATGTGAAGCTGTCCCCTATCTGCCCAGCGTTGTACTTGCTGGAGGGAATCCCATTTCAGTACTCGAGATGTAAATGGCCTCCCTCAACCCCGCAGCACCTCGCATACTCAATGAGTTACCATCCTTCATTCTGGAAGACCCATAGGAGCTGCTGTTGGCCTTTCCTGAGCTGTTATGAATAACGCAGTGAATGATGTATAAAACAGAGAGTTACAAACTGCAGCTGTCCGTGTCTGTAGGTTTGCCCATTCCACAGTGTCAAAGGGGAAAGATCCACCTGTCCATCTGGTCCCCACTCAATATAAGGAAAGTTGAGGTCAATGATCTCACTACAGGGCATCTTTGCAGGAGTTCCTCAGGGAAGTGTCCTCGGTCCAACCATCAATGGCTTCATCATTGACCTTCCCTCCATCATAAGGTCAGGAGTGGGGATGTTCGCCGATGATTGCACAATGTTCAGCACCATTCACGACTCCTCAGATACTGCAGTAGTCCATGTCCAAATGCCACCAGATCTGGACAATATCCAGACTTGGGCTGGCCAGAGACAAGTAACAGTCGTGCCACACAAGGGCCAAGCAAAATCTAACCATTGTCTCTTGACATTCAATTGCATTACCATGGCTGAATTTGCCACTGTCAACATCCTAGGGGTTATCATTGACCAGAAGCTGAGCTGGACTAGTCATACTGTGACGATACCGTGCCTTTAAGAAATGTATTTTAATATGTTTCTCTGCAGGATGTTTAGTCGGCCAGTAGCCAGTATCCTTTATTATTACTGAAGCTGGATAATTGATACCAAGTTGCTTTTAATCTGAACTAATGCAGTGTTCTGTGGTTTTTAATGGTCCCCTGGAATTTCTGAATGGAGCTGGATTTGGGGGTAATTGACAGGTCAGGTGATATGCCCGGGGACATTTATTTTTCACAGAGCATTCCAGGCTTTAGTTTCATTTTCAGAAGCAGCTTGAAGCAGAGAAGCAACAGCAGTTTGTTTTCACTCTCTGGAGCCTGAAGACTGGAAGTCGCCAGAGATTACATTTACCTTGCTGAAGTTTGGCTGTTTTGCGGATATATCCTTCTCTGTAACCAGCTGGCCTGGATTTCATAGAAATCATCATAGAAATCATAGAAACCCTACAGTGCAGAAAGAGGCCATTCAGCCCATCGAGTCTGCACCGACCACAATCCCACCCTACCCCCATATCCCTACATATTTTACCCACTAATCCCTCTAACCTATGCATCTCAGGACACTAAGGGGAAATTTTAGCATGGCCAATCAACCTAACCCGCACATCTTTGGACTGTGGGAGGAAACCGGACTGGAGGAAACCCACGCAGACACGAGGAGAATGTGCAAACTCCACACAGCCGGAAATCGAACCAAGGTCCCTGGAGCTGTGAAGCAGCAGTGCTAACCACTGTGCTACCGTGCCGCCCTGTCCATAGATGTCCATAGATGTTACAAAGCTGAAAATCCAGCCTCATGTGAGTATACTTGTTTTGTGCTAAGTCTGAAGAAGAGTTTATGTCTGTGGGATGGTGCTTAACCTGGAACAACAGAGATAGCTAGCTGTTAGGAGCTATACTGTGTCATGTTGAAGTCCTGTAATTGGTAAAAGCTATGTTAATTATTTTTGTTATATTTTAACTGTGTTCTTAAATAAACTTTGATAAAAGCTTCCTAATGGGTCACTTGAATCATACCTGGAGTGAAACACCTTATGCCCACCCACGCCAAAACAAATGTAAACTTAGGGTCTCGGCCAACTTCACAAAACACCTTGGCGTTTCTGGCCTGGGCCTTAATAATATAAATATTGTGTCTACCAGAGCAGGTAAGAGGCTAGGAATACTCTGGCGAGTAACTCATCTCCTGACTCCCTAAAGCCTGTCCACCATCTACAAGGCACAAGTCAGGAAATCACCAAGGCTCCTTAGGCAGCACCTTCCAAACGCACGACCTCTACCCTAGAAGGACAAGGGTAGATATTGAGGAAGAGTGTACTCTACAGTCACCGTCACTCTGAAGCAGTCTGGGAAGCAGTCCCTTAGTTCTACAGGACTGGGAATCTGACTACAGCTGAAAGGTAAGAGTTCCTTTTTGACTATTTAGAGGTTAGTCTAGTTGGTGGCGATAGTCAGTAGTCAGTAACTCTGAAGTTAGTAGTCATTTGCTGGAATTCTACCGTCCCGTAAACCACGGAATCGGAGCAGACAATGGAAATATCCGTTGACCTTGGGCAGGAATTTCCGGTCTCGCTCGAGCAAGGCCATAAAATCCCACCCAGTAACTCGATTGTTACTAGTTAGTAATTCTATAGTTAGTAGTCAGTAACTCTGAAGTTAGGCGTCATTTGCTGGAACTCTACCGTCCCGCCCACCACGGAATCGGAGCCGACAATGGAAATATCGCTTGACCTTGGGCGGGAATTCCGGTCTTGGTGGGTAGAAAAGCTCTGGATTGGTGAGAACTGGTTACCTGACAATTACTGGTTAACTCTTTCTTATCCTAACAGAGTTAGAGCAGTAGGATCTTAGCTACAGTTAATTCTTTCATAATCTTAGTGATAAGGAGTAGGAAGTCTAATAATAAGTCTAATAGTCTGTTAATTCTAGTCTAAGTTGTTAATTGTCAATTTAAGAGATGTCCGGAGCGGCCTGCCAAGCGGAATGTGTAGCTTGTCATATGTCATATCCACTTGTCTGGATGGGTGCAGCTCCAACACTCAAGAAACTCAACACCATCCAGGACAAAGCAGCCCCGCTTGATTGGCACCACATCTACAAACATCCACTCCGTCCACCACCGACGCTCAATAGCAAAACTGTGGACTATCTACAAGATGCACTGTAGCAATTCACCAAAGATCCTTAGACAGCACCTTCCAAACCATGGCCACTTCCATCTAGAAGGACAAGGGTAGCAGATAAATGGGAAAACCACCACCTGCAAGTTCCCCTCCAAGCCACTCACCATCCTGACTTGGAAATACATCGCCGTTCTTTCACTGTCACTGGGTCAAAATCCTGGAATTCCCTCCCTAACGGCATTGTGGGTCAACCCACAGCGCATGGACTGCAGCGATTCAAGAAGGCAGCTCACCACCACCTTCTCAAGGCAACTGGGGATGGGGCAATAAATGCTGGCCAGTCAGCGACGCCCATGTCCCACAAATGAATTTTTAAAAAATGTGTGCAGTCCTGGACGCTGCCAGTGTCCGAGATGGCCACATGGCCATGGCAGGAAGTGCTCCCAACTGCAGAAGCTGGAGCTCCGGGTTTGGGAGCTTGAGCAGCGGCTGGAGACACTGTGGCATATCCGTGATGCGCTTATTCGGACACGAGGCTCGAAGCTCAGTAAATGAAGGCTTTTATTTACTGTTAACGAAGCTACCAGAACTTATATACACTATCCCAGACTGAAGGGGTCCCGGCCAGAAAAGGGACTCTTATACCTCTCCCAGGAGGCGGAGCCCGACTGGGATGTGCCACAACACTACAATACAAAGGTGTAACAACCCCACCCTAACCCAACAGCAACAATAGCACAATCCAACAGTAACATATGTACACCCTTGTAGTCCTGGCCAGCCCCTGGCTCAGCACTATCCAGTGGGAACCAACGATGGTTCACCACATTCACCCCTCCTTTGAAAACAAAGGCCGGCGGGGTACAAAACCCAGAATAAAATGTCAGCAGTCTATAAGTTCAGACGGTCAGGGGGACCGCACCGTCGTTGTGACCTCCTCAAGACCGGCGGTGACACCGGAGTAGGCACTTGCGGTGGCGTTCTCCCCAAAACGGCGTCCAGCTGTTCTTCCACGGACTCACAGGCCGGTTGACCCTGAGGTGACGGTAGACCAGGGGATCCTGACACGCCCTGCGGTGGCGACCATCTTCTGGGCTCATGCAAGCTGTACATGGGAGTAAAATGATCAAGCAATGGTCCCGATGCTGCCCGCGCCGTGTCCGGGGAAGAAACGAGAGATAATGGGTTTGTTACTGGGGGTATGGGAGCGACAGGGGTTGCTACGTCCCCTGCTGGCGCCAGGTCTCGGATCGAGACCGTGTCCTCTCGCCCGTCAGGGTATGCCACATAGGCATACTGAGGGTTGGCGTGGAGGAGATGGACCTGTTCGACCAAGGGGTCGGACTTGCGGGCCCTTACATGTCGCCGCAGGAGGACGGGTCCTGAGTACGTCAACCAAGACGGTAAAGAGATCCCCGAGGAAGACATCCTCTCGTGGGGAGTAGCATTGGTTGCCGTACACAGGAGGGAGCGAATAGAGTGGAGCGCATCAGGGAGCACCTCTTGCCACCGGGAGACTGGAAGACCTTTGCACTTCAACGCCAGTAAGACAGCCTTCCAGACTAGCATTCTCGCGTTCCACCTGTCCATTACCCCTAGGGTTGTAACTCGTGGTCCTACTAGAGGCAATCCCGTATGAGAGCAGGAATTGCCTCAAGTCATCGCTCATGAACGACGAGCCCCTGTCGCTATGGATGTAGCTGGGGTACCCGAACAGGGTAAAACGATCACGGAATGCCTTGATCACCGTGGCAGCGGATGTATCCGAACAGGGAACAACAAAAGGGAACCAAGAGTACTCATCGATGATGTTTAGAAAGTACACGTTCCGATCTGTTGAGGGAAGGGGGCCCTTAAAATCAACACTCAGTCTCTCGAAGGGACGAGTGGCCTTGACCAAATGTGCCCAGTCAGGTCGGTAAAAGTGCGGTTTGCATTCCGCGCAAATCCGACAGCTCCTTGTTACCGACCTGACGTCCTCCACCGAGTAAGGCAGGTTGCGGGCTTTTACAAAGTGGTAGAGCCGAGTGACCCCAGGATGGCACAGATCATTATGGAGGGCGTGCAAACGATCCTCCTGAATACTAGCGCATGTTCCACGCGAGAGGGCATCCGAGGGCTCATTGAGTTTCCCTGGACGATACATGATATCGTAGTTATAGGTGGAGAGTTCAATTCTCCACCGCAAGATCTTGTCATTCTTGATCTTGCCCCTCTGCGTGTTGGTAAACATGAACGCCACGGACCGCTGGTCCGTGATCAGGGTGAACCGTTTTCCCGCCAAGTAATGGCGCCAGTGTCTGACGGCCTCCACAATGGCCTGGGCCTCCTTTTCCACTGCTGAATGCCGAATTTCGGGGCCTTGGAGGGTGCGGGAAAAAAATGTGACGGGCCTGCCCGCCTGGTTAAGTGTGGCGGCCAGGGCGAAATCAGATGCATCGCTTTCCACCTGAAAGGGGATGGACTCGTCTACCACGTGCATCGTAGCTTTCGCGATGTCGTCTTTCAATTTCTCGAAGGCCAATCGGGCCTCTGGCGTTAGGGGAAAAGTCGTGGACTTAATGAGCGGACGGGCTTTGTCCGCGTAGTTGGGAACCCACTGCGCATAATAAGAGAAGAAGCCCAAGCATCTTCTCAGTGCTTTTGCAGTAGCAGGTAAGGGAAGTTCAGCAAGGGGGCGCATACGGTCTGGATCAGGGCCAATGACCCCGTTTTCCACCACGTATCCTAGGATGGCTAAACGGCGCGTACGAAACACACACTTCTCCCTGTTGTAGGTCAAGTTCAAGCGAGATGCAGTGCGTAAGAAGTTCAGGAGGTTTGTGTCGTGGTCCTGCTGGTCATGGCCGCAGATGGTGACATTATCCAGGTACGGGAAGGTAGCCCGCAGCCTGTTCTGGTCCACCATTCGGTCCATAGCACGCTGGAAGACCGAGACCCCATTGGTGACACCAAAGGGAACCCTGAGAAAATGATACAAGCGACCATCCGCCTCAAAAGCCGTGTATTGTCGGTCCTCTGGGCGAATGGGGAGTTGGTGGTAGGCGGACTTGAGGTCTATGGTGGAGAACACCCGGTACTGCGCAATCTGATTGACCATATCAGATATGCGCGGGAGAGGATACGCATCCAGCTGCGTATATCGGTTAATGGTCTGACTGTAGTCAATGACCATCCGGGGTTTGTTCCCGCTTTTGACCACCACAACCTGTGCTCTCCACGGACTAACACTGGGTTGTATGATCCCTTCTTTGAGGAGCCGCTGAACCTCAGATCTAATGAAGATCCGATCCTCAGTGCTGTAACGCCTACTTTTAGTCGCGATGGGCTTGCGGCCTGGCACCAGATTCTGAAACAAGGAAGGTGTGGTGATCTTCAGCGTCGAGAGGCTGCAGGCGGGGAGCGTTGGGCAATTTGGAGGCTGCTGCTGTTCTCCCACTGCCAGTGAAGGGAGTGGCCCACCGTACTGTAGGATTACACTCCTCAAGTGGACCATGAAGTTTAGTCCGAGAAGTATTGGTGCGCAAAGATACGGTAACACAAGGAGCTTGAAGCGCTCGTAAACTGTGCCTTGTACTTTCAAGGTTACCACGCAACTCCCTAGCACGGCAACAGACCGGGACCTTGATGCCATAGAGATTGTCTGTTTGGCAGGTTGAATCTGGAGTCCACACCGCTTCACAGTGTCTGGGTGGATAAAGCTCTCAGTGCTCCCGCTGTCAAACAGACAATAAGTCACATGATTATTTACCTGGATATCCATCATCGAACGGTCGAGTATATGAGGCTTGGCCTGGTCCAGAATGATCGACGCCACCGTTGGTTCCTGAACGCCACTGCAGGCAGCTGAAATCGATGCGGAGGACCCCTGCTGGTCGTTCGTGGTCAGTGTCGACCAACATGGCTGCCCCCATGAATCGCACGTGGGTGAGGGCGCCAAACTCAGCGAGCCCTGGTGGTCATACTCCTCCGACTCCGTCGACCGTAATGGCGTCGTCCTGGTCTCGCACGTGGATGAACCCCGCAACGACTTCAACGATGATGATGATCCAAGCTCCGAAGAATCGCAGGCCGCACTGCCGTTCCTGGGTTTCGATCGGCACACTTTTGCATAATGCCCTTTTTTACCGCATGCGGTGCACAACACAGCTTTAGCGGGACACTTTTGCCGGGTATGTTTTGCTCCTCCACAGCAGTAGCACCGCGGGCCGCACGGGGCTGCAGCCGTCGTCTGGCCCGAATGGGAGCACGCCATTACACAGCATTTCGAACCCGAGGGGCGAGGAGGGATTTGCGACTGCTCCTGCCACGTTGTCTCTACGTGGTCCTCTGGACTTTGCAGTCACAGCCCCTGTCTAGCTGTAGTAGCTCATTGGCATAGTCCTCCATCGTTTCGTCGTCGAGTGGCTCGGAGGTAACGAGCGTGTATCTCGTTAGGTGGTTTTGTATAGCGCTTCTTTAGAAGCTCGAGGGCCTTAGGGTAATTAGTGGCCACACGGATCGCGAGGTAGACAGTGTCGCTTACCCTCGCATGGAGGACCCGGAGTCTGTCATCATCTGTGGTGACTGCTGTGGAGGCTGCCAGGTAGTCTTTGAAACACTTCAGCCAGTGGTTGAAGGTGTTAGAAGCGCCCACCGCACGTGGATCTAGCGTCAGGCGTTCCGGCTTGAGAATTTGCTCCATACTCTCTCTCTTCTTTTTTTTTCTCCGACGAGAGTTTAACGACAGTAAATAAAATTGATGCGCTTATTCAGACACGAGGCTCGAAGCTCAGTAAATGAAGGCTTTTATTTACTGTTAATGAAGCTACCAGAACTTATATACACTATCCCAGACTGAAGGGGTCCCGGCCAGAGCAGGGACTCTTATACCTCTCCCAGGAGGCGGAGCCCGACTGGGATGTGCCACAACAGTAGCAAACACAGGTGTAACAACCCCACCCTAACCCCAACAGCAACAATAGCACAATCCAACAGTAACATATGTACATCCTTGTAGTCCTGGCCAGCCCCTGGCTCAGCACTATCCAGTGGGAACCAACGATGGTTCACCACAATCGGCGAGGCTGAGAGTTATGTAGACTGCACGTTTAGAGAGGTGCTCACACCGCAGCTCTAAGAAAGGAATGGGTGACCACCAGACAGTCCAGAAAGAACAGGCAGGCAGTGCAGGAGTTGCCTGGATCCCGCTTACTAACCGGTATTCTAGTTTGGAAGTTGATGCGGGCGCTGGTACCTCAGAGGAGTACAGTCAGAGCCAAGCTTCTGGCACCGCTAGCGGCTTGGTTATATGGGTGGGGGGGGGGGGTGGGGGGTGTTGGGGTGGGGCAGAAGGGGGGTGTAAGAGCAATAGAGATAAGGGATTCTTTAGTTGGGGGAGTAGACAGGCCTTTCTGCGGCCAAAGATGTGACTCCAGGATGGTGTGTTGCCTCCCTGATGCTAGGGTCAGGGATGTCACTGAACGGCTGCAGGGCATCCTGAAAGGAGAGGGCGTACGGCCAGAGATCCTGGTCCACATCGGTACCATTGACAGAGGTAAGAAGAAGGATGAGGTCCTGCAATCAGAATATAAGGAATTAGGCAAGAGGTTAAAAAGCAGGGCCTCAAGGGTGGTAATCTCTGGATTACTCCTGGTGCCCTGCACTAGTGAGAGTAGGAACAGGGTAGGGCAGATGAATGCATGGCTGAGGAGCTGGTGCAGGGGGCCAGGTTTCAGATTATTGGAGCATTGGGAACTCTTCTGGGGCAGAGGTGACCTGCACTAGAGGGTCAGGTTACACCGAACTGGAGGGGACAAATGTACTGGTGGAGAGATTTGCTAAAGCTACTTGGGAGGGTTTAAACTGGTCTGGCGAGGGTTTGGGGGAGGGGTGGGTGGAACCCTAAAGAGTAGTGAGACAAAAGGGGATATTGAGGCTAATACAGAATTTAAAGAGAGCAAAGTTAAATAGACAAGGCTGGCATGAGCATGGCAGGGAACGAGAGGGAAGATTGATGAATTAAACTGCATTTATTTCAATGCAAGAGGCCTGACTGGTAAGGCCGATGAACACAAGGCATGGGTGGGTACATGTGACTGGGATATCATGGCAATAACTGAAACATGGCTGAGGGAGGGACAGGACTGGCAGATCAATGTTCTGGGGTACAGATGCTATAGGAAGGGTGGAAGGGGAGGAAAGAGAGGAGGGGGAGTTGTGCATCACGGCAGCACTTAGAGAGGATATTCCTGAGGGATCGTCCAGTGAGGCTATATGGTTGGAACTGAGAAACAAGAAGGGAGAGATCACTTTGATGGGATTGTACTATAGGCCCCCCAAATAGTCAGCGGGAAATTGAAGAGCAAATATCACAGATAGCTGCCAGAATGATAAGGTTGTAATCATGGGGGAATTTCACTTTCCAAACATAGACTGGGGCTGCCATTGTGTTAACAGCTTAAATGGGAGGAATTTGTCAAGTGTGTTCAGGAAAAAATTCTCAATCAATATGTACCAGAGAAGGGGCAAAACTCGACCTCCCCTTGGGAAATAAGGCAGAGCAAATGTCTGAAGTGTTCGTGAGGGATCACTTTGGGACCAGTGACTATTAGTTTTAAGATAGTTATGGAAAAGGATAGGTCTGGTCCATAAGTTAAAAGTTCTAAATTGGGGAAAGGCCAGTTTTGATGGTATTAAACAGGAACTTGCAAAAGCTGATTGGGGGAGGCTGTTTGCGGGTAAAGGAGCGTCTGGCAAATGGGAGGCTTTCAAAAGCGGAATAACAGGAGTTCAAGGTCAGCATGTTCCTGTTAGTGTGAAGGGCGAGGTTGGCAGGAGTAGGGGTCACTGGATGACTAGAGATATTGAGGCACTGGTCAATAAAACGAAGGAAGCAGATTTAAAGTCTTTTTATTAGTCGCAAGTAAGGCTTACATTAACACTGTAATGAAGTTACTGTGAAATTCCCCGAGTCGCCACAGTCCGGCGCCTGTTCAGGCCAATGCACCCTAACCAGCACGTCTTTCAGAATGTGGGAAGAAACCGGAGCACCCGGAAGAAACCCACGCAGACACGGTGAGAACATGCAGACTCCACACAGACAGTGACCCAAGCTGGGAATCGAACCTGGGCCCCTGGCGCTGTGAAGCAGCAGCGCTAACCACTGTGTGACCGTGCCGCCTATGGCCAGGCAGCTGGGGTCAAGTGAATCCCTTGAGGAGTATCGGGGGTATCGGAGTAAAGTAAGAGGGAAATCAGGAAGGCAAAAAGGGGACATGAGATAGCTTTGGCAGATAAGGCAAAGGAGAATCCAAAGAGAGTCTATAAGTATATTAAGGGCAAAAGATCAATGAGGTTGTCTACGTGTGGAGCCACAGGAGATGGGTGAGACCCTAAACAAATATTTCTTTGTGTTAGCTTTTATTAACAGGGGGTTGGAGTTTAAGAGCCGTGGGGTTATGCTGCACCTGTACAGGACCTTGGTGAGACCACATTTGGAATATTGTGTGCAGTTCTGGTCACCTCACTATAAGAAGGATGTGGAAGCGCTGGAAAGAGTGCGGAGGAGATTTACCAGGATGCTGCCTGGTTTGGAGGGTAGGTCTTATGAGGAAAGGTTGAGGGAGCTCGGGCTGTTCTCTCTGGAGCGGAGGAGGTTGAGGGGAGACTTAATAGAGGTTTATAAAATGATGAAGGGGATAGATAGAGTGAACGTTCAAAGACTATTTCCTCGGGTGGATGGAGCTATTACAAGGGGGCATGACTATAGGGTTCATGGTGGGAGATATAGGAAGGATGTCCGAGGTAGGTTCTTTACTCAGGGAGTGGTTGGGGTGTGGAATGGACTGCCTGCAGTGATAGTGGAGTCAGACATTTTAGGAATATTTAAGCGGATATTGGATAGGCACATGGAGCACACCAGGATGATAGGGAGTGGGATAGCTTGATCTTGGTTTCAGATAAAGCTCGGCACAACATCGTGGGCCGAAGGGCCTGTTCTGTGCTGTACTGTTCTATGTTCTATGTTCTTGTCAGTATTTACCGTGGAGAAAGACATGGAAGCTAGGAAATTGGGGGAAGTAAATAGTGATGTCTTGAAAAGCGTCCACATTACAGTAGAGGAGGTGCTGGAGGCCTTAAAATGCATAAAGGTAGATAAATCCCTGGGACCTTTGTCCATAGATCGCTGAAGGCAGAAAATCAGGTTAATAGGGCGGTGAAAAAGACACATGGCACACCCGCCTTTATCAATCGGGGTATAGATTACAGAAGCAGAGAGATCATGATGGAGTTGTTTGGAACTTTGGTGAAGCCACAGCTGGAGTACTGTGTGCAGTTCTAGTCGCCATGTTATCGGAAGGATGTGATTGCACTGGAGGGGGTGCAGAGGAGATTCACCAGGATGCTGCCAGGGACGGAGCATTTAAACTATGAAGAGAGGTTGGATAGACTTGGGTTGTTTTCGTTGGTAAGAAGTCTAACAACACCAGGTTAAAGTCCAACAGGTTTATTTGGTAGCAAAAGCCACGAGCTTTCGGAACAGGCTGTTCCTTCGTCAGGTGGGTGGGAGTTCTGATCACAAACAGGGCACGAAGACACAAACTCAATTTACATGAATAATGATTGGAATGTGAGTCTTTACAGCTAATCAAGTCTTAAAGGTACAGACAATTGTTTTTGTTGGAGCAGAGAAGACTGAGGGGCGACCTGATTGAGGTGTTCAAGATTATGAGGGGCATGGACAGGGTGGATAGGGAGAGCTGTTCCCCTTAGTTGAAGGGTCAGCTATGAGGGGACACAAGTTAAAAGTGAGCGGTGGGAGGTTTAGGGGGTATTTGAGGAAAATCATTTTTACCCAGAGGGTGGTGAGGTCTGGAATGCGCTGCCTGGGAGGGTGGTGGAGGCGGGACACCTCACATCCTTTAAAAAGTACCTGGGTGAGTACTTGGCACGCCAGAACATTCAAGGCTATGGGCCAAGTGCTGGCAAGTGGGATTAGGTGGGCAGGTCAGGGCCTTCCATGCGTTGGTGCAGACTCGATGGGCAAAAGGGCCTCTTCTGCACTGCAGGACTCTGTGATTTTGTGATTCTGTGACCCGATCAAGTGTATCCCAAGACATTGTGAGAAGCTCAGGAAGAAATTGCGGGGCTCCTAGCGTAGATATTTAAATCATGGTGTTAAGGGTAAAATCCCGGCATGGATAGAGGATTGGCTGACTGGCAGAAGGCAGAGAGTGGAGATAAAGGGGTCTTTTTCAGGATGGCAGCCGGTGACTTGTGGTGTCCCTCGGGGTCGATGCTGGGACCACAGCTTTTCACAATATACATTAACAATTTGGAGGAAGGAACTGAAGACACTATTGCTAAGTTTGCAGATGATACAAAGATACGTAGAGAGACAGGTAGTATTGAGGAAGCAGGGGGGCTGCAGAAGGACTTGGACAGGTTAGGAGAGTGGGCAAAGAAGTGGCAGATGGAATACAATGTGGAAAAGTGTGAGGTTATGCACTTTGGAAGGAGGAATGGAGGCATAGACTATTCTCTAAATGGGAAAATGCTTAGGAAATGGGAAACACAAAGGGACTTGGGAATCATTGTTCAAGATTCTCTTAAGGTTAACGTGCAGGTTCAGTTGGCAGTTAGGAAGGCAAATGCAATGTGAGCATTCATGTCGAGAGGGCTAGAATACAAGAACAGGGATGTACTCCTGAGGCTGTATAAGGCTCTGGTCAGACCCCATTTGGAGTATTGTGAGCAGATTTGGGCCCCATATGTAAGGAAGGATGTGCTGGCCTTGGAAAGGGTCCAGAATGGGCTCACAAGAATGATCCTTGGAATAAAGAGCTTGTCGTATGAGGAACGGTTGAGGACTCTGGGTCTGTACTCATTGGAGATTAGAAGGATGAGGAGGGGGCAGGGGGGGTGGTGGGAATCTTATTGAAACATGCAGGATACTGCGAGGCCTGGATAGAGTGGACATGGAGAGGATGTTTCTACTAGTAGGAAAAACTAGAACCAGAGGGCCCAACCTCAGGCTAAAGGGACGATCCTTTAAAACAGAGATGAGGAGGAATTTCTTCAGCCAGAGGGTGATGAATTTGTGGAACCCTTTGCTGCAGGCCATTGAGTGTCTTTAAGACATAGATAGATAGGTTCTTGATTAATAAGGGGATCGGGGGTTATGGGGAAAAGGCAGGAGAATGGGGATGAGAAAAATATCAGCCATGATTGAATGGCGCAGCAGACTCGATGGGCCGAGCAGCCTAACTCTGCTCCTACGTCTTATGGTCTTATGAGATATATGAATCATCGACAGCCACAAGTGAAGACTGGAGGGAGGCAAGTGTTGTGCCATTGTTTAAGAAAGGTGACAGGGAAAAGCCAGGGATCTACAGACCATTGAGCGTAACATCAGTGGTGGGTAAGTTGTTGGAGGGGATTCTGAGAGATTGGATCTACATGCATTTGCCAAGGCAAGGACTGATTAGGGACAGTCAGCATGTCTGCGAGCGTGGGAAATTGTGTCTGACAAATTTGATACTTTTTTGAAGGGGTGACCATGAAAGTCGATGAGGGCAGTGCATAGACATTGTCTACATGGACTTTAGCAAGGCCTTCAACAAGGTACCCCACATGATAGGCTAGTCAGTAAGGTTAGATCACATGGGATTCAGGGAGTACTAGCCAATTGGATACAAAATTGGCTTGCTGGTAGGAAACAGAGGGTGGTGGTAGAGGGTTGTTTTTCAGACCGGAGGCCTGCGACCACCGGTGTGCCACAGCAATTGGTGCTGGGTCCACTGTTGTTTGTCATTTGGATGAGAATATAGGAGGCATGGTTAGTAAGTTTGCAGATGACACCAAAATTGGTGGTGTAGTGGACAGTGAAGAAGGTTATCTAAGATTACAATGTAATCTTGATCAACTGGGCCAGTGACTGGAGAAATGGCAGATGGAGTTTTATTCAGATAAATGCGAGGTGTTGCATTTTGCTGAGACAAACCAGGGCAGGACTTACACAGTTAATGGTAGGGCCCTGGGGAGTCGAACAGAGAGACCTCAGGGTGCAGGTACATAGCTCCTTGAAAGTGTTGTCACAGGTAGACAGGGTGGTGAAGGTGGTGTTTGGCACACTTGCTTTCATTGGTCAGAGCATTGGGTACAGGAGTTGGGACATTATGTTACAACTGTACAAGACACTGTTAAGGCCACATTCGGAGTCCTACGTACAATTCTGATCACCCTGCTATAGGAAGGATGTTATTAAACTGGAAAGGGTTCAAAAATAATTTACAAGTATGTTACGGGGACTGGAAGGTTTGAACTATAAAGGAGAGGCTGAATCGGAAGGAGATTTTTCCCTGGAGCATAGGAGGATGAGGGGTGACCTTAGAGGTTTATAAAATCATGAGGGGCATAGATAAAGTGAATAGCCAAGGTCTTTCCCCAGGGAGTCCAAAACTAGAGGTCATAGGTTTAAGGTGAGAGGGGAAAGATTTAAAGGGGACCTGAGGGGCAACCTTTTCACAGAGGGTGATGTGTGTATGGAATGGGCTGCCAGAGGCGGGTACAATTACAACATTTAAAAGACATTTGGATAGGTACATGGATGGGAAAGGTTTAGAGGGATATGGGCCAAACGCAGGCAAATGGGACCAGATCAGTTTAAGAAATGTGGTCGGCATGGATGATTTGGGCCGAAGGGCCTGTTTTTGTGCCGTAAATCTCTATGCCTCTAACTCCCTCCCTTACTTCCAGGAACTCACTCCCTCACTCAGTAACTCCCTCCTCACTCAGTAACTCACTCCCTCAATCAGTAACTCACTCCCTCACTCAGTAAATCC
The DNA here is from genome assembly GCF_964213995.1 of Mustelus asterias. Taxonomy (NCBI): domain Eukaryota; kingdom Metazoa; phylum Chordata; class Chondrichthyes; order Carcharhiniformes; family Triakidae; genus Mustelus; species Mustelus asterias. Next base: position 375,001 of record NW_027590110.1, read on the forward strand.
CTCACTCAGTAACTCACACCCTCACTCAGTAACTTCCTCCCTCACTCAGTAACTCACTCCCTCACTCAGTAACTCCCTCTCTCACTCAGTAACTCACACCCTCACTCAGTAACTCCCTCCCTTATTCAGTAACTCACTCCCTCACTCAGTAACTCACACCCTCACTCAGTAACTCCCTCCCTCACTCAGTAACTCGCCCCCTCACTCAGTAACTCCCTCCCTCACTCAGTAAATCCCTCACTCAGTAACTCACACCCTCACTCAGTAACTCCCTCCCTTATTCAGTAACTCACACCCTCACTCAGTAACTCCCTCCCTCACTCAGTAACTCCCTCCCTCACTCAGTAACTCCCTCCCTCTCAGTAACTCCCTCCCTCACTCATTAACTCACTCCCTCACTCTTAGTAACTCACTCCCTCACACAATAACAACCTCCCTCACACCGTATATCACTCACTCAGTAACTCGCTCTTTCTCAAGTTCAGTATCCCCTTGTGTCAAGGTGCTATTGCATTGAAAGTTCTTTCTATTATTAACTGATCTTGTCCTTTAATCAGAGTAAAGATGTGGTGTTAGTTAAAGGATGTATGCCCAATCTGTCACTCACTTTCTACATCACTAACCGTTTGTTCAGGGTGGGAATGGTGTCTTACAGTCACCTGGTATCTATTTGCAATGTTACAGCGTCAAGGGTCTTCCAGATTCACTCACTCCCCTGGTAGTCATCAGCGAAGGACATCTTCCCCTCAAAGCTTTCTTTAGCTCTGCCATAGTTCCATAATTAGGATAAATGGCCGTTGATGTGAGAAGTATTTAAAATGAATTCATATCTGGAACTCATTTCCTGAAAGTGTAATGGAAGCAGATGGAATAGAATTCAATAATTCCCTTTCCAAAGGGAATTGGATAGAAACCTTGCGGAGGGAAGGAAATAGACAGGGCTCCGGAGAAACATCAGGGCATGGCACTGATTGGATAGTTCTTGAGATGTGTTGGCACAAACATACTGGGCTCCATGGCTCCTTCTGTGTTGTATTGTTGAATGATCTGCCTTATCTGTTCCTTGGTGCTGCATGGACCTGTCCACAGTGCTGACTGTGGGTGCCACCTACTGCCAGGTACACGGCCCACAGCGTCTCTGTGCAAACACGTGAGGACACCGACCTTACAAAGCAGTGCTCCCATTTAGCGATCCATCCAACATGGGGATTGTGCCTCCTGTCACTTGATTCGCCCCCACTTTGGTTTTGGCATGTCTGTGTTTTGCCAACTATGCCTGTTGCCCAGAGCCACTCTTGATTCATTGGAGAGTTGGCATCACGTCTGCTGAGCTCATACAGCCCTGACCCAGCCTCTGATTCTTTCTGCCTCTGCCCCGATTAACTCCCTGCTGGAAAGATTCATGGTCGGCTTTCCTGCTCCGACCCCCAATCGGGGTCCTTATGTGGGCAATTAATGTCGACTTAAGACCCTCATCCTGCCCCTGCAAGTATTCACCCAGTGGCAAGGGATGGGGGTGGGGTGCATGGGGATGGGGTCTGGGGGCACAGGGGGTGGGGGGTGTGGGGGTGGGCAAGGGGTCTCCTACCATGTGTGAGACCCAAAAAGCAAACCCAGTTGGGTCATTTTCAGGCTGGGGTGGGGGAGTGGGGGTGGGGTGACACGCATTCAAAATTATTGAGTGACTGACTGAGGAAGTGACAAAGATGTTGATGAGGGTAGGGCAGTGGATGTTGTCCACATGGACTTCAGTAAGGCCTTTGACAAGGTCGCTCATGGCAGGACTGGTACAGAAAGTGAAGTCGCATGGGATCAGTGGTGAGCTGGCAAGATGGATACAGAATTGGCTTGGTCATAGAAGACAGAGGGTAGCAGTGGAAGGGTGCGTTTCTGAATGGAGGGCTGTGACAAGTGGCGTTCCTCAGGGATCAGTGCTGGGACCTTTGCTGTTTGTAATATATATAAATGATTTGGAGGAAAATGTAACTGGTTTAATTAGTAAGTTTGCAGACAACACAAAGGTTGGTGAAATTCCAGATAGCGATGAGGACCATCAGAGGATACAGCAAGATGTAGATCAGTTGGAGACTTGGGCGGAGAGATGGCAGAAGGAGTTTAATCCGGACAAATGTGAGGTAATGCATTTTGGAAGGTCTAATACAGATGGGAAATATACAGCAAATGGCAGAACCCTCAAGAGTATTGATAGGCAGAGGGATCTGGGTGTACAGGTACAGAAGTCACTGAAAGTGGCAACACAGATGGAGAAGGTAGTCAAGAAGGCATACGGCATGCTTGCCTTCATCGGCTGGGGCATTGAGTATAAAAGTTGGCAAGTCATGTTGCAGCTTTATAGAACCTTAGTTAGGCCACATTTGGAATATAGTGTTTAATTCTGGTCGCCACACTACCAGAAGGATGTGGAGGTTTTGGAGAGGGTACAGAAAAGATTTACCAGGATGTTGCCTGGTATGGAGGGCATTGGCTATGAGGAGAGGTTTGAGAAACTTTGTTAGTTCCCACTGGAACGATGGAGGTTGAGGGGGGTGACCTGATAGAAGTCTACAAGATTGTGAGGGGCATGGACAGAGCGGATAGTCAGAAGCTTTTTCCCAGGGTGGAGGAGTCAATTACTCGGGGGCTTAGGTCTAAGGTGTGAGGGGCAAGGTTTAAAGGAGGTGTACAAGGCAAGTTTTTTACACAGAGGGTGGTGGGTGCCTAGAACTCACTGCCAGGGGAGGTAGTGGAAGCGGATACGATAGTGAGTTTTAAGGGGCGTCTGGACAAATACATGAATAGGATGGGAATGGAGGGATATGGTCCCCGGAAGGGTAGGGGGTTTTAGTTTAGTCGGGCAGCATGGCCGGTGCAGGCTTGGAGGGCCGAAGGGCCTGTTCCTGTGCTGTAATTTTCTTTGTTCTTCTTTGACTGAGGCACCACACATCCGGAAGGGAGAACCACATCCTTGCCCTAGCCGTCGATCACCCTCTCCCCTGTGATCCTGCCCCCTCCCCCACGACTCCCTCCTGCCATCACACACTGATCACCTGGGTTCCTCAGAGATGCGGGGTGGGAGTGGGGATTCGGGGAGGGCGGGACTTCCACTCCTTGGGGTCCTTGATCATGGCGAGGGCCTGATGCTGAACAGAGGCGGCACAATGGTTAACACTGCTGCCTCACAGTGCCAGGAACCCAGGTTCGATTCCCAGCTTGGGTCACTAGCTGTGTGGAGTTTGCACGTTCTCCCCATGTCTGCATGGGTTTCCTCCGGGTGCTCCGGTTTCCTCCCACAGTCCAAAAATGTGCGGGTTAGGTGGCTTGGCCGTGCTAAATTGCCCCTTAGTGTTAGGGGGACTAGTTAGGGTAAGTGCAGGGGGTTATGGGGATAGGGTCTGGTTGGGATTGTGGTCAGTGCAGACTCATTGGGCCGAATGGCCTCCTTCTGCACTGTAGGGATTCTATGATTCTATGAATTAAATGCCTGATTGGCACATGATACGGGCGGGTCATCCCATAAGAGGCAAGGTAGGGCTCTCGCTGGCTTTCTATTGGACAGACGCCTGAGAGCCTTGTCTCAGTGGCCCACACGGTGACATTCTCAATATTGCTGTGCTTAACTCCCCACGACCATTCGTGTGAAAATTCACCTCCTTAGCAACAGAAACACACACAGACGTCGGTACAGAGAGTTGACAGTTTTATTATACATCCCACACAGAATTTCACATTCTCAATGTCTCCACTTCTAACTGCTTTCCACCATTAATAACCTGGCTCGGGGAGTCAATGGGAGGAGCGGTATTGGGCGTAGGGCCGGGAGAGAATTCCCCGACTTGTACATCCTGAACAATCTGCACAACAAGAAGGTGATGAGTTCAGTCGATCGGGATCGGATCGGATTCCAGTTCACGGAGCGGATCTTGGGATCGTTACAATTGAGTCAAACTGGACAAGAAACCTGGAAGACATGATTGATCACAACGGCTGGTGGGGCAGGGGGTGGGGGGGGGGGGGGTGCAGAAGGTGGGCTGGATGAGTCAAGGCTGTTACTGTTACCCAGGAGACGTTCCCCACCACCCACCCCCCCAACTATGTCATAACGTTTCTGGAAATCTGGCTGAAAACAGAGGAAGAAGTTTAACAACACCAGGTTAAAGTCCAACAGGTTTATTTGGTAGCAAAAGCCACACAAGCTTTCGGAGCTCCAAGCCCGCCGCTTCAACGCCGGCGTCTCCACATCATGAAAACCGAGGAGCAGGAGTCGGCCATTCAGCCCATTGAGCCTGCTCGACCCGTCAGTAGGACCGTGGCTGGTCTGATTGTGACCTTAATCCTCTTTCCTGCCTGCTCCCCATAACCCTCGACCCTCCCCATCATTTCAAAATCTGTCTAACTCAACCTTGAATAAATGCAATGACCCTCCTCCCCCTCAACTGCTCCCTGGGGGAGAGGATTCTGAACATGAACGACCCTCTGAAATTCCTGCTCCTCTCCATCTGAAATGAGAGGCCCCTTAGTTTTAAACTGTGCCCCTAGTTCTAGATTCCCCCACAAGGGGAAACAACCTCTCAGCCTCGACCCTGTCAAGTCCCCCTCAGAATCCTGTGTTTCAATAAGATCACCTCACATTCTTCTCAACTCCAATCAGTGTGGGCCCAACCTGCTCCACCTCTCCTCGTAAGACAAATCCCTTCATCCCAGGAATCAGTTCATCGAGGTTCACTATGAACTGCCTCCAATGTAAGTATATCCCTCCCTCAATAAAGAGAGCAGACCTGTACATCCTACTCCAGGTGTGGTCTCACCAATGCCCAATACAGCTGTCGAAAGATTTTTATACCCCTGCTTGTATTCCTTCCCTCTCGCAATGAAGTCGAGCATTTTATTTGCCTTCCTAATTACTTACTGTATCTGCATGCTAGCTTTTTGTGATTCATGTACAAGGTCACCCAGATCCCTCTGTACTGCCACATTCTGCAGTCTCTCTCCATTTCAATAATTTGCTGCTTTTTTAAACTTCCCACCCAACTGGACAACCTCACATTTTCCCACATTATACTCCATGTGTCCCACCCAATCATGAACCCACCGACACCCCTTTGCAAGATGCCAAGCTGATGAAAATGCCAGCGATCCAGCGAGGTTCCAGAGTGGGAGTGGGAACAGGTCTGGGGAATTCTCCTGGTCTTTCTCAGCCAGGAGATTTCCCACTCCCCTAAAATTTTCCCTGTTTGCTATTTCGAGGCAAGCTGGAGACGTAACATTAGGTAGCCATGCCAACCAGTTAGCTCTCCCTCCAAGAGCCACTCCTCTCCAACTGCCTCCCTCCACCACCCCCTCCACACAATAGCCCCTCCCTCCAACAGCCCCTCCCTCCACCAGCCCCTCCATCCACCAGCCTCTCCATCCAATAGCCGCTCCATCCACCAGCCTCTCCATCCAATAGCCGCTCCATCCACCAGCCTCTCCATCCAGTAGCCCCTCCCTCCATCAGCCCCACCCTCCACCAACCTCTCCATCCAATAGCCCCCCCATCTACCAGCCTCTCCATCCAGTAGCCCCGCCCTCCAACAGCCCCTCCCTCCACCAGCCCCTCCATCCACCAGCCTCTCCATCCAATAGCCCCTCCATCCACCAGCCCCTCCACCCAATAGCCCCTCCATCCACCAGCCCCTCCATCCAGTAGCCCCTCCCTCCACCAGCCTCTCCCTCCACCAATCCCTCCCTCCACCAGCCCCTCCCTCCACCAGCCCCTCCCTCCACCAGCCCCTCCTTCCACCAGTCCCTCCCTCCACCAGCCTCTCCATCCAATAGCCCCTCCATCCACCAGCCTCTCCATCCAGTAGCCCCGCCCTCCACCAGCCCATCCCTCCATCAGCCCCGCCCTCCACCAACCTCTCCCTCCACCAGCCCCTCCATCCACCAATCGTGTGTCCCCCCCCCCTCCCATATAATGAATGAGGTTTCTCCTGATCTCCCCTCTTCACACCAGTAGAAGCTCCTGGAATGAAGAACTCTCATGCCATTGGCCATTGTGAGTGGCAGCCATTTTTGAGGTGGGCTGAATTAGCTGCCTGTTGGGGTTGGATTTTGCTGATTGCTTGTGGTGGGGGGTGGGGGGTGGTGTGGTGGGGGGGGCAGAGGGGGTGGGGGGGGAGTGGGGGGCAGAGGGGGGGTGGGGGGGGCAGGGGGGCAGGGGGCAGAGGGGAGGGCAGAGGGGGTGGGGGGGGCAGAGGGGGGGGGGTGCAGAGGGGGGGGGCAGAGGGGGAGGGGGGCGGGGGGCAGAGAGGGGGGGGGCAGAGGGGGAGGCCGTGATCACTTGACGTTTTCTGCAGACTGTCAAGATGAGGTCAAAGTTGTGAAAGCCCTCAGCCAATACCTGACCTGCAGCTCTGAACTACTGCAATGTCATTGGCTGTTCAATTCCAACGGTGCACAGCGCGACTGAGAGAAAGGGAGAACTCCTTCTCGGCTTGGTTATCCAGGGAGCGGAATTCCTGGCTGTCTCCACAGACGGAGACAAAGTCCATCCCATCAACACAATGTAGATGGGAGAGTTTGGTGTGACCCACATCAATGTCCAGGTAGTGTTGGGCACCCCAAACCCTCTCACTGTGCTTCCCACTCTCTGGGTACACATTGAAGAGGGGATGAATGATATATATTAAGTATAATATATCGTACAAAACCTAATTATTTTATAAAATCCTGTAAATAATCACACCTTAGAAGTTTAAAGCACAGAACTGACATTTTACCCACCAGCTGCTGGGCCGGGCAATGTAAAGCAGATAGAATTTCCTTGGACAACATTTAAGCTAATGGGTTGCTTGTGTGAGACTGAAGGCTATTTTGACCAATAGTTGAGCAGAGATATACAAAACATATACAGGCACCAAGAGGTGTGTGTTGGGAAAACAATTCTTATTTTGTACACTCGGAGGACAAGGAAAAGCAGGATTTACTTGTTCCATTTCACTCATTGATCATTAAAAATAGTCTCCGGCAAAACCTTCCAGACCCTACAGCCACTGCCATCTCGAAGGGCAAGAGCAGCAGACACATGGGAACACCACCACCGGCAAATTCCCCTGTAAACCAATCACCATCCTGACTTGGAAATATATCACCATTCCTTCACCGTTGCTGGGTCAAAATCCTGGAACACCCTCCCTAACGGCACAGTGGGTGTACCTGCACGAGCTGAACTGCAGCGGTTCAAAAGGCAACTCACCACCACCTTCCCAAGGGCAATAAATGCTGGTCTATACATATTTTCTAAAAAAACATTCTTTTTCAATAACCCTGCAGTTTCTCTCCTGGGATTGCTCACTACAGGATCCTGAAGATTCATCTTTAATTCCAAGAGATTCCGGACACAATCCTGGAGGGTTTGGAAACCCTATGAAACATGGCGATCTTCAAGGGTTCGTCTGAATTACACCCCTCTCTGAGCCAACGGAGTTAAATATGGGTGAGGTGCGGCTGTTGTTGATTCAAAGTTTCGGGGCCGTCATATGATCACCTCTGCTGATTGGGTGCCCAGTGTCTCAGTGGGTGCTGTCCCAGAAACACTGCGTTCAAGTTCCACTTCAAGACTTGATGGTCAATGGAGGAACATTGGTGAGATGGTTCAATGGGCTGAAGATCATCCCAGGAATCCTTCTACCATATCCCCACTATTCCCCCAATGGAAAGAAAAGTGTGTGTGAAAGTACACTTCAAAAAGGAACTTCTGCCGCCTCCGTCTGTTATTGAGGTCACCCTGTAGCTGCTCCCTCCCAGGGATCTGCGGTTATTGACTGTCACCTTTGTCTGACTTGCTCCATCCTCATACGTCAAGTAGCTCAGCTATGACTGCTCCGTGACATCCATCATCCAACTACGCTTGGGTCATCTCCACTTTCTGATGTCGTCTGGAGGGGCGGCACGGTAGCACAGTTGTTAGCACTGCTGCCTCACAGCCCCAGGGACCCGGGTTCGATTCCCGGCTTGGGTCACTGTCTGTGTGGAGTCTGCACATTCCCCCCGTGTCTGCGTGGGTTTCCTCCGGGTGCTCTGGTTTCCTCCCACAGTCCCAAAGATGTGCGGGTTAGGTGCATTGGCCGTGCTAAAATTGCCCCTTAGTCTCCTGGGGTGGTAGGTTAAAGGGATTAGCAGGGTAAATATGGGGATAGGGCCTGGGCGGGATTGTTGTTGGTGCAGACTCGATGGGCCGAATGGCCTCCTTCTGCACTCTCGGGATTCTATGAGATCTCTGCAGGATTCCAGCTCTGATCAAATGGCCAAAATCCCGACATTTCCTGCTCTGGATGTCACTTTTTAGGGCACTGTTTTTGCTCTCGCAAATTTCAAACACCTCTTCATTCACCTTATGGTCTGTCTACGGAGCATCTGAGAATCCTCATTTCTATTCTCTTCCACGGATCTTCACTGATTCTTTGGCTTTCTGAGGCGGACGTTAAGTGGTTAGAATAGAGAATAAATATTGAGGAGCTGTTTCCAAGCTTGAGTTTGATTGTTGTCAACACATCCCCACCTTCAAGATATTACTCTGTCCTTCTTCTGATTTTGACATCACATCTGCCAACCTCTGGTTATTATTTATTTTAAACACACAAAGGTATTGACTTGTTCCAGTGTGACATCATCCAAGTCAATCTTCAGTCTAGTTCTTTCCAATGTGCTCCTCCTGGCCAACATTGTTCTGGTGTTTGGAATCGGTCCAAATTCTAAACTCTGGATTTTACTTGGTCTGAGAGATTTTCTGGGGCTTTTCCTCTTACTTGCCCCCCACTTCTCGCCCCCCCCCCCCCTCAATACAAACCCCTGCCCCCGGTTCAATTCCTGCATTTTGACAGAATGCCATTTGGTTTCCACAGTGGGTGACGCCCCCCTTGGCTGACCTGCCAGGCTCCCCCCAAAGACAGGGCAATGGGTGAGATTGTCAGGCTTCCCTTCAGCGTTTTTCTTAGCGGTGGGAGGTTGTGTGCCACTCTCTGGCGGTGGGGTTCTCTGGTCCCGCCGTTGTCAATGGGAATTCCCATTGAAGCCCCCCAGCCCCCATCACGCTGCCGGGAAACCCACGGCAGTGGGTGGGTGGAACCGCCGGTGTGACCAGAGAATCCCGTGGGTGTGAATGGGTGGAGCATTCCGTAAATTAACACCGCCCCAACCCCTACCCCTCAACCTGCCCTGATAACTGTCAATTGACTTCCAATGTCAATTCCAAATCCCATCATCACTGACCAGCCCAAAGTTAGAAGAGCACTTACGTGACATCACGCTCGGGGTGGCTCCGCCTGGCAACTCAAAAGAAACAGCAATACCCCCCCCCCACCAACCCTCCACCACCCTCCCAACCCCAAACCCACCCCCCACTTCACCCCCAGCCCCCGTCAGGAAGAGAGCTTCAGTCTATCGCCCTGGCACCCACAACAACTTTTTATTGGATTCGCCTCAGGTATAAGGGACGTTGGGAGAAGTAGAGCCATGACTCCAAATAAACCCCACCACCCAATTAGGAATAAGTCCTCTGCCCACATCAGACACATTGGTGCAGAAGGTCGGTGCTTCCCAGTGCTGACTGACGATGAACCCAATTGTCAGAACTCCAGTTGCCATGGTAACTAGCATCCAGTGATGGTGTCACATCAATCCCCCATCATTGGAAGGACACAGGATAATTTGCACTTCTGTACAAACAGTTTGGTGATTTCTACAATCTAGACTTCCACAAATCATAACCCAACAGTCCGTAGATAAGAGTACAGATCTTTAGTCCAATAAAAATATACATTATCCATTTGTTAATTTTTTTTTGCTGTGTGTTGTTCAAAGGCCACCACAAAAAGTACGCTTTACGATCCAACCTTTGGTGCCAAACCGCCTCCCCACTTGTCCAATCACATGCTGGGTTTGGAGATTGAAACTCCAATGGGCAGTCTATCAGTGCCAGGTGCCTGAATGGGGATGATTGGTTGGGCGCGTGCTCACTCACCGCTTGATGCCACCAATAGATTGGTGCAGGAAGTGGCGCAGGTGGGTGGACCCTGCCAAGTGGCAGCAATGTAGTAGCTTAGATACAAAGGTGTCATACACAGGGCGTATAGCGTGTGAAGGAAGGAGGCTCAGTTGGTGTATAAGGGGAGATTCTGTCCTGTACAAGGGGAGATTCTGTCCTGTACAAGGGGAGATTCCATCTCTGTACAAGGGGAGATTCCGTCCCTGTACAAGGGGAGATTCTGTCCTGTACAAGGGGAGATTCCATCTCTGTACAAGGGGAGATTCTGTCCTGTACAAGGGGAGATTCTGTCCTGTACAAGGGGAGATTCCATCTCTGTACAAGGGGAGATTCTGTCTCTGCACAAGGGGAGATTCCATCTCTGCATTAGGGGAGATTCTGTCTCTGTACTAAGGGAGAGTTGGCCCTGTACAAGGGGAGATTCTGTCCTGTACAAGGGGAGATTCCGTCCCTGTACAAGGGGAGATTCTGTCCTGTACAAGGGGAGATTCTGTCCTGTACAAGGGGAGATTCTGTCTCTGCACAAGGGGAGATTCCATCTCTGCATTAGGGGAGATTCTGTCTCTGTACTAAGGGAGAGTTGGCCCTGTACAAGGGGAGATTCTGTCCTGTACAAGGGGAGATTCCGTCCCTGTACAAGGGGAGATTCCGTCCCTGTACAAGGGGACATTCTGTCCTGGACAAGGGGAGATTCCATCTCTTTACAAGGGGAGATTCTGTCTCTGCACAAGGGGAGATTCTGTCTCTGCACAAGGGGAGATTCTGTCCTGTACAAGGGGAGATTCCATCTCTGTACAAGGGGAGATTCTGTCCTGTACAAGGGGAGATTCTGTTTCTGCACAAGGGGAGATTCCATCTCTGTACAAGGGGAGATTCTCTTTCTGCACAAGGGGAGATTCCATCTCTGCATTAGGGGAGATTCTGTCTCTGTACAAGGGGAGATTCTGGCCTGTACAAGGGGAGATTCCATCTCTGTACAAGGGGAGATTCTGTCTCTGCACAAGGGGAGATTCCATCTCTGCACTAGGGGAGATTCTGTCTCTGTACTAAGGGAGAGTTGGCCCTGTACAAGGGGAGATTCTGTCACTGTACTAAGGGAGAGTTGGCCCTGTACAAAGGGAGATTCTGTCTCTGTACAAGGGGAGATTCTGTACAAGGGGAGACCCTCTCTCTGTACAAGGGGAGATTCTGTGTATTTACAAGCAGAGATTCTGTGCAAGGGGAGATTCTGTGTATTTACAAGGGGAGATCTGGACATGGGGACATTGTGTACAAGGGGAGATTCTGTACAAGGGAAGATTCTGTACAAGGGGAGACCCTACCTGTGTACAAGGGGAGACTCTCTCACTCTGTACAAAGGGAGATTCTGTGTATTTACAAGGGGAGATTCTGTGCATTTACAAGGGGAGATCTGTACATGGGGAGATTGTGTACAAGGGGAGATTGTGTACAAGGGGAGACCCTCCCTGTGTACGAGGGGAGACCCTCTCACTCTGTACAACGGGAGATTCTGTGTATTTACAAGGGGAGATTCTGTGTATTTACAAGGGGAGATCTGTACAAGGGAAGATTCTGTACAAGGGAAGATTCTGTACAAGGGGAGACCCCCCCTGTGTACAATGGGAGACTCTCTCACTCCATACAAGGGGAGATTCTGTGTATTTACAAGGGGAGATTCTGTACAAGGGGAGACCCTCTCTCTGCACAAGAGGAGATTCTGTGTATTTACAAGGGGAGTTCTGTACATGGGGAGATTGTGTACAAGGGGAGATTGTGTACAAGGGGAGATTGTGTACAAGGGAAGATTCTGTATAAGGGGAGACCCTCCCTGTGTACAAGGGGAGACCCTCCCTGTGTACAGCGGGAGACTCTCTCTGTACAAGGGGAGATTCTGTGTATTTACAAGGGGAGATTCTGTGCAAGGGGAGACTCTGTGTATTTACAAGGGGAGATCTGTACATGGGGAGATGGTGTACAAGGGGAGACCCTCCCTATGTACAACGGGAGACTCTCTCTCTCTCTGGACAAGAGGACATTCTGTGTATTTACAAGAGGAAATTCTGTGCATTTACAAGGGAAGATTCTGTACAAGGGGAGCCCATCACTGTATACAAGGGGAGACTCTCTCTCTCTGCCCAGGGGAGATTCTGTGCAAGGGGAGATTCTGTGTATTTACAAGGGGAGATCTGTACATGGGGAGATTGTGTACAAGGGGAGATTGTGTACAAGGGGAGATTCTGTACAAGGGTAGACTCTGTACAAGGGGAGACCCTCCCTGTGTACAAGGGGAGACCCTCCCTGTGTACAATGGGAGACTCTCTGTCTCTGTACAAGGGGAGATTCTGTGTATTTACGAGGGGAGATTCTGTGTATTTACATAAGGAGATTCTGTACATGGGGAGATTGTGTACAAGGGGAGATTCTGTACAAGGGGAGATTCTGTACAAGGGGAGATTCTGTACAAGGGGAGATTGTGTGTATTTACAAGGGGAGATCTGTACATGGGGTGATTCTGTACATGGGGAGATTGTGTACAAGGGGAGATTCTGTACAAGGGGAGATTCTGTATAAGGCGTGACCCTCCCTGTGTACAAGGGGAGACCCTCCCTGTGTACAAGGGGAGACCCTCCCTGTGTACAACGGGAGACTCTCTCTCTCTGTGCAAGGGGAGATTCTGTGTATTTACAAGGGGGGATTCTGTACAAGGGAAGATTGTGTCCAAGGGGAGACCCTCCCTGTGTACAAGGGGAGACTCTCTCTCTCTCTGGACAAGGGGAGATTCTGTGTATTTACAAGGGGAGATCTGTACATGGGGAGATTGTGTACAAGGGGAGACCCTCCCTGTGTACAAGGGGAGACTCTCTCTCTCTGGACAAGAGGAGATTCTGTGTATTTACAAGGGGTGATCTGTACATGGGGAGATTGTGTACAAGGGGAGATTCTGTGTATTTACAAGGGGTGATCTGTACATGGGAAGATTCTGTACAAGGGCAGATTCTGTACAAGGGGAGACCCTCTCTCTGTACAAGGGGAGACCCTCCCTGTGTACAACGGGAGACTCTGTATCTCTGTCCAAGGGGAGATTCTGTGTATTTACAAGCAGAGATTCTATGCAAGGGGATATTCTGTGTATTTACAAGGGGAGATCTGTACATGGGGAGATTGTGTACAAGGGGAGATTCTGTACCAGGGTAGATTCTGTACAAGGGGAGATCCTCCCTGTGTACAAAGGGAGACTCTCTCTCTCTCTCTGTACAAGGGGAGATTCTGTGTATTTACAAGGGGAGATTCTATGTATTTACAAGGGGTGATTCTGTGTATTTACAAGGGGAGATCTGTACATGGGGAGATTGTGTACAAGGGTAGACTCTGTACAATGTATTTACAAGGGGCGATCCTCCCTGTGTACAACGGGAGACTCTCTCCCTCTCTGGACAAGGGGAGATTCTGTACAAGGAGAGACACTGTACAAGGGGAGACTGTCTCTCAGTCCACGGGCAGATTCTGTGTATTTCCAAGCAGAGATTCTGTACAAGGGGAGATTTGCCCCTGTACAAGGGGAGATTCTGTCTCTGTACAAGGGGAGATTCAGGACGAGATCTTTCCAAAAAATTCAAAGTGCTGAACGAGCCTGTAAACGGGAGAGTTTCCGACCTGTTTTTTGGGTACGTTTGAAAATGCAATCTTCTGACACTCTTTTGGACAGAAGCGCGATTCTCACCAGTCGGGGGTGCGGCGGAGGCTAACCAGCCGTGAAGCTGGCTGCATTCTGCTTGGGGCGCCATTGCGTAGGTGCTGCAATCTGCCACTGAACTGGGAGAGCTCCTGACACCCCCCCAACGCCCCCACCACGGACATCATCCCCACGTTACCCACTACCAATCACTCTCTTGCGCCAGGGCATCCCCCCCCCCCCACCGATTGCCCGATGGCTCCCCTGTGCCAGTCCCTCTGACCCCACCCCATAGCCAATTGCTTCCTGTGTCGGTCCAACCCCGCCCCGGCCAATCACCATCCCTGCAGAGCTCCCCTCCCCTGCTGATCACACCCTGTCTGCAGAGCTCCCCCCCACTGATTACCCCTCGCCTGCAGAGATCCCCCCCCGTCGATCACCACCAACTGCAGAATCCCCCCCCCCGCTAATCACCTCCCATACAGAGCAACCCCCATGCCTTCCCCCCATACAGAGCTCCCTTCCCCCACTTGCAGAGCTCACCCCCCCCTTGCCTCCCCCATCATTGCCCCACCTCACCACTTATAACCCACACCCACTTCTGCGTCCCTCCCCTTGGCACTGCCCCAGCATAGCTATGGTGCTTGGTGGGCACTGCCAGGCCCTGCCCCCACCAACCGGGGTTCTTCAGTGGCCTCCAATCCCCCCCGGCAGGGTTATCACATCTGGTCCCAGTCGGTGGGGACCATGACTGATTCTCTCTGTCAAAGGGGCAAAGCGCGTCATTAATATTTAAATCGGTGAGAAGCCAATCACACCGACAAAACACAGCTGGGACGATAGCTTTCGCCGTGAGACTGGTTTGCACCGGTGCAAAAGCCTCAGGCGCTATCTTCCCAGCTCACCACACCGATCAACCAGTGCAGGGGGCCAGAAAGATCACACCCTCTGTCTGCGTACACGGGGAGACTCTGTCCGTGTACAAGGGGAGACTCTGTCCGTGTACAAGGGGAGACTCTGTCTCTGTACAAGGGGAGACTCTGTCCGTGTACAAGGGGGGACTCTGTCCGTGTACAAGGGGAGACTCTGTCCGTGTACAAGGGGAGACTCTGTCCGTGTACAAGGGGAGACTCTGTCCGTGTACAAGGGGAGACTCTGTCCGTGTACAAGGGGGGACTCTGTCCGTGTACAAGGGGGGACTCTGTCCGTGTACAAGGGGAGACTCTGTCCGTGTACAAGGGGGGACTCGGTCTGTGTACAAGGGGAGACTCTGTCCGTGTACAAGGGGAGACTCTGTCCGTGTACAAGGGGAGAATCTATCTCTGTACGAGGGGGGACTCTGTCCGTGTACAAGGGGAGACTCTGTCTGTGTACAAGGGGAGACTCTGTCCGTGTACAAGGGGAGACTCTGTCCGTGTACAAGGGGAGACTCTGTCTCTGTACAAGGGGAGACTCTGTCCGTGTACAAGGGGAGACTCTGTCTGTGTACAAGGGGAGATTCTGTCTCTGTACAAGGGGAGACTCTGTCCGTGTACAAGGGGAGACTCTGTCTGTGTACAAGGGGGGACTCTGTCCGTGTACAAGGGGGGACTCTGTCCGTGTACAAGGGGAGACTCTGTCTGTGTACAAGGGGAGACTCTGTCCGTGTACAAGGGGGGACTCGGTCCGTGTACAAGGGGAGACTCTGTCCGTGCACAAGGGGAGATTCTGTCTCTGTACAAGGGGAGACTCTCTCCGTGTACAAGGGGGGACTCGGTCCGCGTACAAGGGGAGATTCTGTCTGTGTACAAGGGGGGACTCGGTCCGTGTACAAGGGGAGACTCTGTCTGTGTACAAGGGGAGACTCTGTCCGTGTACAAGGGGAGACTCTGTCCGTGTACAAGGGGAGACTCTGTCTCTGTACAAGGGGAGACTCTGTCCGTGTACAAGGGGGGACTCTGTCCGTGTACAAGGGGAGACTCTGTCCGTGTACAAGGGGAGACTCTGTCCGTGTACAAGGGGAGACTCTGTCCGTGTACAAGGGGAGACTCTGTCCGTGTACAAGGGGGGACTCTATCCGTGTACAAGGGGGGACTCTGTCCGTGTACAAGGGGAGACTCTGTCCGTGTACAAGGGGGGACTCGGTCTGTGTACAAGGGGAGACTCTGTCCGTGTACAAGGGGAGACTCTGTCCGTGTACAAGGGGAGAATCTATCTCTGTACAAGGGGGGACTCTGTCCGTGTACAAGGGGGGACTCTGTCTGTGTACAAGGGGAGACTCTGTCCGTGTACAAGGGGAGACTCTGTCCGTGTACAAGGGGAGACTCTGTCTCTGTACAAGGGGAGACTCTGTCCGTGTACAAGGGGAGACTCTGTCTGTGTACAAGAGGAGATTCTGTCTCTGTACAAGGGGAGACTCTGTCCGTGTACAAGGGGAGACTCTGTCTGTGTACAAGGGGGGACTCTGTCCGTGTACAAGGGGGGACTCTGTCCGTGTACAAGGGGAGACTCTGTCTGTGTACAAGGGGAGACTCTGTCCGTGTACAAGGGGGGACTCGGTCCGTGTACAAGGGGAGACTCTGTCCGTGTACAAGGGGAGATGCTGTCTCTGTACAAGGGGAGACTCTGTCCGTGTACAAGGGGGGACTCGGTCCGTGTACAAGGGGAGATTCTGTCTGTGTACAAGGGGGGACTCGGTCCGTGTACAAGGGGAGACTCTGTCTGTGTACAAGGGGAGACTCTGTCCGTGTACAAGGGGAGACTCTGTCTGTGTACAAGGGGGGACTCGGTCCGTGTACAAGGGGAGACTCTGTCCGTGTACAAGGGGGGACTCGGTCTGTGTACAAGGGGAGACTCTGTCCGTGTACAAGGGGAGACTCTGTCCGTGTACATGGGGAGAATCTATCTCTGTACAAGGGGGGACTCTGTCCGTGTACAAGGGGGGACTCTGTCTGTGTACAAGGGGAGACTCTGTCCGTGTACAAGGGGAGACTCTGTCCGTGTACAAGGGGAGACTCTGTCTCTGTACAAGGGGAGTCTCTGTCCGTGTACAAGGGGAGACTCTGTCTGTGTACAAGGGGAGATTCTGTCTCTGTACAAGGGGAGACTCTGTCCGTGTACAAGGGGAGACTCTGTCTGTGTACAAGGGGGGACTCTGTCCGTGTACAAGGGGGGACTCTGTCCGTGTACAAGGGGAGACTCTGTCTGTGTACAAGGGGAGACTCTGTCCGTGTACAAGGGGGGACTCGGTCCGTGTACAAGGGGAGACTCTGTCCGTGTACAAGGGGAGATTCTGTCTCTGTACAAGGGGAGACTCTGTCCGTGTACAAGGGGGGACTCGGTCCGTGTACAAGGGGAGATTCTGTCTGTGTACAAGGGGGGACTCGGTCCGTGTACAAGGGGAGACTCTGTCTGTGTACAAGGGGAGACTCTGTCCGTGTACAAGGGGAGACTCTGTCTGTGTACAAGGGGGGACTCGGTCCGTGTACAAGGGGAGATTCTGTCTCTGCACAAGGGGAGACTCTGTCCGTGTACAAGGGGAGACTCTGTCCGTGTACAAGGGGAGACTCTGTCTCTGTACAAGGGGAGACTCTGTCCGTGTACAAGGGGAGACTCTGTCTGTGTACAAGGGGAGATTCTGTCTCTGTACAAGGGGAGACTCTGTCCGTGTACAAGGGGAGACTCTGTCTGTGTACAAGGGGGGACTCTGTCCGTGTACAAGGGGGGACTCTGTCCGTGTACAAGGGGAGACTCTGTCTGTGTACAAGGGGAGATTCTGTCTCTGTACAAGGGGAGACTCTGTCCGTGTACAAGGGGGGACTCGGTCCGTGTACAAGGGGAGATTCTGTCTGTGTACAAGGGGGGACTCGGTCCGTGTACAAGGGGAGACTCTGTCTGTGTACAAGGGGAGACTCTGTCCGTGTACAAGGGGAGACTCTGTCTGTGTACAAGGGGGGACTCGGTCCGTGTACAAGGGGAGATTCTGTCTCTGCACAAGGGGAGACTCTGTCCGTGTACAAGGGGAGACTCTGTCCGTGTACAAGGGGAGATTCTGTCTCTGTACAAGGGGAGACTCTGTCCGTGTACAAGGGGAGACTCTGTCCGTGTACAAGGGGAGACTCTGTCCGTGTACAAGGGGAGACTCTGTCCGTGTACAAGGGGAGATTCTGTCTCTGTACAAGCGGAGACTCTGTCCGTGTACAAGGGGAGACTCGGTCCGTGTACAAGGGGAGATTCTGTCTCTGTACAAGGGGGGACTCTGTCTCTGTACAAGGGGGGACTCTGTCCGTGTACAAGGGGAGATTCTGTCTCTGCACAAGGGGGGACTCTGTCCGTGTACAAGGGGAGACTCTGTCCGTGTACAAGGGGAGACTCTGTCTGTGTACAAGGGGAGACTCTGTTCCTGAACAAGAGGGAACTCTGTCCGTGTACAATGGGGAGACTCTGTCCGTGTACCAGGGGAGACTCTGTCCGTGTACAAGGGGAGACTCTGTCCGTGTACAAGGGGAAATTCTGTCTCTGTTCAAGGGAAAACTTTGCGGAGGTGTAGCTGGAGACCGCCGGGGGAGTCGGCTGCTGAGATCTCGGGGTGCCATTGTGCAGGTGCCCCCATCTCCCAGAGATCTTCTGCCTCTTCTGCTCAGCCACCCCATGGACATGGGAACCCCTCCCCTACGCCAACAACCACCCTTGCCGATCTGACCCCCCCTCCACCCACCCCACGGACATTGGACACCTCCTCCCTCCCCCCCCCCCCCCGCATACTGCTGTTCGCCCCCACTCTGCCAGTCTATCCCCCACCTGCCGAATGGATGTCATTCTCCCCCGCAATGCCAATCACCCTATCTGCACAGTTCCCTCTCCCCCACCGATTGCCACTCCATCAGAATGCCCTTCTCTCCCTCCCACCCTTGCGGTGCACCTTTTCTCTCCCCCCTTGTCATAGTTCTACCCCAATAGGTTCTGTCCCCATTCAGGCTCCACCCCCTTGGCATTGCCATTGACACAGTTATGGTGACTGGTGGGCACTGTCAGGGCGCCCAGTAGGCAGTGCCAAGCTGCCTGATGGGCAGTGCCAACGTACCCAATGGGCAGTAGCAGGGCACTAGGCAGGCAGTGCCAGGTGCCTTCTTGACAGTGTCAGGTTTCCAGCTGGGCAGTGCCAGGGCACCCCGTGGAGTATGCCAGGGTGCCCGGTAGACAGTGCCTGGGTGCTCAGTGGACAATACCAGGCTGCTAGGCAGACAATGCCAGGTGCCTGGCGGACAATGCCGGGTGCCAGGCGGGTATTAACAGGGTGCTAGGCAGGCAGTGCCCAGGTGCCTTCTGGACAGCACCAAGATGTCTCGGGGACAGCACCACGGTGCCTGGGGGACAGCGCCAGGGTGCCAGGCGGACAATGCCAGGGTGTCAGGTGGGCAATGCCAGGGTGCCCAGTGGACAATGCCAGGGTGCCAGGTGGAAAGTGCCAGGGTTCAAGGTGGGCAATGCCAGTGCCTCTGAAACCTCCAGCAAGGCCATCACCTCTAGTCTCGGCAGGCAGATGTGAATCTCTCCGGGGCGAACTTTGTCCATCAAGGTGGTGAAGGTAAGTGAGGCCAGATGATAGTGTTCGGGACACGTTAATGACATGTTAATAATGGCATTAATATTTAAACCAGCTTCACGTCTGATCATACCTGCCCCGCTTTGCCATTCTGGGCGTGAGGCTGATTTAAATGTTAATGACATTATTAACATGTCATTCGCGAGTCTCGGATGTTATCGTCTGGACTCACTTACCTTCACCACCTCACTGGTCAAGGTTCTCACTGGCAAGAATCATGGATGGTCTCCAGCAGCGGACACCAGATGTGATGGCCTTGCCAGGGGATTGTAGGCAGTTGAAGCCCCCCAGGTGTTGGGGGCAGGGCTGGGCAGTGCCCTACCGTGCACCAAAACTGTGCCGGGGGCAGTGCCAAGGGGGTGGGGCCTGAGTGGGGGTAGGCCTTGAGTGGGGGCGGGGCAATGATGGGAGGGGGGAAAGGAGGAGCTCCACGGGGGAGGGAGGTCTGCAAAGGGAGGGAGGCAGGGGGGGGAGCTCTGCAGCGGGGGTGATAGTGGAGGGGAACTCTGCAGATGGGGGTGATCGGCGTTGAAGGGGAACTCTACAGACGAGGGCTGATCATTGGGGGGGAACTCTGCTGACAGGGTTGGGGTGATCAGTGGGGAGGGGGGGGGGAAGCGCAGGGAGTGATTGGCGGGGGGAGGGAGGGGGAGGGACCGCCACAGGAAGTGATCGGTGGGAAGTGGGGGGAGTGATTGGCACAGGGAGCGATCGGCAGCTGGGCGGAGGAGGGTCTGACACAGGGAGAAAATCGGCAGGGGCGGTGGCTGGCAAAGTCCGTGGAAGGGGTGGGGGTGGCAGGGGGTCTCCCAGTTCAAGGGCAGATGGGGGCACCTGCGTAATGGCGCCCCAAGCACTCTGCAGTCCGCTTCAACGGCGAGAATAGGCTCTGCGCCGCCCCCCCCTCCCCCCCCCCTCCACTGGTGAGAATCGAGAGGCTGTCTTTATTTGCAAAAATGCCAGAAGGTTGAGGCGTGCCTGGCAAAAAGAGCGGCACCATTCTCCCCGTTTCATCGCTCTTTTTGCACTTTGAATATTTTTCATAAGTTCGTGCCCTCTGTCTCAGTTCAAGGGGAGATTCTGTACCAGGGGAGACTCGGTCTCCACAAGGGGAGTTTCTGTACAGGGGGAGAATCTGTACAAGGGGAGAAACTCTCTCTGTACAAGGGGAGACTCTCTCTCTGTACAAGGGGAGACTCTCTCTCTGTACAAAGAGAGACTCTCTCTCTGTACAAAGGGAGACTCTCTCTCTGTACAAGGGGAGACTCCCATTCTACAAGGGGAGACTCACCCTCTGTACAAGGGGAGAATCGATGTACAATGGGAGATTCTGTGTATTTACAAGGGGAACCTGCAGAAGGGGAGATTGTGTACAAGGGGAGATTCTGCACAAGGGGAGACTCTCTCTCTGTACAAGAGGAGAATCCACGCATTTACAAGGGCTGATTCTGTGTATTTACAAGTGGAGACCTGTACAAGGGGAGATTGTGTACAAGCGGAGATTCTGTGTATTTACATGGGGAGATTCTGTACATGGGGAGATTCTGTATATGGGAAGATTGTGTACAAGGGGAGATTCTGTACAAGGGGAGACTCTGTACAAGGGGAGATTCTGTGTATATACATGGGGAGATTCTGTACAAGGGGAGATTTTGTACAAGGGGAGACTTTGTACAAGGGGGATTCTGTACAAGGGGAGATTCTGTGTATTTACATGGGGAGATGCTGTACATGCGGAGATTGTGTACAAGGGGAGATTCTGTACAACGGTAGACTCTGTACAAGGGGAGACTCGGTCCAAGGGGAGACTCTCCCTATGTGCAAAGGGAGATTTGTGTATTTACAAGAGGAGATTCTGTGTATTTACATGGGGAGATTCTGTACATGGGGAGATTGTGTACTAGGGGAGATTCTGTACAAGGGGAGATTCTGTACAGGGGAGACTCTGTACAAGGGGAGACTCTGTGTATTTACATGGGGAGATTGTGTACATGGGGAGACTCTGTACACGGGAGATTGTGTACAAGGGGAGACTCTGTACAAGGGGAGGCTCTCCCTGCGTGCAAGGGGAGATTTGTGTATTTAAAAAAGGAGATTCTGTGTATTTACATGGGGAGATTCTGTACATGGGGAGATTGTGTACAAGGGGAGCTTCTGTACAAGGGGAGATTCAGTGTATTTACATGGGGAAATTCTGTACAAGGGGAGATTGTGTACAAGGGGAGATTCTGTACAAGGGGAGACTCTGTACAAGGGGAGACTCTGTACAAGGGGAGACTCTGTACAAGGGGAGACTCGGTGTATTTACATGGGGAGATTCTGTACAAGGGGAGACTCTGTACAAGGGGAGACTCTGTACAAGGGGAGACTCTGTACAAGGGGAGACTCGGTGTATTTACATGGGGAGATTCTGTACATGGGGAGATTGTGTACAAGGGGAGACTTTGTACAAGGGAATATTCTGTACAAGGGGAGATTCTGTGCATTTACATGGGGAGATTCTGTACATGGGGAGATTCTGTACACGGGAGATTCTGTACAAGTGGAGACTCTGTACAAGGGGAGGCTCTCCCTGTGTGCAAGGGGAGATTTGTGTATTTACAAAAGGCGATTCTGTTTATTTACATGGGGAGATTCTGTACATGGGGAGATTGTGTACAATGGGAGATTCTGTACAAGGGGAGATTCTGTACAAGGGGAGATTCTGTACAAGGGGAGAATCTGTGTATTTACATGGGGAGATTCTGTACATGGGGAGATTGTGTACAAAGGGACATTCTGTACATGGGGAGATTCTGTACAAGGGCAGATTCTGTACAAGGGGAGACTCTGTACAAGGGGTGACTCTGTGTATTTACGTGGGGAGATTCTGTACATGGGGTGATTCTGTAGACGGGAGATTGTGTACAAGGGAGATTCTGTGTATTTACATGGGGAGATTCTGTACATGGGGTGATTCTGCGCACGGGTGATTCTGTACATGGGGAGACTCTGTAGAAGGGGAGGCTGTCCCTGTGTGCAAGGGGAGATTTGTGGATTTACAAAAGGAGATTCTGTGTATTTACATGGGGAGATTCTGTACATGGGGAGATTGTGTACAAGGGGATCTTCTGTACAAGTGGAAATTCTGTACAAGGGGAGATTCTGAGCAAGGGGAGACTCTGTACAAGGGGAGACTCTGTACAAGGGGAGACTCTGTGTATTTACATGGGGAGATTCTGTACATGGGGAGATTGTGTACAAGGGGAGATTCTGTACATGGGGAGATTATGTACAAGGGGAGATTCTGTGTATTTACATGGGGAGATTCTGGACAAGGGGAGATTCTGTACAAGGGGAGACTTTGTACAAGGGAATATTCTGTACAAGGGGTGATTCTGTGCATTTACATGGGGAGATTCTGTACATGGGGAGATTCTGTACACGGGAGATTCTGTACAAGTGGAGACTCTGTACAAGGGGAGGCTCTACCTGTGTGCAAGGGGAGATTTGTGTATTTACAAAAGGCGATTCTGTGGATTTACATGGGGAGATTCTGTACATGGGGAGATTGTGTACAATGGGAGATTCTGTACAAGGGGAGATTCTGTACAAGGGGAGATTCTGTACAAGGGGAGACTCTGTACAAGGGGAGAATCTGTGTATTTACATGGGGAGATTCTGTACATGGGGAAATTGTGTACAAAGGGACATTCTGTACATGGGGAGATTGTGTACAATGGGAGATTCTGTACAAGGGGAGACTCTGTACAAGGGGAGACTCTGTGTATTTACATGGAGAGATTCTGTACATGGGGAAATTCTGTACAAGGGGAGATTCTGTACAAGGGGAGACTCTGTGTATTTACATGGGGAGATTCTGTACAAGGGGAGATTCTGTACAAGGGGATAGTCTGTAGAAGGGGAGACTCTGTACAAGGGGAGACTCTGTGTATTTACATGGAGAGATTGTGTACATGGGGAGATTCTGTACAAGGGGAGACTCTGTGTATTTACATGGGGAGATTATGTACATGGGGTGATTGTCTGCAATGGGAGATTCTGTACAAGGGGAGATACTGTACAAGGGGAGATTCAGTGTATTTACATGGGGAGATTTTGTACATGGGGAGATTCTGTACATGGGGAAATTCTGTACAAGGGGAGATTCTGTACAAGGGGAGACTCTGTGTATTTACATGGGGAGATTCTGTACAAGGGGAGATTCTGTACAAGGGGAGAGTCTGTAGAAGGGGAGACTCTGTACAAGGGGAGACTCTGTGTATTTAAATGGAGAGATTCTGTACATGGGGAGATTGTGTACAAGGGGAGACTTTGTACAAGGGAAGATTCTGTACAAGGGGAGATTCTGTGCATTTACATGGGGAGATTCTGTACATGGGGAGATTCTGTACACGGGAGATTCTGTACAAGGGGAGACTCTGTACAAGGGGAGACTCTGTGTATTTACATGGGGAGATTCTGTACATGGAGAGATTGTGTACAAGGGGAGACTTTGTACAAGGGAAGGTTCTGTACAAGGGGAGATTCTGTGCATTTACATGGGGAGATTCTGTACATGGGGAGATTCTGTACACGGGAGATTCTGTACAAGGGGAGACTCTGTACAAGGGGAGGCTCTCCCTGTGTGCAAGGGGAGATTTGTGTATTTACAAAAGGCGATTCTGTATATTTACATGGGGAGATTCTGTACATGGGGAGATTGTATACAATGGGAGATTCTGTACAAGGGGAGATTCTGTACAAGGGGAGACTCTGTGCAAGGGGAGACTCTGTGTATTTACATGGGGAGATTCTGTACATGGGGAGATTGTGTCCAAAGGGACATTCTGTACATGGGTAGATTCTGTACAAGGGGAGATTCTGTGCAAGGGGAGACTCTGTACAAGGGGAGACTCTGTGTATTTACATGGGGAGATTCTGTACATGCGGAGATTCTGTACATGGGGAAATTCTGTACAAGGGGAGATTCTGTACAAAGGGAGACTCTGTACAAGGGGAGACTCTGTGTATTTACATGGGGAGATTCTGTACAAGGGGAGATTGTGTACAATGGGAGATTCTGTACAAGGGAAGATTCTGTACAAGGGGAGATTCTGTACAAGGGGAGACTCTGTACAAGGGGAGACTCTGTACAAGGGGAGACTCTGTGTATTTACATGGGGAGATTCTGTACATGGGGCGATTGTGTACAATGGGAGATTCTGTACAAGGGAAGATTCTGTACAAGGGGACATTCTGTACAAGGGGAGACTATGTACAAGGGGAGACTCTGTACAAGGGGAGACTCTGTGTATTTACATGGGGAGATTCTGTACATGGCGAGATTGTGTACAAAGGGACATTCTGTACATGGGGAGATTCTGTACAAGGGGAGATTCTGTACACGGGAGATTGTGTACAAGGGGAGACTCTGTACAAGGGGAGACTCTGTGTATTTACATGCGGAGAGTCTGTAGAACGGGAGACTCTGTACAAGGGGAGACTCTGTACAAGAGGAGACTCTGTGTATTTACATGGAGAGATTCTGTACATGGGGAGATTGTGTACAAGGGGAGACTTTGTACAAGGGAAGATTCTGTACAAGGGGAGATTCTGTGCATTTACATGGGGAGATTCTGTACATGGGGAGATTCTGTACACGGGAGATTCTGTACAAGGGGAGACTCTGTACAAGGGGAGACTCTGTACAAGGGGAGACTCTGTGTATTTACATGGGGAGATTCTGTACATGGAGAGATTGTGTACAAGGGGAGACTTTGTACAAGGGAAGATTCTGTACAAGGGGAGATTCTGTGCATTTACAGGGGGAGATTCTGTACATGGGGAGATTCTGTACACGGGAGATTCTGTACAAGGGGAGACTCTGTACAAGGGGCGGCTCTCCCTGTGTGCAAGGGGAGATTTGTGTATTTACAAAAGGCGATTCTGTATATTTCCATGGGGAGATTCTGTACATGGGAAGATTGTATACAATGGGAGATTCTGTACAAGGGGAGACTCTGTACAAGGGGAGACTCTGTACAAGGGGAGACTCTGTGTATTTACATGGGGAGATTCTGTACAAGGGGAGATTCTGTACAAGGGGAGACTCTGTACAAGGGGAGACTCTGTGTATTTACATGGGGAGATTCTGTCCATGGGGAGATTGTGTACAAGAGGAGACTTTGTACAAGGGAAGATTCTGTGCATTTACATGGGGAGATTCTGGACATGGGGAGATTCTGTACACGGGAGATTCTGTACAAGGGGAGACTCTGTGCAAGGGGAGGCACTCCCTGTGTGCAAGGGGAGATTTATGTATTTACAAAAGGCGATTCTGTATATTTACACGGGGAGATTCTGTACATGGGGAGATTGTGTCCAATGGGAGATTCTGTACAAGGGGAGATTCTGTACAAGGGGAGACTCTGTACAAGGGGAGACTCTGTACAAGTGGAGACTCTGTACAAGGGGAGACTCTGTGTATTTACATGGGGAGATTCTGTACATGGGGAGATTGTGTACAAAGGGACATTCTGTACATGGGGAGATTCTGTACAAGGGGAGATTCTGTACAAGGGGAGACTCTGTACAAGGGGAGACTCTGTGTATTTACATGGGGAGATTCTGTACATGGGGAGATTCTGTACATGGGGAAATTCTGTACAAGGGGAGATTCTGTACAAGGGGAGACTCTGTACAAGGGGAGGCTCTGTGTATTTACATGGGGAGATTCTGTACAAGGGGAGATTCTGTACAAGGGGAGACTCTCTACAAGGGGAGATACTGTACAAGGGGAGATTCAGTGTATTTACATGGGGAGATTTTGTACATGGGGAGATTCTGTGCATTTACATGGGGAGATTCTGTACAAGGGGAGACTCTGTACAAGGGGAGACTCTGTACAAGGGGAGACTCTGTGTATTTACATGGGGAGATTCTGTACATGGAGAGATTGTGTACAAGGGGAGACTTTGTACAAGGGAAGATTCTGTACAAGGGGAGATTCTGTGCATTTACAGGGGGAGATTCTGTACATGGGGAGATTCTGTACACGGGAGATTCTGTACAAGGGGAGACTCTGTACAAGGGGCGGCTCTCCCTGTGTGCAAGGGGAGATTTGTGTATTTACAAAAGGCGATTCTGTATATTTCCATGGGGAGATTCTGTACATGGGGAGATTGTATACAATGGGAGATTCTGTACAAGGGGAGACTCTGTACAAGGGGAGACTCTGTACAAGGGGAGACTCTGTGTATTTACATGGGGAGATTCTGTACAAGGGGAGACTCTGTACAAGGGGAGCCTCTGTGTATTTACATGGGGAGATTCTGTCCATGGGGAGATTGTGTACAAGAGGAGACTTTGTACAAGGGAAGATTCTGTGCATTTACATGGGGAGATTCTGTACATGGGGAGATTCTGTACACGGGAGATTCTGTACAAGGGGAGACTCTGTGCAAGGGGAGGCACTCCCTGTGTGCAAGGGGAGATTTATGTATTTACAAAAGGCGATTCTGTATATTTACACGGGGAGATTCTGTACATGGGGAGATTGTGTACAATGGGAGATTCTGTACAAGGGGAGATTCTGTACAAGGGGAGACTCTGTACAAGGGGAGACTCTGTACAAGGGGAGACTCTGTGTATTTACATGGGGAGATTCTGTACATGGGGAGATTGTGTACAAAGGGACATTCTGTACATGGGGTGATTCTGTACAAGGGGAGATTCTGTACAAGGGGAGACTCTGTACAAGGGGAGACTCTGTGTATTTACATGGGGAGATTCTGTACATGGGGAGATTCTGTACATGGGGAAATTCTGTACAAGGGGAGATTCTGTACAAGGGGAGACTCTGTACCAGGGGAGACTCTGTGTATTTACATGGGGAGATTCTGTACAAGGGGAGATTCTGTACAAGGGGAGGCTCTCTACAAGGGGAGACTCTGTGTATTTACATGGGGAGATTCTGTACATGGGGTGATTGTGTACAAGGGGAGATTCTGCACAAGGGGAGATTCTGTGTATTTACATGGGGATATTGTGTACATGGGGAGATTGTGTACAAGGGGGGAATCTGTACAAGGGGAGACTCTGTACAAGGGGAGACTCTGTACAAGGGGAGACTCTGTGTATTTACATGGGGAGATTCTGTACATGGGTAGATTGTGTACAAGGGGAGATTCTGTACAAGGGGAGATACTGTACAAGGGGAGATTCAGTGTATTTACATGGGGAGATTCTGTACATGAGGAGATTCTGTACATGGGGAAATTCTGTACAAGGGGAGATTGTGTACAAGGCGAGATTCTGTACAAGGGGAGACTCTGTGTATTTACATGGGGAGATTCTGTACATGGGGAGATTGTGTACAAGGGGAGATTCTGTACAGGGGAGATTCTGTACAAGGGTAGACTCTGTACAAGGGGAGACTCTGTACAAGGGGAGACTCTCCCTGTGTGCAAGGGGAGATTTGTGTATTTACAAGAGGAGATTCTGTGTATTTACATGGGGAGATTCTGTACATGGGGAGATTGTGTACAAGGGGAGATTCTGTACAAGGGGAGATTCTGTACAAGGGGAGACTCTGTTCAAGGGGAGACTCTGTACAAGGGGAGACTCTGTACAAGGGGAGACTCTGTGTATTAACATGGGGAGATTCTGTACAAGGGGAGATTCTGTACAAGGGGAGACACTCTCTCTGTTCAAGGGGAGATTCTGTGTATTTACAAGGGCAGACTCTGTACAAGGGGTGAGTCTGTCTGTCTACAAGGGGTGACTCTGTCTGTGTACAAGGGGAGACTCTGGGCAGAATTTTACCAGCCAACCCTCTGTTTCTGTACAAAGATGGATTCCGTATGAGGGGAGACTCTGTCTCTGTACAAGGGGAGAGTCTGTTTCTGTATAATTGGAGATTGTGCCTTTGTACAATTTGAGACTCTGTACAAGATGTTGATGGGTGAGGGAAGGTTAGATTTGTAGATGATTTGTAACCGACGTGATTTTGGGCGGGAATTCCTGAGGACTACACTGTCCCCAGCTGTGTTCAGTGAGCTCTGAGAAAGCAGTATCCCATGGGACATCTGGGACATTAATCTAGGCCTTCATCACCTCCAGAGTTAGAGTTTCATTCAGGGCAGCAAGGGCATTGATGGAGAATGGTGCAGACAATTGCTCCATCAGGAAAAGTAATCCGGTTTTCTACGAGCAAGTGGTCAGCTATTTGCTTCAGCCTCAAGCTCAGGACTCTATGTGTGGACCCGAGTCCTCAGTGTTTCACACTGGCTCCTGGGGTCTGTGGAAAGACCCCCCCCCCTCTCCCCCCACCCGCCCCTATCCACTCCCCAGAACTGTTCCAGCCCAACCTCACCATGTCCCAGAGGGTGAGAGTTCACTTTGGTTCGCAAACAGACTGCCGACCAGGTTTGCAACATCTGACACATGCTCAGACCCTCAGTCTGGTGTTAGCTTGGGGTTGGTGGGGCGGTGGGGCGGGGTGGGGGCTGTATGGTACGCAGTGAGTTTGAGCACCAGTTCTCTTGCTCCCGGGCACCCCGCCCCCTCCCCCGTTCCAGTTCCTTTTGTCGTGGCCTTTACTACAACAATTAATTCCTGACGTGGGCCCGTTTACACGGTAACCTCGGTCTTGCTGTTTGTGGACAGGTGTCGCTGGGGTTGCTTGTAGTGAGGAGGCGGGCTGAAGATCTCTGGTAGGTGCTCGATGCTGTATTGCCTCTTGCTGGCATGCATGTGCCTTCGTCCCACTGGCTGGCACTGCTCCCAGCCCTTGTAGCCGGGGTTTAACAGAGGGTGCGTGTTCATCTTGCTGACTTTCGTTTTCGGCCCTGGTGTGGAGGTCACAAAGCCACAGGTGTCCCCAGTCTGCCTCTCCTTCTGATAGTGAGCCAATGCTGGGAATGCAGTCCCTGGCTGAGCTAGCTCCATCACCGGGTACCTCTTTGAATAAAACTCATCTGCAGCAGTTTCTGCTGTAAGAGAAAGGAAACATTGAGAAATAGTTCATATGTGTGAGCATGTGTGAATGTCCATGTGTGTATATGTTTGTGTGCTCATGTGTAGGTGTACATCTATGTGCATGCGCTAGTACGTATATGGGCCCTGAGATGCATACGGCTTAGTGTTCCCCAGAGAGGGCAGGAAAATACAGACAAATAGAGGTGTTCAAAATCAGGAGGGCTCTGGACAGAGTCGAGAGGGAGAAACTGTTCCCATTGGTGGAAGGATCGAGGCCAGGCAGCATGGATTGAGGATACTGGCACAAGAAGCGATGGAGACAGGAGGAGAAACTTTCTCACACAGCGAGTGGTGAGGATCTGGAATGTACTGTCTGAGAGTGTGGTGGAGACAGATTCACACAGTGAGTAATTAGGATCGGGAATGCACCGTCTGAGTGTGGTGGAAACAGATTCACACAGCGAGTGGTTAGGATCGGGAATGCACTGTCTGAGAGTGCGGTGGAGACAGATTCACACAGCGAGTGGTTAGGATCGGGAATGCACTGTCTGAGAGTACGGTGGAGACAGATTCACGCAGTGAGTGGTCAGGATCGGGGATGCACTGTCTGAAAGTGTGGTGGAAACAGATTTACACAGCGAGTGGTTAGGATCTGGGATGCACTGTCTGAGTGTGTGGTTTGAGACAGATTCACACAGCGAGTGGTTAGGATCTGGGATGCACTGTCTGAGAGTGTGGTTTGAGACAGATTCACACAGCGAGTGGTTAGGATCTGGAATGTACTGTCTGAGTGTGGTGGAGACAGATTCACACAGCGAGTGGTGAGGATCTGGAATGTACTGTCTGAGAGTGTGGTGGAGACAGGGTCACACAGTGAGTGGTTAGGATCCACTTTGGTAGCAATAATATGAAGACAGATTATTACTTGAATGGGTGTAAATTGAGAGAGGTGGATACTCAATGAGACCTTGGAGCCCTCATGCATCAGTCGCTGAAAGTAAGTACACAGGTACAGCAGGTAGTAAAGAAGGCAAATCGTATGTTGGTCTTCATAGTGAGAGGATTTGAGTATAGGGATAGGGATAGGGATGTTTTACTGCAATTGTATAAGGCATTGGTGAGGCCACACCTGGAGTATTGTGCCAGTTGTGGTATCCTTATCTGAGGAAGGATGTCCTTGCTATTGAGGGAATACAGCAAAGGTTTACCAGGCTGATTCCTGGGATGGCAGGTTTGTCATGTGAGAAGAATCTAAGTGAGTTAAGATTATATTCAGTGGAGTTTAGAAAAGTGAGAGGGGATCTCATAGAAACTTATAAAATTCTAACAGAATAGATTCAGAAAGAATGTTCCCAATGGTGGGGGAGTTCAGAACTAGGGGTAGGATAAGGGGTGAACGTTTTAGGACTGAGGTGAGGTGAAATTTCTTCACTTAGAGGGTGGTGAATGTGTGGAATTCACTCCCACAGAAAGTAGTTGAGGCCAAAATGATTTCAAGAATAAATTATATATATAGCTCGATCAAGGGATAGGGGGAAAGGAAAGATATCCATGCCTTTTCACAAAAGAGGACACAAATCAGATATCAGAAATGTTGGCGAATGCAAAGTTTAGTGAGAGGGAAGAACTGAGGGAGATCAATATTAGTAGAGAAATGGTGCTGGGAAAATTGATGGGATTGAAGGCGGATACAGCCCCAGGGCCTGATAATCTACATCCCAGAGTACTTAAGGACGTGGCTCTTGAAATAGTGGATGCATTGCTGGTCACCTTCCAGGATTCTATAGATTCTGGAACAGTCCCTGCAGATTGGAGGGTAGCGAATGTCACTCCAATATTCAAAAAGGGAGGTAGGGAGAAAACAGGGAATCATAGACCAGAAAGCCTAACATCGGTAGTGGGGAAGATTCTCAAATCCGTTATCAAGGACTTTATAGCAGAGTATTTAGAAAGCAGTGGCAGGATCAGACAGAGTCAGCATGGATTTATGAAGGGGAAATCATGCTTGACAAATCTGTTGGAATTCTTTGAAGATGTAACTTAGTGGAGTTGACAAGGGGGAGCCAGTCGATGTGGAATATTTGGACTTTCAGAAAGCATTTAACAAAGTCCCGCATAAGAGATTATCGTGCAAGATTATAGCGCATGGGATTGGGGGAAGTGTATTGAGATGGATAGAAAACTGGTTGGCAGAGAGGAAATAAAGAGTAGGAATTAATGGGTCCTTTTCAAATTGGCAGGCAGTAACTAGTGGGATCAGTGCTGGGACCCCAGCTATTCACAATTTATATTACTTGGATGAGGGAACAAAATGTAACATCTCAAAGTTTGCAGATGATACCAAGTTGGGTGGGAGGGTGAACTGTGACGAGGATGCAGAGATCCTTCAGAATGATCTGGACAGGTTGCGTGAGTGGACAAATCAATGGCAGATGCAGTATAATTTGGATAAATGTGAGGTTATTCACTTTGGAAGCAAAAACAAGAAGGCAGATTACTACCTGAATGGCTGTAAATTGGGAGAGGGGAGTGTGCAGCGGGACCTGGGTGTCCTTGTGCACCAGTCGCTGAAGGTAAGCATGCAGGTGCAGCAGGCGGTAAAGAAGGCAAATGGTATGTTGGCCTTCATTGCGAGAGGTTTCGAGTACAGGAGCAGGGATGTGTTGTTGCAATTATACAGGGCCTTGGTGAGGCCACACCTAGAGTATTGTGTACAGTTTTGTCTCCTTTCTGAGGAAGGATGTTCTTGCTCTCGAGGGAATGCAGCGAAGGTTTACCAGGCTGATTCCGGGGATGGCGGGACTGATGTATGAGGAGAGATTAACAAGATTAGGATTGTTTTTGCTGGAGTTCAGATGAATGAGGGGGGAATCTCATAGAGGCTTTTAAAATTCTAACAGGACTAGGCAGGGTAGATGCAGGGAGGATGTTCCTGATGGTGGGGGAGTCCAGAACCAGGAGTCACAATCTGAGGATTCAGGGTAGACCGTTTAGGACGGAGATGAGGAGACATTTCTTCACCCAAAGAGTGGTGAGCCTGTGGAATTCATTACCACAGGAAGTAGTTAATGCCAAAACATTGAATGTATTCAAGAGGCGGCTGGATATAGCACTTGGAGCGAATGGGATCAAAGGTTATGGGGAGATAGCAGGATTAGGCTATAAGAGTCGGGAAGTCTTGCTGCAGCTGTACAAGTACTGGTGAGACCACATCTGGAGCACTGGGAGCAACTTTAGTTCCCTTATTTAAGGAAAGATATTATTCCATTGGAGGCCGTTCAGAGAAGGTTCACTGGGATGATCCCGGTATGGAGGGATTGTCTTATGAGGAAAGGTTAAACAGGTTGGGACTCGACCCATTGGAATTTAGAAGAATGAGAGGTGATCTCATTGAAACCTAGAGGATTCGAATGGGGCTTTGACAGGGTAAATGCTGAGGGGGTGTTTCCCCTGATGGGAGAGTCTGGGACCAGAGGGAACAGTCTGAGAATAAAGGGGCCCCAATTTAAGACTGAGATGAGGAGGAGTTTCTTCTCTCAGAGAGTTGTCAGTCTTTGGAACTCCTTGCCACAGAGAGCTGTGGGGGGCAGAGTCCTTGTGTATGTTTAAGGCTGAGATAGATTTTTGATCAGTAAGGGAATCAAGGGTAATGGGGAAAGAGCAGGAAAGTGGACGTGAGGAATGTCGGATCAGCTATGATTCTATTCAATGGAGTAACAGGCTCAAGGGGCTGAACGGCCTCCTACAGTTCCTATTTCTTATGGTGCACTCAGACAGACATTGACATATGTACTCTTGGACATACACATTCATATATGTATACTTAGACATGCTCACACATATACATTTAAGCACACTCATATATGTACACTTAGAAAGACACATATATGTACACTTAGATACTCCTGCATGTACATTTATTCATGCTCACTCATGCATGAACATTTAGACGGACACACACACATGTTCGCTTGGACAGACACATTCCTACATGTTCACTTTATCAGGCATACTTATGCATGAACATTTAGACAGACACACATATGTGTCCGCATGGACAGACACATTCCTACATGTTCACTCAGACACACTCATACATGTACACTTTGTCAGACACACTCATAAAAGTATGGGGTAATGATTTTTTAAAATTCTCCAAATGACTTGGGGAGGCTCAGTGAGAAATGGCTGACTGAGTGGAGGAAGGAAGTCATGTGACGAATCCTCCAGGAATGCCCCCAAGCGCAATGGCAACCCAGCAGGGAACGTCTCTCGAGGGGTCGGCTGGCGACACTGCGTCATGCCCCTGAGTTTCAGTTGCTGCTTCCTCCTAATCACTCATTGTGATGTCAGAAATTAGAATTGACTCTCACCCCAGAAAGCGCAAGTTATCGTCAGTCAACCTAAAAACCATCGGGTTTTGCACCTCTGTAATGTTATATCTAGCCTCAATCAGAACAACTCAGAATCAAACAATGCCATTGCCTCCGAAACCCTATAACAACAACTTGAATGTGTATAGCACCTTTAACACAATGAGAGGCCCCAAGGCGATTCACAAAAGCATTATGAAGCAAAAACTAGTTTCAGAACCGCACCAGGCCTTATCAGGAAAGTGAGTCAGAGGAGGGAAGTGAGACAGAGAGGTATAGCAAGGAAATTCCAGGGCTCACGGTCGCCAATGGGAGAGCGATCACGATTAGGAATGTATAAGAGGCCAGAATCCGAGGAGCACGGATACCTCAGAGGGTTGTGGGACAGGAGGAGGTGACAGGTAAAGGGATGGGCGAGGCCATGGAGGGATTTGAAAACAAGAATGAGAATTTTTTAAGATCAAGACGTATCTTGACTGGGAGCCAGTGTGTGTCAGCGAGTGCAGGGGGTAAGGAGCAATGGGACTTAGTGTGAGGAAGGATACAGGGAGCAGGGTTTTGGATGAGCTCAGGTTTATAAAGGATAGAATATGGCTGACCCAGACAGGTGTGTGCTGGGATGGTCAGGCCCGGGAGAGGGAATGTAGGCATGGATGAGGGAGGTCTTCAGCAGCAGATGAGCTGAGATGGGTTGAAGTCAGGTGACGGTACAGAGGTGGAAATAGATGGTTTTAGTGATGGGGTAAATCCGAGGTTAGAACTTTACCTTGGGGTCAGATGTGACACAGGTTGCGAATGATCTGGTTCTGTCTAGCATTGGATGAACTCGGTCTGCTCTCACTTGAATGACGGAGGTTGAGGGGTGACCTGATCGAGGCTTATAAGATTATGAGTGGCATGGACAGAGTGGATAGTCAAATCTCTTTCCTAGGGTAGAAAAGTCAAGTACTAGGGGACATGGGTTTAAGGTGTGTGGGGAAAGTTTAGAGGAGATGTGCGAGGCAAGTCTTTTACATAGAGGGTGGTGAATGTCTGGAACGCGCTGCCTGGGGAGGTGGTGGGAGCAGGTACGATAGCGCATGGGATTGGGGGAAGTGCACTGAGATGGATAGAAAACTGGTTGGCAGAGAGGAAATAAAGAGTAGGAATTAATGGTTGCTTTTCAAATTGGCAGGCAGTAACTAGTGGGGTGCCACAGTGATCGGTGCTGGGACCCCAGATATTCACAATATATATTAATGATTTGGATGAGGGAACAAAATGTAACATCTCAAAGTTTGCAGATGATACCAAGTTGGGTGGGAGGGTGAACTGTGACGAGGATGCAGAGATCCTTCAGAATGATCTGGACAGGTTGCGTGAGTGGACAAATCAATGGCAGATGCAGTATAATTTGGATAAATGTGAGGTTATTCACTTTGGAAGCAAAAACAAGAAGGCAGATTACTACCTGAATGGCTGTAAATTGGGAGAGGGGAGTGTGCAGCGGGACCTGGGTGTCCTTGTGCACCAGTCGCTGAAGGTAAGCATGCAGGTGCAGCAGGCGGTAAAGAAGGCAAATGGTATGTTGGCCTTCATTGCGAGAGGTTTCGAGTACAGGAGCAGGGATGTGTTGTTACAATTATACAGGGCCTTGGTGAGGCCACACCTAGAGTATTGTGTGCAGTTTTGGTCTCCTTTCTGAGGAAGGATGTTCTTGCTCTCGAGGGAATGCAGCGAAGGTTTACCAGGTTGATTCCGGGGATAGCGGGACTGATGTATGAGGGGAGATTAACAAGATTAGGATTGTTTTTGCTGGAGTTCAGATGAATGAGGGGGGAATCTCATAGAGGCTTTTAAAATTCTAACAGGACTAGGCAGGGTAGATGCAGGGAGGATGTTCCTGATGGTGGGGTAGCCCAGAACCAGGAGTCACAATCTGAGGATTCAGGGTAGACCATTTAGGATGGAGATGAGGAGACATTTCTTCACCCAAAGAGTGGTGAGCCTGTGGAATTCATTACCACAGGAAGTAGTTAATGCCAAAACATTGAATGTATTCAAGAGGCGGCTGGATATAGCACTTGGGGCGAATGGGATCAAAGGTTATGGGGAGATAGCAGGATTAGGCTATAAGAGTCGGGAAGTCTTGCTGCAGCTGTCCAAGTACTGGTGAGACCACATCTGGAGCACTGGGAGCAGCTTTAGTTCCCTTATTGAAGGAAAGATATTATTCCATTGGAGGCCGTTCAGAGAAGGTTCACTGGGATGATCCCGGTATGGAGGGATTGTCTTATGAGGAAAGGTTAAACAGGTTGGGACTCGACCCATTGGAATTTAGAAGAATGAGAGGTGATCTCATTGAAACCTAGAGGATTCGAATGGGGCTTTGACAGGGTAAATGCTGAGGGGGTGTTTCCCCTGATGGGAGAGTCTGGGACCAGAGGGAACAGTCTGAGAATAAAGGAGCCCCAATTTAAGACTGAGATGAGGAGGAATTTCTTCTCTCAGAGGGTTGTGAGTCTTTGGAACTCCTTGCCACAGAGAGCTGTGGGGGGCAGAGTCCTTGTGTATGTTTAAGGCTGAGATAGATTTTTGATCAGTAAGGGAATCAAGGGTAATGGGGAAAGAGCAGGAAAGTGGACGTGAGGAATGTCGGATCAGCTATGATTCTATTCAATGGAGTAACAGGCTCGAGGGGCTGAACGGCCTCCTACAGTTCCTATTTCTTATGGTACACTCAGACAGACATTGACATATGTACTCTTGGACATACACATTCATATATGTATACTTAGACATGCTCACACATATACATTTAAGCACACTCATATATGTACACTTAGAAAGACACATATATGTACACTTAGATACCCCTACATGTACATTTATTCATCCTCATACATGTGCACTTAGCTCCTCCTGAATGTTCTCAGAGGTTGACTGAAACTAATTTGTTATGTATGTTGGTGCGTGGCCCCTTTAAGGGAACAGGTCAGGTGACCTGAGGTGTGGGGTGATCTGCCCGGGACCACCCTGAGATGGCAGTTGTCAGTTTACTGTGGTCCACCATGGCCAGGTTTCCATGGAGACTCCACCATGTGTCTGTATTGGTGCTGGGGACCTGGATCTGCACATCCCGCCCCCCATTTCCAACAGGTCTTGTTTTCATTGGGAGTGGAGGCAGGATATGATTCACACATGGGGAAACCTAAACTTAGGAGGACCATTCGAACTCCGCACTGAGTTCAAACAGACCCCATTTTCACTGGAATGTGGGTCTTATCCCACAGTGTGAGAGTCAGAATCTTTTAGGGTACATGTATATGCTCGTAAGGAGTGGATAAAGTTGATGGAGTTGTCAAGTTATTTAAATCCCCTGCCCTTTGAAAGCTGAAAAAATATACAGTCTAAACTGTGTGAGGGATGCTTGCAGTTTCAATAGCTGTTTGATAATGTAACCCTAAATGCGATCATTATGGAACTATTACTGCTTGATTGCTTCCACAACCTATCATTATCACAGTGAAGTCTAGTAGATATTTAGAACTTTATTTTATTTCATATCAGCATGGCTCCTGAGGTTTGCCTGCTTTGGATACTGGGTGAGTTGGCCTGGAAGGAGTGAGGGTACAGTGTGGTAGGTAGGGTCATGGGTTGGCATGAAGTTGGCATGGGGGATATAAGGGGCCATGGGAGTGAGTGGCATGGGCTGGCATATACAGGCATGGGGAGTAGTTGGGGAGGTGAGGCCTTGAGGGCCTAATATTTAACAAAGCGACTGGAATAAATCTCCAAAGAGCCAAAAGCCAAAATGGGCCTTTAAAATAGCCCACCTCACCACCCATTTGCCCCGGTAGCCACCTCCAGTCTGTGTCCAGTGGAGGGGGGAGTGGGGTT
This sequence comes from Mustelus asterias, assembly GCF_964213995.1. Classification (NCBI taxonomy): domain Eukaryota; kingdom Metazoa; phylum Chordata; class Chondrichthyes; order Carcharhiniformes; family Triakidae; genus Mustelus; species Mustelus asterias. The sequence continues at coordinate 412,494 of NW_027590110.1, forward strand.
GCTGAGTCCATTCTCCACGCCCCCCCCCCCTCCCCCCCGCCCTCCACCCTTCCCCTGGAGCTGCGATGAGTGTGGTGATCCAGGGGATTTCCCAGCCCTGAGCACCTGTTCGGGGAGTGGGGGTCCTGGCTCCTGAGAGATCCATAGCCTGAGGGAAATTAGGCGGATTATTGTGGGGTTGGCAGATGGTGTTTCTCAATCTCTACTTACCCACCGCCTTGAGGGTGGCATATTTACTGTAGTCCTGACCCTGGGGAGGAGCGGAGGCCATCCGCTGTAAGATGTTGTTGTGGGGGTGAGATGGTCCCATCTGCGAGATATTTGGTGAGGTAACGGCTGCGTTATTCAAGTGAGGCTGATCTGTGGAGGAAAACAAGACACTGAGTACCATGTGAGTGAAGCAATCGCAGCTTTCTGGCCCATTCACACCGGCTTCAGAAGACCGCATCAAACCAGTCAAAGATCAATTTGGGGAGGGTCGGGGGGGGGGGGGCGGGGGCAATGGGCTAGGACGTTATTCTCAGTTCCCCCACACAAACCCCGGACAGAGCAGAGCCACTGGTACACCCCCTGCTGAGTGAACAGATTCTAACATGGAGAGTAAGGGCCTCCCTGAGTTCACAAAGGACAAATTCAGCCATTGTTTCTGGCTGAGTGAGTTTTGAGTTGGTCTCCCTCACTCTCCCCTCAGTGAATTTGCATGCACGACCTTATTCAAACACATAAGATCCCGAGGTGGCTTTACAGGGTAAATGGTTTCACGAGTGGGAGAGTCTTGAACACGGGGGACATGGCGACAAGATAAAGGGCCGGTCATTTCAAACTGAGGTGCGTAAAAATTTCTTCTTGCAGAGGGTAGTGAATCTCTGGAATTCTCTGCCCCAAAGGGTGCTGGAGGTTGGATCATTAGAAGTATTTAAAATGGAGGTGGATAAATATTTGATAGATTGAGGGATAGAAGGCAATGGGGAAGTGGCACAGAAAAGGAGCTGAGGCCGACATAGATCAGCCATGCTGGTACTGCATGGCGGGGCAGGCATGAAGGGACTGGTGGCCAACTCCTGTTTCTATTTCATGTGTGATGGTAGAGGCTCCAACATTCTTTCCATCAGGTCTGACTCAGAATCTCTGCCATTGGTGTGTGTTTGGAAGGGTTTGTAGGTTGACACTCAACCCTGTTTGGCCATGTCATGATCGCATCTTCCAATGGACATCAAGTCCTTAGAAACATAGAAACAAACTTAGCAACCCTACAGCACAGAGAGAGACCATTCGGCCCATCGAGTCTGCACCGACCACAATCCCATCCAGGCTCTATCCCCATATCCCTACATATTTACCCATTAATCCCTCTAACCTACGCATCCCAGGACACTAAGGGCAATTTTAGCATGGCCAATCAACCTAACCCGCACATCTTTGGACTGTGGGAGGAAAACGGAGCATCCGGAGGAAACCCACGCAGACACGAGGAGAATGTGCAAACTCCACACAGACAGTGACCCGAGCCGGGAATCGAACCCAGGTCCCTGGAGCTGTGAAGCAGCAGTGCTAACCACTGTGCTACCGTGCCGCCCTGTCCTGAGGTGGGACTCGAACACAGAGCTTCTGGCTCAGAGGCAGGGACACTAACCCACTGCACCACAAGACCTCTCACATAGATAAGCGTGAGAGAGAAAGGAATAGAAGGATAGGTTGATAGACTGGGCTGAGCGGTGCGGGTGGCGGGGGGCGGAGAGGGGGGGAAGTGTGCAGCATAAATAACCCAGTAAGGACCAGTTTGGCTGAATGTTTATCGAACACATTAAAATAGTCACACAAATGAACCAGCTGCAAACTTTGAGAGCAGAAAAATATGAAGGGTTAAAGTAAAGTTATTGCAGCATATTTATTGATAGCAAGTCAACAGCAGCAATAAAGGGAAGGGCTTGAGGCGGGTGCGTAACAAGCAGCAGAGCGGAAGCAGCACATCTGCATTCCCGGCCTCATCCCATGTGTCAGCTCCCATCTAATTCCACAGGAACCATTTGTAACCGGGAAATTAATGAATTCAGCTGCACAGCCCAACTACAGTGACGAGGAGATTTTGGAGTGGCTCCCATTCGCTGCCCAGATTGTGACATCTCCTCATTCCCGATGGTGTGAAACCCCCTGCCCTCACCCCCCAGGCCAAACCTAGTGTAGCCTCCTGCCCTCACCCCCCAGGCCAAACCTAGTGTAGCCTCCTGCCCTCACCCCCCAGGCCAAACCTAGTGTAGCCTCCTGCCCTCACCCCCCAGGCCAAACCTAGTGCAGCCTCCTGCCCTCACCCCCCAGGCCAAACCTAGTGTAGCCTCCTGCCCTCAGCCCCCAGGCCAAACCTAGTGTAGCCTCCTGCCCTCACCCCCCAGGCCAAACCTAGTGTAGCCCACTGTCCAGGAGACACCAAGAATGGTCCAGCTTGGAGGCCTCACTCTCTCCTTTTCCTGGATTTGATTCCCACTTTCACTCCCCTCAGCACCCAGCACAACATTCTGGGTGAGAGGTGGGTGGAGACTTTAATATAGAGGCTTCAGAAAGACCCTGTCCCAGTGAACCGGGGGGTGCTGTGTTGGACGCTGGCACACCCCACACTGGGCCCCGTTCACCTGAGGCTGGTCTGCGGGGCAGCCGGCAGTCCAGAGGAGATCCTGGGCTGGGTGGGGGCAGAGGGAAGGAGGCGGAAAGGTGGGGATTGAGAGAGAGGTGCACGGTTGGGTGAGGGGTAAGGAACATTCGGGTGGGAGGGGGATTGGGAAATGGTGCACAGTGGGGAGAGGGGTGGGGGTGATTGGAAACAACGGCTGGGTTCTTGAGCAGGAGTTTGCAATAGTTTTCAACATTCCTGTTATTCCAGGCTCCAGATTCCGTTTTCTATATGAAATATTGGATAGGATATCTGGCACCGCCCTCCCCCTCTCCCCCCACTCCTCCCCCCACCATCCGCAGCATGTCTTTCGGGGAGAGGAGGCAGCCTGCCATTGGTCGGTGGCAGAATCTTCTCTGAATGGGATTTGCCAATGATTCCACAGGCTTCTCCATGGCGGGGGTGCACCCTCGGTGGGAATGGAAGATCCCGCTGGCAGGAAAATCCCACCATATGTATCGCTTTAACGAATCACCAAATTGTTACGGTGCAGAGGAGGCCATTCAGCCCATTGTGTCAGCACCAGCTCTCTAAATGTGCATTATGGCTTAGTGCCATTCTGCTGCCTTTTCCCCGTCTCCATGCACATTGTTTCGATTCAAATAATCATCTCATGCCCCCCTTGAAAGCCTCGATTGAAGCTGCCTCCACCACACTCCCAGGCAGCGCATTCCGGACCCCGACCACTCGCTGGGTGAAAAAGGTTTTTCTCAAATCACATTTACTTTTTTTGTAAATCACTTTAAATCTGTGCCCTCTCGTTCTCGATCCTTTTACGAGGGGGAACAGTTTCTCCCGATCGACTCTGTCCAGCCCGCTCAGGATTTTGAACATCTCGATCAGATCTCCTCTTTGCCTTCTTCTCTCCAAGGCAAACAGTCCCAACCGCTCCAATCAATAGAATCATAAGAAGAGGCCCTTCGGCCCATTGAGTCTGCACTGTCAAAACTACTCTAAATTTCCAGCATTGGCCCATAGCCTTGAATAGAACAAAGAACAAAGAACAGTACAGCACAGGAAACAGGCCCTTCGGCCCTCCAAGCCTGTGCCGCTCCTTGGTCCAACTAGACCAATCATTTGTATCCCTCCATTCCCAGGCTGCTCATGTGACTATCCAGGTAAGTCTTAAACGATGTCAGCGTGTCTGCCTCCACCACCCTACTTGGCAGCGCATTCCAGGCCCCCACCACCCTCTGTGTAAAAAACGTCCCTCTGATATCTGAGTTATACCTCGCCCCTCTCACCTTGAGCCCGTGATCCCTCGTGATCGTCACCTCCGACCTGGGAAAAAGCTTCCCACTGTTCACCCTATCTATACCCTTCATAATTTTGTACACCTCTATTAGGTCTCCCCTCATTTTCCGTCTTTCCAGGGAGAACAAGCCCAGTTTACCCAATCTCTCCTCATAGCTAAGACCCTCCATACCAGGCAACATCCTGGTAAACCTTCTCTGCACTCTCTCTAAAGCCTCCACGTCCTACTGGTAGTGCGGCGACCAGAACTGGACGCAGTACTCCAAATGTGGCCTAACCAGCGTTCTATACAGCTGCATCATCAGACTCCAGCTTTTATACTCTATACCCCGTCCTATGAAGGCAAGCATACCATATGCCTTCTTCACCACCTTCTCCACCTGTGCTGCCACCTTCAAGGATTTGTGGACTTGCACACCTCGGTCCCTCTGTGTTTCTATACTCCTGATGGCTCTGCCATTTATTGTATAACTCCTCCCGACATTATTTCTTCCAAAATGCATCACTTCGCATTTATCTGGATTAAACTCCATCTGCCACCTCTCCGCCCAATTTTCCAGCCTATCTCTATCCTATTGATAGCAGGTTATATCTGGTGAATATATACGTGGCTGGAGAGATGTGGGAGGGAGAGGGTTTCCGATTCCTGGGGCGTTGGGACTGGTTCTGGGAGAGGTGGGGCCTGTACAAACTGGACGGGTTACACCTGGGCAGGACCGGGACTGATGTCTGAGGGAAAGTATTTTTTTTAGAGTGATTGGGGAGGGTTTAAACTAAAATGGAAGGGGGATGGGAACCTATGCAAGGAGTTAGAGGAGGGGGAAAATCAACGACAATAAATAAAAGACAGTCAGGAGAATGAGAAAAGGGATAGGCAGAGAAACCAAGGGCCAGATTCAAATCGGGCCTCAGTGAAAAATAAGTTGATTTTTGATTTGATTTGATTTATTATTGTTATATGTATTGGGATACAGTAAAAAGTAATGTTTCTTTTTAAAATTTTATTTATTAGTCACAAGTAAGGCTTACTTGTTGCAATGACATTACTGTAAAATTCTTGCGCGTTACACAAACAAAGCATACCATTCATAGAGAAGGAGAGGAGAGAGTGCAGAATCATAGAATCCGACAGTACAGAAGGAGGCCATTCTACCCATCGAGTCTGTACCGACCACAATCCCACCCAGGCCCTATTCCCGTAACCCATACATTTACCCTGCTAATCCCCCTGACAGCATGGCCAATCAACCTAACCCGCACATCTTTGGATTCTGGGAGGAAACCGGAGCACCTGGAGGAAACCCATGCAGACACGGGGAGAATGTGCAGACTCCGCACAGACAGTGATCCGAGGCCGGAATTGAACTCGGGTCCCTGCCGCCGTGAGGCAGCAGGGCTAACCACTGTGCCACCGTGCCGCAGTGTTACAGTCAGAGCTATGGTGTAGGGAAAGATTAATGCGAGGTAGGTCGATTCAAAAGTCTGATGGCAGCAGGGAAACAGCTGTTTTTGAGTCGGTAGGTACGTGTCCTCAGACTTTTGTATCTTTTTCCCGACAGAAGAAGGTGGAAGAGAGAATGTCCGGAGTGTGTGGGGTCCTTGATTGTGCCGGCTGCTTTTCCGAGGCAGCGGGAAGTGAACGGGACCAGCAATGTTGAAAAGACGAACCTTCAGGCTTTGTGCCTTAATGCCTGGAGCATTCGCTATAAAGTGGATGAATTAATCGCTTGGTTGTGATTACACAAACATGGCTGCAGGGTGAGCAGGGATGGGAACTGAACATCCAGGGATATTCAGTATTGAGGAAGGACAGACAGAAAGGTGAAGGCAGTGGAGTTGCATTGCTGGTCAAAGAGGAAATTAATACCATACTGAGGAAGGATATTAGCTCCGACAATGCAGATTTAAATGGGTGGAGCTGAGAAACACTAAGGAGCAAAAATCATCAGTGGGATTTGTACATAGACCCCCCAAACTGTAGTGGCGATATTGGGAATGACATTAAACAGGAAATTAGAGACGCATATGATTAAGAAACATTTGTAATTATGGGTGACTTTAATCTGCATATAGATTGGGCAAATCAAATTAGTCACAATATCGTAGAGGAGGAATTCCTGGAGTGTGTATGGGATGGTCTTCTGGACAAATACGTTGAGGAACCAATTAGAGAGTGAGCCATCCTACTGGGTATGTGCAATGAGGAAGGAATAATTGGCAATCTAGTTGTGTGAAACCCCCTTGGGGATGAACGACCATAACATGATAGAATTCCTCATCAAGATGGAAAGTGACACAGTTGATTCTGAGATTAGGGTCCTGAATCTTAATAAAGGAAACCAAGATGATGTGAGGCATGAGTTGGCTCTGATGGATTGGGGAACGTTACTTAAAGGGATGACGGTGGATAGGCAATGGGAAACATTCAAAGAACGCGTGGGTGAACTGCAGCAACTGTTCATTCCTGTCTGGGGCAAAAGTAAAATGGGAAAGGTGGCCAAAGCATGGCTTCCAAGAGAAATTAGAGATAGTATTAGATCCAGGGAAGAGGCGAGAATAAACAACAGAGCTGAGGATTGGGAGCTGCTTAGAATTCAAAGTGGGTGCAGCGAGGGGGGAGAGGGGGTGCAGCGAGGGGGGAAGAGGGGGTGCAGCGAGGGGGGAGAGGGGGTGCAGCGAGGGGGGAGAGGGGGTGCAGCGAGGGGGGAGAGGGGGTGCAGCGAGGGGGGAGAGGGGGTGCAGTGAGGGGGGAGAGTGGGTGCGGGGAGGGGGGTGCGGGGAGGGGGGTGCGGGGAGGGGAGTGTGGGGAGGGGGGTGCGGGGAGGGGGGTGCAGTGAGGGGGGAGAGGGGGTGCAGCGAGGGAGGGGGGTGCAGTGAGGGGGGAGAGGGGGCACAGCGAGGGGGGAAGAGGGGGTGCAGCGAGGGGTGTGGAGAGGGAGTGCAGCGAGGGGGGAGAGGGGGTGCAGCGAGGGGTGGGGAGAGGGGGTGCAGCGAGGGGGGAAAGGGGGTGCAGCGAGGGGGGAGAGGGGGTGCAGCGAGGGGGGAGAGGGGGTGCAGCGAGGGGGGAGAGGGGGTGCAGTGAGGGGGAAGAGGGAGTGCAGCGAGGGGTGGGGAGAGGGGGTGCAGCGAGGGGGGGAAAGGGGGTGCAGCGAGGGGGAAGAGGGGGTGCAGCGAGGGAGGCGAGGGGGTGCAGCGAGGGGGGGGGGTGCAGTGAGGGGGGAGGGGGGGTGCACTGGGCAGTTTGTGTTGCATGAGTTGTGGATTGTAAAGAAAAGCATAAAATGACCGAATCAAAACAAGGTCTGCTTTTTGATGTTTGAAACTATCGGAATTTATAAATGTGGAAAGTGAATGTTCTGATTGTTTTTAGTGTCCAGATGTTTCAGTGACAGGTGCTAATCGCAAATATTCCAGCCTCATGGTTTAGGTTAATTGATGACATTGGTGTCAGTTATGATGTTAAATGTTAAATGAAAGCCAACTGATTGGTTTCGAGTGCAAATGATGTCCAATAGAAGCTAAGAGTGTAATTGATGTAAAATGAATGAAAATGGACATTGTTGATGATGTCAAACATTCGGGTCGGGCTGGATGCCTCTTTGTTCCACCTTTACCTATCCGGTGAACGGTGTGTTTCCAGTGTGGAATGGGGGCGTGCAAACTGTCGCCACATTGGAGGATTTAGTGCCAATTTTTGATGAGAAAATCTGTAAATCCAACAGTCTCTTTGTTACGCTGAGGAACTGAGTTTGCAAAATACAAGATATCTTTGCCCACCCTCCCCTATCCGTGTTCCCACCTCCACTCCGGAATGTATTGACTAAAGCTGGACCTTGGTTCCGACCGCTCCCCCCGGACCTCGGTTCCGCCCCCCCCCCCCCCCACTCCTCACGAGCTACTCCCACTGCAGTGGGATCTACCTCCAGCCTTCTGGATTTGCCTTGCCAATGGATCTAGGGAGGTCAGGATGAGAGATTAAGGCTGATGGTGCAACTCTCCCTCGCTAATCCAATTCACATGCAAGACATGTTCTCAATTTTTCTATCGTTTGTTATCGACCATCTTTCTGTCATAAGTCCTGTGGCGATGGGTGAGTGGCAATGCTGCCAATTGTGGATTGACTGGGAACTGTGGCCGTGAATCTGCCCACAAGGTGGCTCAGATTATAGAGACAGTTTCCGCTGAAGTGACACAGAATTGGAACTTGACAACACCGAGCGACTGGGCAGCTCTTCACAGGACCACACTGCTCACCTCCCTAGTGTGAGGATGGGTTAGAAAAGGTGTCCTAAACATTGCCGGCCCCCAGCAAGCAGGGATCCCAACAAGGCGGACATACATCAATCTCAAAAAAAGGGTCACTATTGGCACACAGAATGTGAGCCCTCATGGACAATGCGACAACCTACAGACTGGAGGGATTGAACTGCAGGCTGGGTACAACCTCTCTTCAGCAAGATTTGTCTACCTGAGGAAGGCCAACTCAAGAAAACCGGTGCAGGTTACGCATTCTTTGGAATTAGAAACCATAAAATCCCTTTCGTGCAGAAGAAGGCCATTCAGCCCATCGGGTCTGCACCGACCACAATCCCACCCAGGCCCTATCCCCATAATCCCATGCATTTACCCTGTTAATCCCTCTAACACTAAGGGGTGATTTAACATGGCCAATCACCAAACTGGCACATCTTTGAAGTGTGGGAGGAAACCGGAGCACCTGGAGGAAACCCACGCAGACATGGGAAGAACGTGCAAACTCCACGGTGATCCAAGTGGGGAATCGAACCCAGGCCCCTGGTGCTGTGAGGCAGCAGTGCTAACCACTGTGCCACCGTGCTGCCCAATTGTAGAAATGAATGGCGTAAAGCTCGTGTAGGCTTTGCTGTTCTGAACCATCTCGTCAGGAAGTTAATTTACTTTCCGAAGGATGTTAATCATCCTCCAATGGTGCTTAAACTCCCCCAGCAGGCAGCAGGCAAGCATCTCTCATTGGGTACCACGACCAACCTTGGTGAAGTTAAGGGTAAATTCAATGATCAACTCTAGTCCTTGATTGTGGCAAAGCCAGAAAGGCTCATCATTCTTGGTGACTTCAGTGTAAGAGTTGGTGCAGATCAGGTGTGGGATGGGGTCATTGTAAAAACAGGGTTCTTAGAATCCCTACAGTGCAGAAAGAGGCCATTCAGCCCATGAAAGTTGTAACATCAATGGTCTCCTCTTGCTAAAGCTGTGTGCTGAGCTCTTAATACCAACACTTTCCCACCTCTTTAATTGCAACAAGACATCTTGGATGAACCCCCATTCTATTTGCATCTAACTGACTACATGCGAAATAGGAGTAGGCCATTTGGCCCCTCGAGCCTGCTCCCCCATTCAATAAAGTCATGGCCAATCTGATTATAACTTCAACCCCACATTCCTGCCTACTCCCCAAAACCCCTTGTTAATCAAGAATCTATCTCACTGTGCCTTAAAAATATTCAAAGACTCTGCTTCCACTGCCTTTGGAGGAAGAGAATTCCAGAGACTCACGACCTTCTGAGAGAAAGGGTCTTTTGAGAGACTTCTGGATGAGTACTTGGGAATTAATAGGATTGGGGGTTTTAGGTAAGCCCATATATAGGCCTAGGTAGGTAGGGACATGACCGGCACAACTTGTGGGCCGAGGGGCCTGTTTGTGCTGTAGTTTTTCTATGTTCTATGTTCTAGAAAGAAAATTCCCCTCATTCTCCTAAATGAGTGACATTTTGTTTTCAGATAGTGACTCCTAGTTCTAGATTCTCCCAGAACACCACTCATCCATTCTGTACCCCTCAGAATCTTAAAGGTTTTGATCAAGTCGCCTCTTACTCTTCTAAACTCTACAAACCTAACCTCTCCAACATTTCCTCATAAGACAACCTGCCCAATCCTGGAATTTGTCTCTTGAACCTTCTCTGAACTGCTCCTGATGCATTTACATCCTTCCTTAATTAGCTGGTCAATAGTGTACACCATACTCACAGCTGTGGCCTCACCAATGCCGGGTACAATTGAAGCAAAACCTCACTATTTTTATCTTCAATTCCCCTCACAATTCTTCCCCTCCTGCATTCTAGCCTTTTGTGATCCATGCACTCGGACACCCAGCTCCCTCTACGCCTCAGAGCTCTGCCATCTCCCACCGTTTAGAAAATAAGCTTCTTTTTTTATTCTTCCTGTCAAAGATGGACTTTTTCACATTTTTCCATATTATACTCCATTTGCAGATTTTTGCCCACTCACTCAACCTATCCATGTCTCTTTGCAGCCTCATTATGCCCTCTTCACAATTTATTTTCCTCCTTATCTTTATGCCATCAGCAAATTTAGCAACCATACCCCACAGTCCCTTAATTCAAGTCATTTATATCAATTGTAAAATGTTGAGGTGCTGGCACTGATCTCTGTGGCACACCACTCAACACATCCTGCCAACCAGAAAAACACCCATTTATGCCAATGTAATAATCTCACTGAGGCCAGTCTTCCGTCACCATCACCCTTTATTTACAGCGTAAATAAGGTACCGCTTCTGCGGCTATAGTGGGCGGCATGGTGGCACAGTGGTTAGCACTGCTGCCTCACAGCGCCAGGGACCCGGGTTCAATTCCGGCCTCGAGTTTGCACATTGTCCCCGTGTCTGCGTGAGTTTCCTCCGGGTGCTCTGGTTTCCTCCCACACTCCAAAGATGTACGGGTTAGGTGGATTGGCCGTGCTAAATTGCCCCTTAGTGTTAGGGAGACTAGCTAGGGTAAATGCATGGGGCTGTGGGAATAGGACTTGAGGGATTGTGGTCGGTGCAGACTCGATGGGCTGAATGGCTTCCTTCTGCACTGTAGGGATTCTATGTTTACAGACCGAGTCCTTCGACTGCTGGCCTGAGTGGAACCAGCTGGTTTTAAACACCCTGTTGCTCTTTCCCCACTGGGCGAGCCTCCACTCCACAGGGTCCGTGGGGAAATCTATCGATGATCCCCCGTGGCCAACTCTCTGCTTTCTCTTAACTAACCCCAATCTTCAATCTGTGCCATTTCCCCCACAGCAGGATGTGTGTGAAACAAAATCCCTGTGTGGTGCTGACTGCTGCACTGGCCAGCTGTCTTCCCATTTCAAAACTACACATTGAGCTCTATCCCCAGAAGCACCCAGGGCAATGAGATCCAGGAACAGCTCAATGTCCCAAAGGCTCAGCAGACAATGATGAAGGAACCTCTGTGGGAGAAAGTGGAGAGCTGTCTTTGTACAGTGAGTGCAGACACTTGCTGCATCATCGAGGAGGACTGAGTGAGCCTCAGGGAGATGGCCTCCTCCTCCCAATGCTCCAGAGGCTCATTGCGCAACTCCCAGCAGCATCAAGACAGGTCCGATGAAGACAATGAAGTCACCCAGAAGCTCTGGGAGGAGAAGCATCGCCTCTACAGGGTTTACCCCAATGAGAAGTCACTATTATCCAAGCACAAAAACACCCACCCCACTCTCCAGTGACAGCTCAGGAAGTGCAGGAGACTTGGCTGAACCAGAAAGCAGATGAATTTCAGTCAACTGCAGACCACACTAGGACCAGACAATGACCAGCCCCGACATTGGAGAATGCCTTGGGATCTCCAACATCCCCAACCATCTTCAACAAGAGAGAATCTAATCATGGCCCCATGACATTCAATGGCATTACCACTACTGAACCTCCCACTATCAACATCCTGGGAGTAACCATTGACCAGAAACTCAGCTGGAATTCTACCGCTACCTTTTTGTACTCAGTCACGAGTCGCTTTGTGATCACAATTCATGTCCGCCAGGTGGCTGCACCCGAGTGATCCCACATCATTTCACTTGGACCAGGAAGACGACCATTCTGTCCCTCAAACCCCTTCCGCTGCTAAATTCGATCATGGTTGATCTGTATCTGAACTCTTGGTTTCACGTCCAGTTTTAAAACGGGAACAGAGGCGGAGAGCTCAGTGATTGTGTACACAACTCTTCGAAAGTGTTGGCTTTCAAACCAGTGGCCGAGACCGCTGCTCATTGTGTCCCATTCTGGGAATAACTCTACAGGGAGGATGTCGAGGTGTTGGAGGATACGGAGGAGATGAGGGAACGAGGGGACTTTAGCTAATGTGCAGAGCCTGAAGAAGATGGGATTGTTCTCCTTCGAGCAGAGAAGGTGAGAGGGAGATTTAATTGAGGCATTTTAGGGGATAGGGAGAAACTGATTGCAATGGCAGGTGAAACAGTATCCAGACAACATGGATATAAAAGCAAAAGAGGCAATTTTTTAACACATTGAGTTATTGTGATCTGGAAGGTGCTGCCTGAAAGGACAGTGGAAGCAGAGTCAATGACAACTGTCGCAAAGGGAATTAGAGGAATAGTCTACAAAGGAAAGGTTTACAGATCTAGGAGGGCAGCACGGTGGCACAGCGGGTTAGCGCTGCTGCCTCACAGCGCCAGGGACCTGGATTCAATTCCAGCCTTGGATCACTGTCTGGTTGGAGTCTGCACGTTCTCCCCGTGTCTGCGTGGGTTTCCTCCGGGTGCTCCGGTTTCCTCCCACAGTCCAAAGATGTGCGGGTTAGGTGGATTGGCCACGATAAATTACCCCTTCGTGTCAGGGGAACTAGCAGGGTAAATATGTGGTCTTACGAGAATAGGGCCTGGGTGGGATTGTGGTCGGTGCAGACTCGATGGGCCGAATGGCCTCCTCCTGCACAGTAGGGATTCTATGAATGTTGCAGGGGAGTGGATCTGATTGGATAACTTAGTCAAAAAGTGCATGTTGATGCAAGTTGTCATATATCCCTTCAAACCTTCACTGAACATAAATCAATTCATCTGAGTTCTGAAAATTCCAACTGAGTCCTGGCCTCAACGGTTTATTGAGGGGGAGGTGGGGGGGGGGCAGCCCTCCAAGCCTGCGCCGATCATGATGCTGCCTAAACTAAAACCGTCTGCACTTACAGAGCCCGTATCCTCCCATTCCCATCCTATTCATGTATTTGTCTAATTGCCCCTTAAATGCCGTTATCGTACCTGCTCCCACCACCTCCCCGGGCAGCGCGTTCCAGACATTCACCACCCGCTGCGTAAAAAACTTGCCTCGCACATCTCCTCTAAACTTTCCCCCACGCACCTTAAACCCATGTCCCTGAGTACTTGACTTTTCTACCCTAGGAAAGAGCATCTGACGATCCACTCTGTCCGTGCCCCTCATAATCTTGTAAACCTCTATCAGGTCACCCCTCAACCTCCGTCGTTCCAGTGAGAACGAACCGAGTTTCTCCAACCTCTCCTCATAGCTAATACCCTCCAGACCAGGCAACATCCTGATAAACCTCTTCTGTACCCTCTTCAAAGAATCCACACCCTTCTGGTAGTGTGGCGACCAGAATTGTACACAATATTCCAAATGAGGCCTAACTAAGGTTCTGTACAGCTGCAGCACGACCTGCCGATTTCTATACTCAATGCCCCGACCGATGAAGGCAAGCATGCCGTATGCCTTCTTGACAACCTTATCCACCTGGGTTGCCACTTTCAGTGATTGGTGGACATGGACCAGTGGGGTTCTACAGGGGTCAGTGCGGGGACCACAACTGTTTACAATGTATATTAATGACTTGGAGGAAGGAAGCGAATGTATTGCAACCAAATTTACAGACGACACAAAAGTAGGTGGAAAGGCAAGTTGCGAGAGGAACACAAACAGTTTACAAAGGTATTGATAGGTTAACTAAGTGGGCAAAAAGTTGGCAAATAGGGTAAAATGTGGAAAATATGAGTCCTTGGAACTCGTTGCCACAGAGAGCGGTGGGGGCAGAGTCCTTGTATCGGTTCAAGGCCGTGATAGATAGACATTTTATCAGTGAAGATCATAGAATCCCTACAGTGCAGAAGGACGTCATTCGGCCCCTCGAGCTTGCATCGACAACAATCCCCGTAACTGCTGCCAATCCCCCTGACACTAAGGGGCAATTTATCATGGCCGATCCACGTAATCTTTAGACTGTGGGAGGAACCCCGAAGCACCCGGAGGAAACCCACGCAGACACGGGGAGAAAGTGCAGACTCCGCACAGACAGTGACCCGAGGCTGGATTTGACCCCGGGTCCCTGGCGCTGTGAGGCAGCAGTGCTAACCCACAGTGCCACCCGTGCCGCCCTGGGATCAGGGGTTATGGGAAAAGGGCAGGAAAGTAGACATGAGGAATGTCAGTCAGCCATGATCCTATTGAATGGAGCAGCAGGCTCCGGGGGCTGAATGGCCTACTCCTGTTCCTATTTCTTATGATCTTGTTAAACATGTCCAATAGCCGTCAAAAGAGGAATTCTCCCATTAAATTCCCAGCCGGGCTGTGAGCTGGGATGATCTGAAGTGGAGAGCACTGTTCTCTTTTTCCATTGTCACATTAGATCTGCCTTTAATATGAGGGTCACAGCAATGCGGCAGGGAATATGTGGAGAAGACATTTTATCTGGATGGCATTCAGCCATATTGACAACTGCAAGAGGCTCACAGACATTCACACGGCCACAGACGGTGGCTGTTCTATTTATACAGGAGATGTTAGGGAGTTAGCTCGCTACTAAATGCTCAGACGGCTGAAGTTCAGCGTTGTTGCCTGACTGCTCTGCACATCTGCAGGCTGCCAGCTGTTGGATTAGCCGCAGGGCACAGTAACCGGCTCCAGCTGCCAGCATTGTGGGGTGGGGAAGGGGCGGGGGGGGGGAAATGCAGCACCTTCAAGGAGCAGGGAACGTCGTGAAGTGTTCAGCTCCCCCCTCCAGCCCCTCCCTCCGTGTCCCCCACCCACATGGCACTTGTTGTCTAATCCAGATGGTGACAGTTGTTCGACACTGATTGGTGTCAGTCGGGTGCTGGTCTGACCCTGCGAGGGAGTGGAGGTGGGGGGGCGGCGGGGGGGGGACCCTGGCCGATTTCTCCTGTTTGTGAGGCTAAGTGCCCACACCGGTGGGAAAACCGGAGTGTTTCCCCGCTGGCACCGGCAGCATCTGTCAGCTAGGGTTCGCACACCTGAACAATGTTAATGAGGCCCATCTCGAACAACCCTCCAGACAACCGACACCCAGATGCCCCAAT
Source organism: Mustelus asterias (assembly GCF_964213995.1). Taxonomy (NCBI): domain Eukaryota; kingdom Metazoa; phylum Chordata; class Chondrichthyes; order Carcharhiniformes; family Triakidae; genus Mustelus; species Mustelus asterias. Next base: position 427,531 of record NW_027590110.1, read on the forward strand.
CTCAGAGACAGGCCTCACCGCCCCCCCCCCCTTTCACTGAGCAGGGAAGCCCCTCATCCTTCCCCTCTGCCACACCACACAGGCATGAGGGTAACCTGACCTGATATTTACCACATATTGTCAGGGGCCATTCCCCTGACACTAAGGGGCAAATTAGCATGGTCAATCCACCTAACCCGCACATCTTTGGACAGTGGGAGGAAACCGGAGTACCCGGAGGAAACCCACGCAGACACGGGGAGAACGTGCAAACTCCACACAGGCAGTCACCCGTGGCTGGAATTGAACCTGGGTCCCTGGTGCTGTGAGGCAGCAGTGCTAACCATTGTGCCACCCCAATGGGTGGATTGGTTTGGATAGCCAAGGTGCCCCTTTGGATAGGGTCTCGGGACATCTTTGGTGGAGGCAAGGCATCTTTTGGGATTGTTAAATGTAAATGCGAGTGTAAAAATGCAAAAACACATAGGAACTGTCGAAGGATACCTGGTGAGTTGGAATGGAGAGGGCTGGGGCAATGGGTGGGAGATGGTGGAATATGACTTGGCATTGAGTTGGAAGTAGGTTTGTATGGGGCTATGAAGGGGTGGGCGGAGGTGGCATGGGTGTGTTTGTGGGGGTGAGGGCTGGGGTTGCTGTTCTTTGCTTTATTCTTACTTTCACTGAATTGAACCGACTGACAGAGCAGAGAGGAAGGTCTCCCGCTCAGCTTGCCTCCATACCCATCCTGGGAGCAGTGAGTTCAACCTCCAAACCAGCCCAACCTCTCACCCCGGAATGATCAATCACAACTGCAGGCGGCCCATCATCTTTCAGGTCAGGCTCAGAGAGCGGGGAAATCGCCCCTCACTCTGCAGCCCAGACAGGAGCAATAAACGGAGCCAAGAAACCCAACCTTCTCCAGATCTGACCGTCTGTCTGAAGAACAATATATTCCACACACATTCCCAATGGGATTTAAAATCCACTTCTCTCTGGATGCTGTAATCTAGGTTGTAGCACAAGCAGGAACCATAATTATATAATTCATAAACCCTTCCACCAAGAATTCTTAACACAGGGAGGAGGAAATGAACAGTGTTGGAGTCATAGTTATTTACAGCAAACAAGGAGACCATTGGGAACAATCTAGTCAGCCCTATTCTCTCTCGCCCTGTGTGCTTATTTTCCTCAACTGTCCATCCAATTTCCTTTTGAAATCATTGTTTCCATTTGCACCGTGGGCAGAGAGTTGCAGCTCATTAACACTCGCTGGGTATTTAAGTCCATCCTCACATTCCTGCATGTCCCCGCCCCCAGACCTCCCAGCATCCTTTGCCCAAAATCTTAAACCTGTGTGGCCTAGTCTTTGTCCTATCAGCCCAATGGCAACAGCTTTTCCTTATCCAAATCTGTAATACTCTTGTTCACATCCTTCAAATCTCCCCTCAATCTCCTTCGCTCCAAGAGGAACAACCGCTTCTTCCCCAACCCTAAGCCCGGAGCTAAAATGCCCCCATCCCGGCCCTGGAACCATTCTGGTGAATCCCCTCTGCACCCTCTCACATTCTTCCTAAATTGAGCAGAATCGGGGCCTAAACCCGGCCTTTGTACAGGTTCAGCATCATTTTCCTCCTTTTGTCCTCAGTGCCTTTCTGTATGAAGCCCAAGATGCTTTGCAAACCGCTCTCAATATGTCCGGCCGCCTTCATTGATCGGTGCACATGAACCTGCAGGTGTCTCTGTCCCTGCTCACTCTCCAGAATTGTGCCATTGGCTCGATCCTGTCTCTCTCTATCCCTTTGCCAAAACGTATCACCTCACACCTCCCTGTATTCGATTCCATCTGCCACTTCTCTGCCCATTCAGTCAGCCGATCTGTGTCCTGTTCCAGCTGATTTGTATCACCCGGATTCTGTCACTGGCTCACGTTTGGTATCATTGGCAGAGTTTAAAATTTTACCATGATTCCAATATCCAAATCATTGACTCTTGTTTCGTCAAAACCATCAATGAGATTGGCCAAGCACAAACTGTCTTCTCAAACCCTTGCTGGCTCTGCTAAATTAACTCGAACATCTCCAAGTGCCTGTTGATTTTTCCCCTCATTAACGATTCCAAAACCTTCCCCATCACCGATGTTAAACTAACTGGCCTGCAGTTGCTTGGACTGTCTTTTCTTGAATATGGGCGTTACTTCCTGGTAAACCTTTTCTGTATCCTCTCCAAAGCCTCCACATCCTACTGGTTGTGTGGCGACCAAAACTGTACACAATATTCTAAATGTGGCTTAAGAAAACCTCGATACGGCCACAACATGACTTGCCAATTTTTACACTCTTTGCCCCGACTGATGAAGGCAAGCATGCCATGCGCCATCTTAACCACCTTATCCAGTTGTGTTGCCACTTTCAGGGAACTGTGGGCCTGTACGCCCAGATCCCTCTGCATGTTAAGCTTCTGATGGTTCTGCCATTTGCTGTATAATTCCATAAAGGCAGGCAAGCTGGGACGATTGAGCGCCGGGTTCGCTAAACACATTCAACATGCGATTTCCATCAATTTAAATAAATTAACCAGCCTCTTGCCCATTTCCAGCGAAGAGCTGACCGTGTTGGACATCCTGCGCTGGTAAAATGGCAGCGGTGGTGAAAACAGGCACCAATCACGCTATTGGCTTGACACCACACTTTACCACTGCGTCGTACCTGAAAGCGGGATGGTAAAATACAGAGTACAGCTCCGTGGGGTCCTGTACTGACTTTCTTTTAAACTGAATTCCAAACTGCCCTGTGAATGAACTTAGCCCTGCTGTCCGGCATCAAATTCTGACACAACCCTCACATAACCCTGGTTCAGAGTCAGGCCTTTAATTGTCTGCTCAGGAAATGATCCCAGAGGCTTGATTCTCATTTATAAAAAGGATGCAAAAGTTGCCAGTGACGGCGGTCTTTCTACTTCCTGTGGAACTGTTGGGAGGAGCCAGTGGGAGCAGCAGCTGTGTGCGGTAATGATAGTGCAGGGCCATGTTAGGCCATCGTCATTAGGAAGGGCAGTGGGAACCGTCACGGTCGACTGGACTCCAGTCCGCTGACAGGAAGCTTCACATCTTGGGGTCATCACACATGCTGAAGCCACACTGTTAGACTGAGACATTTTTCACTCCGAGGGAGGGGATAGAGAGGCATTAGGTCAAGAAAGACTTGTGTTTTTATAGAGCCTTAGCAAAAAAATCCCAAGCTGCTTCACATTATTCAGAACTGGCTTGCCCAAAGGAGGCAGAGAGTGGGTATAGATGGGTCTTTTTCTAAATGGAGGTCGGTCACCAGTGGTGTGCCCCAGGGATCTGTTCTGGGACCCTTGCTGTTTGTCATTTTCATAAATGACCTGGATGAGGAAGTGGAGGGATGGGTTGGTAAGTTTGCCGACGACACGAAGGTTGGTGGGGTTGTGGATAGTCTGGAGGGATGTCAGAAGCTGCAGCATGACATAGATAGGATGCAAGACTGGGCAGAGAAGTGGCAGATGGACTTCAACCCAGATAAATGCGTCGTGGTCCATTTTGGTAGGTCAAATGGGATGAAGGAGTACAATATAAAGGGAAAGACTCTTCGTACGGTAGAGGATCAGAAGGACCTTGGGGTCCAGGTCCATAGGACTCTAAAATCGGCCCCGCAGGTGGAAGAGGTGGTTAAGAAGGCGTACGGTGTGCTGAGTTTAGGAGTCCGGGGATAATGATGCAGCTATATAAGACCCTTGTCAGACCCCACTTGGAGTACTGTGCTCAGTTCTGGTCGCCTCATTACAGGAAGGATGTGGAAAAGATTGAAAGGGTGAAGAGGAGATTTACAAGGATGTTGCCTGGATTGAGTGGCATGTCTTATGAGGATAGGCTGAGCTCGGTCTTTTCTCCTTGGAGAGACGTAGGATGAGAGGAGACCTAATAGAGGTATATAAGATGTTGAGAGGCATAGATCGGGTGGACTCTCAGAGGCTTTTTCCCAGGGTGGAAATGGCTGCTACGAGAGGACACAGGTTTAAGGTGCTGGGGGGTAGGTACAGGGGAAATGTTAGGGGGAAGTTTTTCACTCAGAGGGTGGTGGGCGAGTGGAATCGGCTGCTGTCAGTGGTGGTGGAGGCGAACTCAATAGGGTCTTTTAAGAGACTCCTGGATGAGTACATGGGACTTAATAGGATGGAGGGTTATAGGTAGGCCTAGAAGGTAGGGATATGTTCGGCACAACTTGTGGGGCTGAAGGGCCTGTTTTGTGCTGTAGTTTTCTATGTTTCTATTATTATTCATCCAGCTCACAGAACAGTTAATGCACAGGAGAAGGCCATTTGGCCCGTCATGTTTGCCCTGCCTCTCTGAAAGTACAACTCAGCCGGCCACCACTCCTCCTGCCTCATTCCCACAGCCCTCTTCAGCCAGGGAAAACACCCTCCAAGTATCTATTCTGTTGAGCCCCTTCAGAATTTTACACATTTAATAGAATCCTAGAATCACCAAATGGTTACACAGCACAGGGGGAGGCCATTCGGCCTGCCCTCTCCATCCTTGCTCTCTGCAAAAGCCATTCACTGAGTCTCACCCTTGCCTTATCTACCAGAGAATATAGGTTCAGCCCACCCTTTCTTTGCCAATATTCATTTATTTTAAGTTCCACATTATTTCTGGAGAGAGAGACACGTTGCCAAAGCTTTTCATCTCGTATGGGCCAAGTGCTTGATGGGCCGAAGGGCCTCTTCTGCACTGTATGATTCTATAATAATGTTGAGAGATTAGTATGGGTTAGATAAAATCACAACATTATATAGGTCTGAGTGGGAGGAAGCAGGTTTAATATTGAGTGTTAGAAACAGCTACTTTGGCATTCATTCAAGGCCTGGCCATTGAGTCGAGAACTGTAATGTGTGAATTCTCCAGTGAAGACATAAGCTCCGAGCTCCAGTGGTTATATAACTATTATCCAAAGACATTATCACTGTGTGCTTAATTTCCGTGGTGATCATAAATCTTTTGGATCCTGATTATTTGGAGGCGATTCCATTCTTATCTTCAGCCGTGCTTCTCCGATCTCCCCTGAGTGTTAATGGAGATTATAGGGAACCGGAGGGAGGGAGGCAGCGAGCAGTGAAACTGTTACTGCTTAGCGTCAAGAAGTGAAGATCAGGCCTCACTTAATGCAACTGCAGCCCCTCATCAGGACTAGATTGGAAACACCACCATTGGCAGGTGGGCAGCCACGTTGCTTATGTCAGCCCCACCTAAACCATTCAGCACACAAACAGGCCATTTGGCCCCTCTGGACCATGCTGGTATTTATGCTCCACATGAGGCTCTTGCCACTCTACACCAGCTCACCAGATCCTTCTATTCCTCTCTCACGCTTGTGTTTATCCAGTTTCCCCCTTAAATGTATCCATGCTATTCACCTTAGCTGTCCCCCATGAGAGCGAGTCCCACATTCTCCCCACTCCCCGTGGGAGCGAATTCCACATTCTCCCCACTCCCCGTGGGAGTGAGTCCCACATTCTCCCCCATTCCCCGTGGGAATGACTCCCACATTCTCCCCCACTCCCCGTGGGAGTGAGTCCCACATTCTCCCCACTCCCCGTGGGAGTGAGTCCCACATTCTCCCCACTCCCCGTGGGAGTGAGTCCCACATTCTCCCCACTCCCCGTGGGAGTGAGTCCCACATTCTCCCCACTCCCCATGGGAGTGAGTCCCACATTCTCCCCCACTCCCCGTGGGAATGACTCCCACATTCTCCCCCACTCCCCGTGGGAGTGAGTCCCACATTCTCCCCACTCCCCGTGGGAGTGAGTCCCACATTCTCCCCCACTCCCCGTGGGAGTGAGTCCCACATTCTTCCCCACTCCCCGTGGGAGTGAGTCCCACATTCTCCCCGACTCCCTGTGGGAGTGAATTCCACATTCTCCCCGACTCCCTGTGGGAGTGAGTCCCACATTCTCCCCGACTCCCTGTGGGAGTGAATTCCACTTTCTCCCCGACTCCCTGTGGGAGTGAGTCCCACATTCTCCCCCACTCCCCGTGGGAGCGAGTCCCACATTCTCCCCCACTCCCCGTGGGAGTGAGTCCCACATTCTCCCCCACTCCCCGTGGGAGTGAGTCCCACATTCTCCCCCACTCCCCGTGGGAGTGAGTCCCACATTCTCCCCATTCTCTGCGGGAGTGAGTCCCACATTCTCCCCCACTCCCCGTGGGAGTGAGTCCCACATTCTCCCCGACTCCCTGTGGGAGTGAATTCCACATTCTCCCCGACTCCCTGTGGGAGTGAGTCCCACATTCTCCCCGACTCCCTGTGGGAGTGAATTCCACTTTCTCCCCGACTCCCTGTGGGAGTGAGTCCCACATTCTCCCCCACTCCCCGTGGGAGCGAGTCCCACATTCTCCCCCACTCCCCGTGGGAGCGAGTCCCTCATTCTCCCCCACTCCCCGTGAGAGCGAGTCCCACATTCTCCCCCACTCCCCGTGGGAGTGAGTCCCAAATTCTCCTCCACTCCCCGTGGGAGTGAGTCCCACATTCTCCCCATTCTCTGCGGGAGTGAGTCCCACATTCTCCCCATTCTCTGCGGGAGTGATTCCCACATTCTCCCCCACTCCCCGTGGGAGTGAGTCCCACATTCTCCCCATTCTCTGCGGGAGTGAGTCCCACATTCTCCTCCACTCCCCGTGGAAGTGAGTCCCACATTCTCCCCATTCTCTGCGGGAGTGAGTCCCACATTCTCCTCCACTCCCCGTGGGAGTGAGTCCCACATTCTCCCCATTCTCTGCGGGAGTGAGTCCCACATTCTCCTCCACTCCCCGTGGGAGTGAGTCCCACATTCTCCTCCACTCCCCGTGGGAGTGAGTCCCGCATTCTCCCCCACTCCCCTTGGGAGCGAGTCCCACATTCTCCCCCAATCCCCGTGGGAGTGAGTCCCACATTCTCCCCCACTCCCCGTGGGAGTGAGTCCCACATTCTCCCCCACTCCCCGTGGGAGTGAATTCCACATTCTCCCCGACTCCCTGTGGGAGCGAGTCCCACATTCTCCCCCACTCCCCATGGGAGTGAATCCCACATTCTCCCCCACTCCCCGTGGGAGTGAGTCCCACATTCTCCCCATTCTCTGCGGGAGTGAGTCCCACATTCTCCCCCACTCCCCGTGGGAGTGAGTCCCACATTCTCCCCATTCTCTGCGGGAGTGAGTCCCACATTCTCCTCCACTCCCCGTGGGAGTGAGTCCCACATTCTCCTCCACTCCCCGTGGGAGTGAGTCCCACATTCTCCCCATTCTCTGCGGGACTGAGTCCCACATTCTCCTCCACTCCCCGTGGGAGTGAGTCCCACATTCTCCTCCACTCCCCGTGGGAGTGAGTCCCACATTCTCCCCATTCTCTGTGGGAGTGAGTCCCACATTCTCCCCCAATCTCCGTGGGAGTGAGTCCCACATTCTCCCCCACTCCCCGTGGGAGTGAGTCCCACATTCTCCCCATTCTCTGCGGGAGTGAGTCCCACATTCTCCTCCACTCCCCGTGGGAGTGAGTCCCACATTCTCCCCATTCTCTGTGGGAGTGAGTCCCACATTCTCCTCCACTCCCCGTGGGAGTGAGTCCCACATTCTCCCCCACTCCCCGTGAGAGCGAGTCCCACATTCTCCCCCACTCCCCGTGAGAGCGAGTCCCACATTCTCCCCCACTCCCCGTGGGAGTGAGTCCCAAATTCTCCTCCACTCCCCGTGGGAGTGAGTCCCACATTCTCCCCATTCTCTGCGGGAGTGAGTCCCACATTCTCCCCATTCTCTGCGGGAGTGATTCCCACATTCTCCCCCACTCCCCGTGGGAGTGAGTCCCACATTCTCCCCATTCTCTGCGGGAGTGAGTCCCACATTCTCCTCCACTCCCCGTGGAAGTGAGTCCCACATTCTCCCCATTCTCTGCGGGAGTGAGTCCCACATTCTCCTCCACTCCCCGTGGGAGTGAGTCCCACATTCTCCCCATTCTCTGCGGGAGTGAGTCCCACATTCTCCTCCACTCCCCGTGGGAGTGAGTCCCACATTCTCCTCCACTCCCCGTGGGAGTGAGTCCCGCATTCTCCCCCACTCCCCTTGGGAGCGAGTCCCACATTCTCCCCCAATCCCCGTGGGAGTGAGTCCCACATTCTCCCCCACTCCCCGTGGGAGTGAGTCCCACATTCTCCCCCACTCCCCGTGGGAGTGAATTCCACATTCTCCCCGACTCCCTGTGGGAGCGAGTCCCACATTCTCCCCCACTCCCCATGGGAGTGAATCCCACATTCTCCCCCACTCCCCGTGGGAGTGAGTCCCACATTCTCCCCATTCTCTGCGGGAGTGAGTCCCACATTCTCCCCCACTCCCCGTGGGAGTGAGTCCCACATTCTCCCCATTCTCTGCGGGAGTGAGTCCCACATTCTCCTCCACTCCCCGTGGGAGTGAGTCCCACATTCTCCTCCACTCCCCGTGGGAGTGAGTCCCACATTCTCCCCATTCTCTGCGGGACTGAGTCCCACATTCTCCTCCACTCCCCGTGGGAGTGAGTCCCACATTCTCCTCCACTCCCCGTGGGAGTGAGTCCCACATTCTCCCCATTCTCTGTGGGAGTGAGTCCCACATTCTCCCCCAATCTCCGTGGGAGTGAGTCCCACATTCTCCCCCACTCCCCGTGGGAGTGAGTCCCACATTCTCCCCATTCTCTGCGGGAGTGAGTCCCACATTCTCCTCCACTCCCCGTGGGAGTGAGTCCCACATTCTCCCCATTCTCTGTGGGAGTGAGTCCCACATTCTCCTCCACTCCCCGTGGGAGTGAGTCCCACATTCTCCCCCACTCCCCGTGAGAGCGAGTCCCACATTCTCCCCCACTCCCCGTGGGAGCGAGTCCCTCATTCTCCCCCACTCCCCGTGAGAGCGAGTCCCACATTCTCCCCCACTCCCCGTGGGAGTGAGTCCCACATTCTCCTCCATTCCCCGTGGGAGTGAGTCCCACATTCTCCCCATTCTCTGCGGGAGTGAGTCCCACATTCTCCCCATTCTCTGCGGGAGTGATTCCCACATTCTCCCCCACTCCCCGTGGGAGTGAGTCCCACATTCTCCCCATTCTCTGCGGGAGTGAGTCCCACATTCTCCTCCACTCCCCGTGGAAGTGAGTCCCACATTCTCCCCATTCTCTGCGGGAGTGAGTCCCACATTCTCCTCCACTCCCCGTGGGAGTGAGTCCCACATTCTCCCCATTCTCTGCGGGAGTGAGTCCCACATTCTCCTCCACTCCCCGTGGGAGTGAGTCCCACATTCTCCTCCACTCCCCGTGGGAGTGAGTCCCGCATTCTCCCCCACTCCCCTTGGGAGCGAGTCCCACATTCTCCCCCAATCCCCGTGGGAGTGAGTCCCACATTCTCCCCCACTCCCCGTGGGAGTGAGTCCCACATTCTCCCCCACTCCCCGTGGGAGTGAATTCCACATTCTCCCCGACTCCCTGTGGGAGCGAGTCCCACATTCTCCCCCACTCCCCATGGGAGTGAATCCCACATTCTCCCCCACTCCCCGTGGGAGTGAGTCCCACATTCTCCCCATTCTCTGCGGGAGTGAGTCCCACATTCTCCCCCACTCCCCGTGGGAGTGAGTCCCACATTCTCCCCATTCTCTGCGGGAGTGAGTCCCACATTCTCCTCCACTCCCCGTGGGAGTGAGTCCCACATTCTCCTCCACTCCCCGTGGGAGTGAGTCCCACATTCTCCCCATTCTCTGCGGGACTGAGTCCCACATTCTCCTCCACTCCCCGTGGGAGTGAGTCCCACATTCTCCTCCACTCCCCGTGGGAGTGAGTCCCACATTCTCCCCATTCTCTGTGGGAGTGAGTCCCACATTCTCCCCCAATCTCCGTGGGAGTGAGTCCCACATTCTCCCCCACTCCCCGTGGGAGTGAGTCCCACATTCTCCCCATTCTCTGCGGGAGTGAGTCCCACATTCTCCTCCACTCCCCGTGGGAGTGAGTCCCACATTCTCCCCATTCTCTGTGGGAGTGAGTCCCACATTCTCCTCCACTCCCCGTGGGAGTGAGTCCCACATTCTCCCCCACTCCCCGTGGGAGCGAGTCCCACATTCTCCTCCACTCCCTGTGGGAGTGAGTCCCACATTCTCCCCCACTCCCCGTGGGAGTGAGTCCCACATTCTCCCCCACTCCTCGTGGGAGTGAGTCCCACATTCTCCCCCACTCCCCGTGGGAGTGAGTCCCACATTCTCCCCACTGCCTGGGAAAAAAGGTTTCTCCTGAATTCCTGATTTAATTTATTAACGACTCTTATGGCCCCTTGTTTGGGTCGCTCCGCACAACCCCCCCCCCCCCCCCCCCCAATGAAAACATCTCGGAGTTACGTAACCGATCTCATTGTGTACAAATCTAGACCCTCTTTGGAGATTAGGCCAAAAGTAACCCCCCCCCCCCCCCCCAACATCTCCTCCATGAACCCGGTTTACAGCAGCTTTCAGTGTGAGAGTGTTGCAGTTCCATTGGGAGACGGTGGCCGGTGGTAATAACTCAAGGTCAGTAATCTAGAGGCCCAGGCTCACGCTGTGAGGCGACGCCTTCAAATCCCACTACACTTCAATTCTATTCATAAATCTGGAATTGAAAGTTAGCCTCAGTAATGGTCACCTTCAAACTATCATTGATTGTTATAAAAACCCATCTGGTTCACTGATGTTCTTTCGGGAAGGAAATCTGCTGTCCTTACCTGGTCTGGCCTACATGTGACTCCAGAGCCACAGCAATGCGGTTGACGCTTAGCTGCCCCTGGCTCAGCCCAAGGGGCAAATTGGTACCGCCCACCAGGCATCTGGCAGTGCCAAGGAGGGGGGTGGGGGCAGAGGGGCAGGGCTTATAGGGGCGATCGGTTGAGGTGGGGTATCCCGCTGCCACTCTGCACAGTGATCGCAGGTAGTGGGATGGAGGACAGCGATCAGGGCTGGCCATCCAGTTGGTGGGGGGGGGGGGGGGGATGGGGGGGGGGCGGTGGGGGGGGGGTGTGGATGGGTCTGGGCTGCCGGGGGAGGGGACTCTTGCGGGGAGAGGGAACATTGGGGATTGCCGCGGAGGTCAGTGATCGGGAGGGGAGAGTTGGGGGGCTGAAGGAGCAGCGATGGGGGGCTCTGGGGCTGGCCAGTGACTGGGAGGCTGGCAGTGCGGGGCTACTGTGCATGTGCCGATCTCAGAGCTGACGGATTGGCGCGTGTGCAGTGGCCCACTCAGCGCTATTCTGCCGGCCTTTCCAGCAGGAATAGGTCCCACTCCCCTGATTTTCAGAGTGAATCCCTCTCGGGCTCTCTGCAGAGCTCAGAGTGTCACAGATTCAATCTGAAACTCCCACTAAAAAAAACAGCGGGAGTTACTCCCGTTTTGATGCAAATTGGGGACTTAGAATTTCTTTGGGAGAATCCCAGCCGTTGAATTCAAGGGGCAATTAGGGATGGGCAATAAATGCTGGCCCAGCCAGCGACGCCCACACCCTGTGGATAAAGAACGCCACCTTTACACAGACTAAAATAAAAGGACAGAAAATGGTCAAAGTGAATGTGTTATTTTCCTAACTTGGTGATGGGCTTCCGACCTGTAACTCGAGATCAGAAAACCATTTTCACTGGCCAATCGGCTGAGGGCCAAATGCATATCCATGGAATCAGACTTGGTAGCACAACGCGGCTGCAGACCCTTCCTACATGGGCTCAGGTATCTTTCCTTAATACAGGAGTCACCTCACCTTCACCTTGTGGCACGGTGGCAAAGCAGTTCGCACTGCTGCCTCACAGTGTCAGGGACTCGGGTTCGATTCCCGGCTTGGGTCACTGTCTGTGTGGAGTTTGCACGTTCGTCCAGTGTCTGCGTGGGTTTCCTCCGGGTTCTCCGGTTTCCTCCCACAGTCCAAAAGACAGGTTGGTTAGGGTGCATTGGCCGTGCTAAATTCTCCCTCAGTGTACCCGAACAGGCGCCAGAGTGTGGCGACTGGGGGATTTTCACAGTAACTTCATTGCAGTGTTAATGTAAGCCTACTTGTGACACTAATAAATAAACTTTTCAATCACTGAACATTAATGTGTGGCATTGCCCAGACAAGGCCGGCCATCCAGCCAGGGAGTTACCTACCTACGCTGCTCCTTGATGTTCTGGGTGTCAGGCTGATGGGGACCTGGACTGTCCCAAAACTCCCACCCCGCTCGGTGTAATCCATGGTGTTGTTTTCCTGTTGTTTGAGGATATCTGTAAGGGCTCTGGAAAGAGAAGAGAGAAAACTCACCAACACGCTCTGATTTGAAGAGGTTTTAAACCTCAGTAAAGCTTCTTCACTCCGTTCCCTCCTGAAGGACTCCTGGAGAAGTCACAGTGGAACATCCCCACTGGAATCCCACCTGCCCCTGGTGAACATGCTACTGAAAAGCCATTGGGAGCAGGAACCATGTCAGATTCATGTCCTCCTTACCTTGATGAACTCAATCCAGCCTGAAACACTGCAGGCCACAGGAACCACTCTACACACCAGCCCAGTCATCCACCTTAACCTTCTTAACAAATCACATCACCACTAACAACCTGGGTGGCATTGCTTAACAAATTCTCCTAGTCACCGAGCATAACTAGCATAACTAGCATGGCTCCAGTGGTGTTAATGCCGTTTGGCGACCCTACCTCAGCTGTGGCATTTCAGTGAGGCATGGTTTTGTGTTGTGGAACTGTACCAGCAAGGCCACACCATGGAGCTGCACCACAGAGCCTCATTGCTGTGTCATGGAGCCGTATGGTGGAGCTGCACCACAGAGCCACATTGCTGTGTCATGGAGCCGTATGGTGGAGCTGCACCACAGAGCCACATTGCCGTGCCATGGAGCCGTATGGTGGAGCTGCACCACAGAGCCACATTGCTGCGCCATGGAGCCATATCATGGGGTTGTACTGTGGAGCTTTGCGGTGGGGCCGCACCATTGAGGAAAGAATTGGGGTGGCACGGTGGCTAGCATTGCTGCCTCACAGTGCCAGGGATCCGGGTTCAATTCCAGCCTCAGTCACTGTCTGTGTGGATGCCATGATGTGGAGTTGCCGGCGTTGGACTGAGGTGAACACAGTAAGAAGTCTCCAACGCCAGGTTAAAGTTCAACAGGTTTATTTGGTGGCACAAACTTTCGGAGCGCTGCCCCTTCATCAGGTGAGAGCTCCAAAAGCTCGTGATTCCAAATAAACCTGTTGGACTTTAACCTGGTGTTGTGAGACTACTTACAGTGTGTGTGTGTGTGTGTGGAGTTTGCTCATTCTCCCCGTGTCTGCGTGGGTTTCCTCCGGGTGCTCCGGTTTCCTCCCACACTCCAAAGATGTGCGGGTTAGGTGGATTGGCCGTGCTAAATTGCCCCTTAGTGTCAGGGGGACTAGCTAGGGTAAATATGTGGGGTTACGGGGATAGGACCTGGATGGGATTGTGGTCGGTGGAGACTATGGGCCGAATGGCCTCCTTCTGCACTGTCGGATTCTAAGATTCTTTGACCATTTCAAATTGTAAGATCTGAATTTTGAAGGAAAGTTTTTTCTAGTCCTCGACATTGGGAATCAATCCAGCAGAAACATATATTTAGATTGCAGTCGGAGCCTGCGGCCCTCAGCTTGTTCTGATCTCGCTGTTTTCTCTGTTCATTTGGATCTTCCAGCTCTGTGACCTTCCGAACATAACACACAAAAACATTTCAGCAACAACTCCAAGGCTTTGACTTTATTTTTCTCCCAATTTCTCCTCAAGCTGTTGCTTCAATGGCCAAGAAATATGACTGATGACCAAAACACAGCTGGTGGGATGGCTCCACAATGCAGCTCCACGGTGACCATCTACCTTGTCTATGCCCCTCATTATTTTATAGACCTCTATAAGATCACCCCTAAGCCTCCTACGCTCCAGGGAAAAAAGTCCCAGTCTATCCAGCCTCCCCTTATAACTCAATCCATCAAGTCCCGGTAGCATCCTAGTAAATCTTTTCTGCACTCTTTCTAGTTTAATAATATCCTTCACCCTGAGTTCGCAAAGTGGCTGGGAACTTTAAACAAACCCGCTTTACGGCAGCTAGTGCTGTAAAAAGGGGGGTGTGTGGTTTCACTGTGTACAGGGTGGGGGGAGACACTCAGGAGCCAGGTAAAGGGCACATTTTTCTCCAGGTCCAGGTAGGAAGTTTGGGCGAGAAACTTGCAGCCCCTGACCTGGGTGAGGGAAATGCCTGTTTGAGAGCAGATTTCCACTCCATCTGACGAAGGAGCAGCGCCCCGAAAGCGAATGGCATTTGCTACCAAATAAACCTGTTGGACTTTAACCTGGTGTTGTTAAAACTCTTACTGAGGGAAATGGGACAGGGTGGCCAGCCGACTGTGAGTGACGGCCAGTCCACAGGCGTTCGAGGCCAATTGGATCGATTTATTTCAAATAAAAATGTGGAAATCGGTGGCACAGTGGCGAGCACTGCTTCCTCACAGCGCCAGGGATCTGGGTTCGATTCCTGGCTTGGGTCTGTGTGGAGTCTGCACATTCTCCCCGTGTCTGCGTGGGTTTCCTCCGGGTGCTCCGGCTTCCTCCCACAGTCTGAAAGACGTGCTGGTTCGGTGGATTGGCCGTGCTAAATTCTCCCTCAGTGTACCCGAGCAGGTGCCGGAGTGTGGCGACTTGGGGAATTTCACAGTAACTTCATTGCGGTGTTAATGCAAGCCTTACTTGTCTCACTAATAAATAAACTTAACTTAAATGGCCAAAACTGGCCATTGACAAAATGGCCTCTTGCAGAAATGTAGCTGTTGTGTTTGCCTTGATGATACCGTGTCGCTGAGCTCGAAAATAACTCATTGTATTGAGCTGAAGACACTAAAACTTTGGCAGAAATGCAAATCTCTACTTTGCAGCCTGCTGCTGCAGAGAAGAAGAAGCTACAATGAAATGATGTCACCCCGACACCCTGACCCTTGGGAACGCTGCATAATTGCCTCACAGTTTGATTAACATCCAGTCTGCCTTAAGGTGAACGTTAAGGAGGCCGCTGCGTGATTTGGGAGCGAGGGAGAGGTCTGGCGTCCTGGCCAACGTTCCGCGCTCCGTCATCGCCACAAAACAAACTAACTGACCGGCCTTCCCAACGCATTGTGAAGCACGAGGCCCACTTTGTTTCAAATCAAAACCGAACGAGTGGCTTTCTAATCGGGTGAGATAACATTTGAGTGCACATGTACATCACTCACTTACAAGCATGAGGGTCAGTGGATTGTTTGATAAATGAGTCAAGCGTCATTGACAGGGCTTCAGGGAAAGGCGCAGTCACAGCAATGTGAATTAACTCTGTCACGGTATCTCTGCGCTGCTGAGCCACATTTACACAACTCAAGCACCATCTTCCATTTATTGCAATTGTCAATAATTCATCCGGCCTATCATCCCGCCCTGAGTGACAGGCAGGGTTTAGCAGCCAGTAAAACACATTCTTCCCTCAGCACTGGAGTAATGTGTCCGGGGGGAAGATTCCGGAACACTGTCCACTCCCCACTCCCCACACCCCCAGCAAACCCGCCCCCCTCACATAGTCCTGAAGGACCTGCCACTGAGAGGAGGTGAAAATAACATCGACACAGCAATCAAAAATGCAGACTTGCATTTAGATAGTGCCTTTCTTAAGAACTCCTTTAAAGGCACGGTGGCGCAGTGGTTAGCACGGCTGCCTCGCCTCACCCCCATTTCTTGCCTTCAAACAACCGCACAACCTCAAACAGGCCATTGTCCGCAGCAAACTACCCAGCCTTCAGGAGAACAGTGACCACGACACCACACAACCCTGCCACAGCAACCTCTGCAAGACGTGCCGGATCATCGACATGGAGGCCATCATCTCACGTGAGAACACCATCCACCAGGTACACGGTACATATTCTTGCAACTCGGCCAACGTTGTCTACCTGATACGCTGCAGGAAAGGATGTCCCGAGGCATGGTACATTGGGAACACCATGCAGACGCTACGACAACGGATGAATGAACACTGCTCGACAATCACCAGGCAAGAGTGTTCTCTTCCTGTTGGGGAACACTTCAGCGGTCACAGGCATTCAGCCTCTGATCTTCGGGTAAGTGTTCTCCAAGGAAGCCTTCACGACACATGACAATGCAGAGTCGCTGAGTAGAGACTGATAGCCAAGTTCCGCACACATGAGGACGGCCTCAACCGGGATCTTGGGTTCATGTCACACTATCTGTAACCCCCATGACTTGCCTGGGCTTGCAAAATCTCACTAACTGTCCTGTCTGGAGACAATACACATCTCTTTAACCCGTGCTTAACCCTCTCTCCACTCACATTGTCTGTACCTTTAAGACTTGATTACCTGTAAAGACTCGCATTCCAACCATTATTTTGTAAATTGAGTTTGTGTCTTTATATGCCCTGTTTGTGAACAGAACTCCCACTCACCTGATGAAGGAGCAGCGCTCTGAAAGCTAGTGGCTTGTGCTACCAAATAAACCTGTTGGACTTTAACCTGGTGTTGTGAGACTTCTTACTGGATAAATAGCGGCCAGGACAATGCGAGGGGAGATACCTTTCTCCGAAATTGTGCCGAGGGATCTGTTGCATCCACCTGACAGGGCAGACAGGATACCCATTTAACATCTCCTTCAAATAGCAGCACCTCCAACACTGCGGCACTCCTTCAGTGCAGAGTGCCAGCCTGGTCTCATTACACAGGGCTCTGGATAGGGACTTGGGCCCATAACCTCCCACCCTAAAGGGGAGATGGCCACTCAGCCACACCTAATGTGGCCCTGGATTAAATTAGGCCCCCATTCGGGAAGCAAGTTGTACTTTGGTTGATGTTCAATCAAACAGCCGTCAGACCTCTGTCCATTTTCAGTTCTAATGAAGCCAGCGCAGAGATGTGCAAAACTGACCCCAACATCACCCAATATGGCCCCTACTGTGTTGGAGGGTCAGGTGACTGTTTGCTTTTTGACCTCTGAATGGCCATATCCTGTCTGTGATCAGTGTCCAGTGAATGGGGCTTCTGGCATTCGGATAGGGAGGCAAGCAATTCGGAAAGCGGGATTAGGCTATTGAGTTGGACAATCAGCCATGATCGTAATGAATGGCGGAGCAGGCTCGAAGGGCCAAATGGCCTCCTCCTGCTTCTATATTTCTCTGTTTCTATGGAATCGCAGCCTGATTTACATATTAAAGAGGTGCGTGACTCCATCGCGGAGGGCAGTCTGGGCCATGGTAAGATGATAGTGAAGGCGAGACTGGTACACTAGTCATTACCCTGCCATTTCCGAGGTGCTATACCCTGTTAGAACATAGAACATAGAACAGTACAGCACAGAACAGGCCCTTCGGCCCACGTTGTTGTGCCGAGCTTTGTCTGAAACCCAGATCAAGCTATTTCCTCCCTATCATCCCGAAGTACTCCATGTGCCTATCCAATAGCTTCTTAAATGTTCCTAAAGTTTCTGACACCACTATCCCTGCAGGCAGTCCATTCCACACCCCAACCACTCTCTGAGTAAAAAACCTACCTCGGACATCCTTCCTATATCTCCCACCATGAACACTATAGTTATGCCCCCTAGTTACCACTCCATTCACCCGAGGAATAGTCTTTGAACGTTCACTCTATCTATCCCCCTCATCATCTTATAAACCTCTATCAAGTCTCCTCTCAACCTCCTCCGCTCCAAAGAGAAAAGCCCAAGTTCCCTCAACCTTTCCTCATAAGACCTACCCTCCAAACCAGGCAGCATCCTGGTAAATCTCCTTTGCACTCTTTCCAGTGTCTCCACATCCTTCTTATAGTGAGGTGACCAGAACTGCACACAATATTCCAAATGTGGTCTCACCAAGGTCCTGTACAGTTGCAGCATAACCCCACGGCTCTTAAACTCAAACCCCCTGTTAAGGAACGCCAACACACTATAGGTCTTCTTCACGGCTCTATCCACTTGAGTGGCAACCTTCAGAGATCTATGGATATGAACCCCAAGATCTCTCTGTTCCTCCACATTCTTCAGAACCCTACCTTTGACCCTGTAATCCACATTTAAATTTGTCCTACCAAAATGAATCACCTCGCATTTGTCAGGGTTAAACTCCATTTGCCATTTTTCAGCCCAGCTCTGCATCCTATCTATATCTCTTTGCAGCCTACAACAGCCCTCCACCTCATCCACTACTCCACCAATCTTGATGTCATCAGCAAATTTACTGATCCACCCTTCAGCCCCCTCCGCCAAGTCATTTATAAAAATGACAAATAGCAGAGGACCAAGCACTGATCCCTGTGGCACTCCGCTGGTAACCGGTTTCCAGTCCGAAAATTCTCCATCCACCACCACCCTCTGTCTTCTGTTAGATAGCCAGTTACCTATCCAATCGGCCAAACTTCCCTCTATCCCACACATCCTTACTTTCATCATAAGCCGACCATGGGGGACTTTATCAAACGCCTTACTAAAATCCATGTATATGACATCAACTGCACCACCTTCATCTACATACTTAGTTACCTCCTCAAAAAATTCTATCAAATTTGTGAGGCAAGACTTGCCCTTCACAAATCCGTGCTGACTATCCCGGATTAAGCTGCATCTTTCTAAATGGTCGTAAATCCTATCCCTGAGGACCTTTTCCATCAACTTACCGACCACCGAAGTAAGACTAACCGGCCTATAATTACCAGGGTCATTTCTGTTCCCTTTCTTAAACAGAAGAACCACATTCGCCACTCTCCAGTCCTCTGGCACCACCCCCGTGGACAGTGAGGACGCAAAGATCAATGCCAAAGGCTCTGCTATCTCATCCCTTGCCTCCCAAACACTCCTAGGATATATTTCATCAGGCCCAGGGGACTTAACAACTTTCAGTTTATTCACAATTGCTAGTACATCTTCCCTCCGAACATCTACTTCCTCCAGCCTATCAGCCTGTGACACCCTCTCATCCTCAAAAACATGGCCCCTCTCCTTGGTGAACACCGAAGAAAAGTATTCATTCATCACCTCTCCTATCTCTTCTGACTCCATGCACAAATTCCCACTGCCGTCCTTGACCGGCCCCAACCTCACCCTGGTCATTCTTTTATTCCTCACATAAGACTAAAAAGCCTTGGGGTTTTCCTTGATCCGACCCGCCAAGGACTTCTCATGCCCCCTCCTAGCTCTCCTAAGCCCCTTTTTCAGCTCATTTCTTGCTAACTTGTAACCCTCCATCGAGCCAACTGAACCTTGTTTTCTCAACCTTACATACGCTTCCTTCTTCCTCTTGACAAGACATTCCACCTCTTTTGTGAACCATGGTTCCCTCAATCGGCCATTTCCTCTCTGCCTGGCAGGGACATACCTATCAAGGACACGCAGCATTTGTTCCTTGAAAAAGTTCCACTTTTCATGAGTGTCTTTTCCTGACAATTTTTGTTCCCATCCTATGCTTCCTAATTCCCGCCTGATTGCATCATAATTACCTCTCCCCCAATTGTAAACTATGCCCTGCCGCATGGCCCTCTCCCTCTCCATTGCAAGAACAAAAGACACCAAATTGTGGTCACTATCTCCAAAGTGCTCTCCCACAACCAAATCCAACACTTGGCCCGGTTCATTTCCCATTACCAAATCCAATGTGGCCCCACCTCTTGTCGGCTTATCCACATATTGTGTCAGGAACCCCTCCTGCACACACTGCACAAAAACTGCCCCATCCGAACAATTCGACCTATAAAGGCTCCAATCAATATTTGGAAAGTTAAAGTCCCCCATGACAACTACCCTGTGACCTCCACACCTATCCATAATCTGCTTAGCAATTTCTTGCTCCACATCTCTATTACTATTTGGGGGCCTATAGTAAACTCCTAACAACGTGACCGCTCCTTTCCTATTCCTAACCTCAGCCCATATTACCTCTGTAGGCAGATCCCCTTCGAAATGCCTTTCTGCAGCCGTTACACTCTCCATGATTAACAGTGCCACTCCTCCATCTCTTTTACCAGCTACCCTACACTTACTGAAACATCTATACCCCGGAACTTCCAACAACCATTCCTGTCCTTGTTCTACCCATGTCTCCGTAATGGCCACAACATCGTAGTCCCAAGTGCCAATCCACACCCCAAGTTCACCTACCTTATTTCGGATGCTCTTTGCATTGAAGTAGACACACTTCAACCCACCTTTTTGTCTGCTGGTACCCACCTTTGACCATGATACCCTTCCCAGTACCTCACTACACTCACTGACCTCCGGACTACAACTCCTTTTCCCATCCCCCTGACAAATTAGTTTAAACCCCCCCGAAGAGCTGTAGCAAATTTCCCTCCCAGGATATTGGTGCCCCTCTGGTTCAGGTGCACCCCGTCCTGTTGGTACAGGTCCCACTTTCCCCAGAAAGTGTTCCAATTTTCCACATAGCTGAAACCCTCCCTCCTACACCACCCCTGCATCCATGTGTTTAACTGCACTCTCTCCCTGTTAATCAACTCGCTATCCCGTGGCACCGGCAACATACCAGAGATGACAACCTGTTTTGTCCTGGCTCTCAGCTTCCACCCAAGCTCCCTGAATTCCTGTTTTAAATCCCCATCCCCTCTCTTACCTATGTCTTTGGTGCCAACGTGCACCACGACTTGTGACTATTCCCCCTCCCCCTTTAGAATCCTGAAGACACGGTCGGAGATGTCACGGACCCTGGAATCCGGGAGGCAACATACCATCCATTGAGTCTCTCTTGTTGCCACAGAACCTCCTATCTATCCCTCTAACAAACGAGTCCCCAATAACTATAGCTCTACCGCTCTCTCCCCCTTTCCCTTCTGAGCCACAGGGACGGACTCAGCGCTGGCGATCTGGTCACTGCGGCTTACCACTGGTAGGTCGCCCCCCTCACCTGTATCCAAAGTGGAATACTTGTTGCTAAGGGGAACGACCACAGGGGATCCCCGCACCGACTGCTTCCTCCCAGCCCCTCTCACTGTCACCCATCTATTTTCATTCCCTGGAGTAACTATATCCCTGAAGCTTGTGTCTATGGCCCTCTCTGCCTCCCTGATGACCCTAAGCTCATCCAACTCCAGCTCCAGCTCCCTAACGCGGTCTTGGAGGAGCTGCAGATGGGTGCACCTCCCACAGGTGTAATCAGCAGGGACACTGACGGTGTCCCTCACCTCAAACATTCTGCAGGAGGTACATTGCACTGCCTTCACTTCCATCCCCTCCATATAACTTACTGCTACAAAGAAAAAGAATTGCTCCAATGGAACACTGAACCCTTTTTCCCCTTCCTCAGAGTGCACTGGGAAAGAAGTTTAAAAAGCAGGAACACAGAGCGGTGACAGTTAAAAGAGTGGGAACACAGAGCGGTGACAGTTTAAAGAGTGGGAACACAGAGCGGTGACAGTTTAAAAAGCAGGAACACAGAGCCAAACAGAGATGTTTGGTCAAACAGGTCAAAACAGGTCAAACAGCCAAACAGAGCCAAACAGAACACAGAGCCAACCCTCCTGTTCCAGGCTGATTCTGTCACTTAAAGCAAGGATCAGGTTTCATCATATTGCCTCATTGGCGGAGTTAACGTTGTCACTGCTTGAAGTGGGATGGTGAGGGTCGAAGGTCAGAGGAAAGTCTCCACATGGACCGTGAGCAGCAAGCTGGATTCCCAAGTATCATCCTCCAAGCCCCTTTGATACAAACAGGAATCAAACAGATCCGAGACTTCCGAACCCACAGATCGCACAATCAGTAAGGATAGGCAACAACACCTCCTCCACGATTATCCTCAACACCGGTGCCCCACAAGGCTGTGTTCTCAGCCCCCTACTATACTCCTTGTACACCTATGACTGTGTGGCCAAATTCCCCTCCAACTCGATTTTCAAGTTTGCTGATGACACCACCGTAGTGGTGGTTCGGATCCCAAACAATGACGAGACAGAGTACAGGAATGAGATAGAGAATCTGGTGAACTGGTGCGGCAACAATAATCTCTCCCTCAATGTCAACAAAATGAAGGAGATTGTCATCGACTTCAGGAAGTGTAGTGAAGAACATGCCCCTGTCTACATGAACGGGGATGAAGTAGAAATGGTCAAGAGCTTCAAGATTCTAGGTGTCCAGATCACCAACAACCTGTCCTGGTGCCCCCCATGCCGACACTATAGTTAAGAAAGCCCAGCAACACCTCTACTTTCTCAGGTGGCTAAGAAAATTTGGCATGTCCACTACGACTCTCACCAACCTTTACAGATGCACCATAGAAAGCATTCTTTCTGGTTGTATCACAGCTTGGTATGGCTCCTGCTCTGACTAAGATTGCAAGAAACTACAAAAGGTCGTGAATGTAGCCCAATCCATCACGCAAACCAGCCTCCCATCCATTGACTCTGTCTACACTTCCCGCTGCCTCGGCAAGGCAGCCAGCATAATTAAGGACCCCACGCACCTTCTCTCTTCCACCTTCTTCCGTTGAGAAAAAGATACAAAAGTCTGAGGTCACGTACCAACCGACTCAAGAACAGCTTCTTCCCTGCTGCCATCAGACGTTTGAATGGACCTACCTTGCATTAAGTTGATCTTTCTCTGCACCCTAGCTATGACTGTAACACTACATTCTGCACTCTCTCCTTTCCTTCTCTATGAACGGTATGCTTTGTCTGTATAGCCCGCAAGAAACAATACTTTTCACTGTATGCTGACGTATGTGCCAATAATAAATCAAATCAAAAGGTAGCCTGCCAGCTAGTTCTCCTGTCTCTGTTAAATATGGTCTGGCTTTGTGCTTTCTGGGTTAAATCTGTTCTTCCGTCACACCCACGCCTCCCCTTAAACTCCACACCGACAGCCACCCAGATGTCACTGGTGGGTTTCAGGCACTGATTACAGAGCCTGTCCTGGGTTTATCTTAGAGACTTGGCAACTTCATCCATCTGTTCTTGCCAGCACCTGTTTACACCTCAGGTCAACCAGCCATCGCCAGCCCACCGCCCCACCTTAACAGAATGAAACCGCACTGACCTTGTGGCAAGGCCATTGATGAAGCAGCTGAAGATGGCTGGGCCTAGCGCACTAACCCTGAGGAATTCCTGCAGCGATGTCCTCGAGCTGAGGTGATTGGCTAACAATCACCACAACCATCTTCCTTTGTGCCGGGTATGACTCCAACCAACGGAGAGATTTCCCCGATTCCCATTGACCTCAGTTTCTCCAGGGCTCTTTGAAGCTATGATTGGTCAGATTCTGCCCAATGTCAGGGCAGTCACTCTTCACCATCACCTTCTCAAGGGCAACAAATGTCTGGAGATTGCTAATCTGCCACATTCATCTACATCTTCCATTAATGAACAAATGTTTCTCTTTGGCTGTGACTTTTAAGCGATAATTAACTGCAAATAGCTTTCATTTTTAATATGCGCCAGTCTCACCAATCAATGTAGCACAATCTCCAAATCTCCAAATCTGTGCTGTTTGTACTTATGAAAGCTGAAACTCCCCGTCACCCAGAGTGCTGAGTAAAGCCGCTACCTTCTCTGGATCAGAGGAGGCTTAGGACTATCGTATTCCCTCACTAGCTCCACCAATTCCTGGAAGGGTTTGGTATCTGGTGCCTCCGGGAAGGTTAAGCTGCAAATAGCTGCAAATGAAGAACGACCCGCTGCTTTCCATCTGCCACAATGTCATTCACCCTAAAAAGGTAACTCATGCATTCGACATACTGGGCCCAGTCCTCCCCCCACAGCTGGGTTAAAACAGTCCAGTTTCCCAAACAGAGGCACAATCCCTGACAATGGCTTACCCACAATGCTGCTTGCAAACAAGTTCCTTCGGGTCATTCTTTTTCCTCTGCAATCGTTCTTCAGCCGGTGTCCCTTCACTATTCCCTGTATTTTCCCACTCCACTCCACTCCACTCCACTCCACTCCACTCCACTCCACTCCACTCCACTCCTCGAGTGCTTTAGGTTGGAAATCAGAGTCAGGCGTGTGAGTGGACCTGAACCCCCATATTTATATACAGGTGAGGCTCTGTCATTGGGCAAGCAATTATGACCTCAATCAGTGACAATATTTTGTCATGACCTTAATCAGGGTGCTCATAATCCAACAGTACAACCTCACAGGGCTTGCTGAACTCATCACACAAAAGAGATCACCAAGGCCCTTTAGACAACATCTTCCCAACCTCGACCACCTAAAAGGGCAAGGGAAGCAGATACCTGGGAACATCATCATCTGAAGGTTCCCCTCCCAGTCACTCACCATCTCCGTTCCTTCACTGTCGCTGGGTCAAAATCCCGGAACTCCCTCCCTAACAGCACTTTGGGTGTACCTACACCACAAGGACTGCAGCGGTTCAATAAGACAGCTCACCACCACCTTCTTAAGGGCAATTAGGGATGGGCAATAAATGCTGGCCTAGCCAGCGACGTCCACATCCCATAAATGAATTAAAATTTATAAAAGATTATTTCAGGGTAGGCCTCATGCCCCACTCTATTGGGGAAAACTCTGTATTCGCCCCGTGTGTTATTTTTAGTGAATGGATTCATCCTGTCTGTGCTGTTTCCCACAATCCGTAATTTCTAGAATAAAGTAGACAGAACGAAGAACAGTACAGCACAGAAACAGGCCCTTCGGCCCCCCAAGCCTGCGCCAATCATGATACCTGCCTAAACTAAAACCGCATGCACTTACAGAGTCCGTATCCTTCCATTCCCATCCTATTCATGTATTCGTCTCGATGCCCCTTAAATGCCGCTTTCGTACCTGCTCCCACCACCTCCCCGGGCAGCGCGTTCCAGACATTCACCACCCGCTGCGTAAAAAACTTGCCTCTCACATCTCCTCTAAACTTTTCCCCACGCACCTTAAACCCATGTCCCCTAGTACTTGACTTTTCTACCCGAGGAAAGGGCATCTGACTATCCACTCTGTCCATGCCCCTCATAATCTTGTAAACCTCTATCAGGTCACCCTCAACCTCCGTCGTTCCAGTGAGAACAAACCGAGTTTATCCAACCTCTCCTCAAAGCTAATACCCTCCAGACCAGGCAACATCCTGGTAAACCTCTTCTGTACCCTCTTCAAAGAATCCACATCCTTCTGGTAGTGTGCTGACCTGAATTGTACACAATATTCTAAATGAAGCCTAACTAAGGTTCTGTACAGCTGCAGCATGACCTGCCAATTTTTATACTCAATGCCCCGGCCGATGAAGGCAAGCATGCCGTATGCCTTCTTGACAACCTTATCCACCTGCGTTGCCACTTTCAGTGATCGATGGACATGTACACCCAGATCTCTCTGCTGTCAATACTCCTAAGGGTTCGACCATTTACTGTATAATTCCTACATGCATTGGACCTTCCAAAATGCATTACCTCACACTTGTCCGGATTAAACTCCATCTGCCATTTCTCTGTCCAAGTCTCCAACCGGTCTATATCTTGCTGTATCCTCTGACAATCCTCTTCACTATCCACAACTCCACCAAACACATGACCTTTTCTCCAAACAATGCAGGATGGTAAAACTAATCCCAGAGTAAACACAAACAACCCCATTTAAACTATTTAAGAAGCAATAAAAGGACTCATCGTAGTCAAATCGGCACCAATGACATCACTGAAGCTATTGGTTGAGAAGCCACAGAAACTGAGAGAGCTGCAGTAATCATGTTTAAAAAAACCTTTCTTAAAGGGACACTAACGTCACAGATGAAACTACGTCACGTTATCCTAAGGATGGACCGCAGAGCCTCCTATGGAGGATTTGAAACCTTATCTCTCTAAATATCAGGAGTTGAGTGTAGAAGATGGCATCATCTAATGGGGAGCACAGGTGATTGTCCCACATCCAGATCATGACCAATACTTCAAGAATTGCACAATGGCCACCCAGGAATTTATTTAGAATCACAGAATCCCTCCAGTGCAGGAGGAGGCCATTCGACCCATCGAGTCTGCACCGACCACAATCCCACCCAGGCCCTATCCCCGTAACCCCACGTATTTACTCTGCTAATTCCCTGACACTAGTGTAAATTTATCATGGCCAATCAACCTAACCCGCACATCACTGGAGTGTGGGAGGAAACCGGAGCACCTGGAGGAAACCTGCGCAGACATGGGAAGAATGTGCAAACTCCACACAGGCAGTGACCCGAGGCTGGAATTGAACCCAGGTCCCTGGCGCTGTGAGGCAGCAGTGCTAACCACTGTGCCACCGTGCCGCCCCAGAAAAGGATTTCTAAGATGCCATTTCCAAACTTAAATTGAAAGATTTTGTGTTCGGCAAAGGGTACGAAGGCCAATGGAACTAAAACAGGTAGATGGAGGTAATATACAAACCAGCCATTGTCTAACTGAGTGGTGGAACAGGCTTGAACGGCTGAATTTATGAGGAGAGATTGAGCAGTGTGTAACCCGGGGAGGATGGAGTCAGTGAGATCAGACAGTGTGTAACCCGGGGAGGATGGAGCCAGTGAGATCAGACAGTGTGTAACCCGGGGAGGATGCTGTCAGTGAGATCAGACGGTGTGTAACCCGGGTAGGATGGAGTCAGTGAGATCAGACAGTGTGTAATCCGGGGAGGATGGAGTCAGTGAGATCAGACAGTGTGTAATCCGGGGAGGATGGAGTCAGTAAGATCAGACTGTGTGTAACCCGGGGAGGATAGAGTCAGTGAGATAAGACAGTGTGTAATCCGGGGAGGATGGAGTCAGTGAGATCAGACAGTGTGTAATCCGGGGAGGATGGAGTCAGTGAGATCAGACTGTGTGTAACCCGGGGAGGATGGAGTCAGTGAGATCAGACAGTGTGTAACCCGGGGAGGATGGAGTCAGTGAGATCAGACAGTGTATAACCTGGGGAGGATGGAGTCAGTGAGATCAGACAGTGTGTAGCCCGGGGAGGATGGAGTCAGTGAGATCACACAGTGTGTAACCCGGGGAGGATGGAGTCAGTGAGATCAGACAGTGTGTAACCCGGGGAGGATGGAGTCAGTGAGATCAGACTGTGTGTAATCCGGGGAGGATGGAGTCAGTGAGATCAGACAGTGTGTAACCCGGGGAGGATGGAGTCAGTGAGATCAGACAGTGTGTAACCCGGGGTGGATGGAGTCAGTGAGATCAGACTGTGTGTAACCCGGGGAGGATGGAGTCAGTGAGATCAGACTGTGTGTAACCCGGGGAGGATGGAGTCAGTGAGATCAGACGGTGTGTAGGCCGGGGAGGATCGAGTCAGTGAGATCAGACAGTGTTTAACTTGAGGAGGATGGAGTCAGTGAGATCAGACAGTGTGTAATCCGGGGAGGATGGAGTCAGTGAGATCAGACAGTGTTTAATTTGAGGAGGATGGAGTCAGTGAGATCAGACAGTGTGTAATCCGGGGAGGATGGAGTCAGTGAGATCAGACAGTGTGTAACCCGGGGAGGATGGAGTCCGTGTGATCAGACAGGGTGTAACCCGAGGAGGATGGAGTCAGTGAGATCAGACAGTGTGTAACCCGGGGAGGATGGAGTCAGTGAGATCAGACAGTGTGTAACCCGGGGAGGATGGAGCCAGTGAGATCAGACAGTGTGTAACCCGGGGAGGATGCTGTCAGTGAGATCAGACGGTGTGTAACCCGGGTAGGATGGAGTCAGTGAGATCAGACAGTGTGTAATCCGGGGAGGATGGAGTCAGTGAGATCAGAGTGTGTGTAACCCGGGGAGGATAGAGTCAGTGAGATAAGACAGTGTGTAATCCGGGGAGGATGGAGTCAGTGAGATCAGACAGTGTGTAAACCGGGGAGGATGGAGTCAGTGAGATCAGACTGTGTGTAACCCGGGGAGGATGGAGTCAGTGAGATCAGACAGTGTGTAACCCGGGGAGGATGGAGTCAGTGAGATCAGACAGTGTGTAACCCGGGGAGGATGGAGTCAGTGAGATCAGACAGTGTGTAACCCGGGGAGGATGGAGTCAGTGAGATCAGACAGTGTATAACCTGGGGAGGATGGAGTCAGTGAGATCAGACAGTGTGTAACCCGGGGAGGATGGAGTCAGTGAGATCAGACAGTGTGTAACCCGGGGAGGATGGAGTCAGTGAGATCAGACAGTGTGTAACCCGGGGAGGATGGAGTCAGTGAGATCAGACTGTGTGTAACCCGGGGAGGATGGAGTCAGTGAGATCAGACAGTGTGTAACCCGGGGAGGATGGAGTCAGTGAGATCAGACAGTGTGTAACCCGGGGTGGATGGAGTCAGTGAGATCAGACTGTGTGTAACCCGGGGAGGATGGAGTCAGTGAGATCAGACTGTGTGTAACCCGGGGAGGATGGAGTCAGTGAGATCAGACGGTGTGTAACCCGGGGAGGATGGAGTCAGTGAGATCAGACTGTGTGTAGCCCGGGGAGGATGGAGTCAGTGAGATCAGACAGTGTTTACCTTGAGGAGGATGGAGTCAGTGAGATCAGACAGTGTGTAACCCGGGGTAGATGGAGCCAGTAAGATCAGAGAGTTTGTTAACTAGGCAAGATGTAGTGATTGAGATCAGACAGTGCCCAACCCGAGGAGGATAGAGCCCATCGTTATCATTCAGTCAGACATAATCCCAGGTTGAGGGTTCAAAATATCGGAATCCTCCTCACCATGTGGACTTGCGTAGGAGGGATGTTGCAAGGAGAAATCTCTTAGAGCTGTCAGTTGCTTCTGTTCACACACATTCGCAGTTCTTGCTTCTTTTGAGGCATTTAGGATTTCATGGAACACGTCTACGGGATGTTCGCCTTGACTACACACATTTTCTTGTTTTCTGAAAAGCATGTAACTTAATTTTTGCAGTTCTGCACACCCCCCCCCCCCCACCCCCACCCCCCCCCCCCCCCCACCTGTTTCCGATATCGGTGCACCCGCAGTAGATGAAGCAAAGGGGGGAGTGGTGGAAGTGAAGATGGGGAGGATGTCTGGTAACAGGAGGGAAGCCCCTCCCGTTCCTGCTTTGGCCTTGTAGGCTATTATTGGTTCCAGGAAGACAAGATTCGATAGGATTCTCCTTCAGATAATTTACGCATTTTCTGTGGCCAGGTTTACTGCTTGTTTCCCTGGAAGGGGAGCATGCCATGTTCACCGGCATGAGCGAGAAATTCCTTACCTGGAGGGCATTGCAAGGTCTGGGGATAGAGATTGAATCTCTTTACAGAGATTGTGTTTTGACGTTTCAATTTTCCCCTGGTAGTCTGCCTACTTGATGTCGTATCCCAAAATACAAAAGAAGTACAAGGAAGGACACCCAGAAACCTCACAGGAATAATAGAAACCCTACAGTGCAGAACGAGGCCATTCGGCCCATAGAGTCTGCACTGACAACAATCGCATGTTGGACTTATCCCTACAACCCCACGCAGTTACCCCATTAATCACTCTAACTAACACATCCCGCCACACTAAGGGACAATCTTGCATGACTAATCAACCTAAGCCACACATCTTTGGACTGTGGGAGGAAACCGGAGCAGCCTGAGGAAACCCACAATAATACGGATAGAATGTGCAAACTCCACACAGACAGTGACCAAGCCAGGAATCGAAGGCAGGTCCTTGGAGATGTGAGACAGTCGTGCTAATCACTCTGCCACTATATCTCCCAATGCTAAACCAGTTTGTTCAGATCCATAGCTCTTAATGAGTATCTTAATTAAAGAAAGGGTTCCACAGGCTGGAAGATGTTTGGGATGAGTATTCCAGAGTGTAGTCTCTTGGCAGCTGAAGGCAAGGGGCCCATTAGTAGAACAATCCAAATAATGGCTGATCAAACTTTCAGGAGTGCGGAAATAATGCCAACATCTAAGGCTGGACTATAATATCTGACTGGGAAATGTGAGTCAGTGGATATATTTGAAAAGCTCGATTGAGGTTCCAGATAGTGTACAAGGTTCTAGGGTTAATGAGATGCGGTGCAAGTTAAGATACAAGAAACAAGTTTCAGGGCAGTTCGTAAGATCATCTTGCATGTGTCACACTATTTTTTATTTGCTGACAAGCAATATATTTATGATAAACAGATAGCCCACCCAGTGGGACTCCAGAGAATGGGATTGGGAAGATAAACCAATGCCAGTGATATGTCCTCAGCGATTTACTGGATAAACAAAAAGACAGGGATAATTTCCACTCAGCTGGAAGGCAGTGAAGAGGATGATCATGTGATCAACTGTGCGAAAGGCTTCAGAGACGTAGAGTCGGCTGAAGATACTTCACTGACCATTTTATTTCTGCTAGAATGTAATGATTGACTTTGATAAGAACTGTTTCAGTATTGTGGCATAGGTGGAAACCGAGTTAGATGTATTCAAACAAGCTCCAAGAAAGTTGTGTCCACATTTAGCAGGTAAAGTTATCGTCATGTGTTTTGGAGAAAAGGGAGGCTGGACATGGGCCAGGGATTTTCAAGGGCAAATGAGATCAAGATGATTTTTTGAAGAGGCAGTACCAACAGTCCCAAGGTTATGGGTTCACCGTCAGATCTACCAGTTATATATATCTACATGGTGTTTGTGAGATTGTAAATACCAAAAGATAGTCTCCATATAAATTTTGGAAATCACATTGCTGCTTAAAGATACAAACAAGGTATTTTAACTTCACAGTTTCCATTTAACCCTGCTATGGATTTGTCTATTTCAGAGCACCAGAATCGAAAACACCTGTCTCAAAAATGGCTGAAGGTTTCAACAGCGGAATATATCCAATATCTTCAAAGAGATTGACTTTGGACAATGGTAGGTTCAGAAAATACTCCCAAGTTTTCACCGTCCTGTTAATGAATCCAGACCTCATTCATGAACCTGCAGTTCACACAAGGAACAGAGAAGAATATAGCGGCAGCAAATTATAAACCAGTAAAACTCATATAATGAAGTTGTGCTGAAAGCAATGTCTAGTGCATGTCGATAGGCATTGTTTACATGGACATTCAGAAGGAATTTGGACAGAGTTTCTTAAAATTTATGTCATGCAATTGAAGGCAAATTTGTGACCTCATTATGAAATTGGTGGAAAAGCAAGGGATAGAGATGAGGTAAATGGTGATTTAGGCTGACTGTCAGGATACAACTTGCTGTGTTCCAGAAGCATCTGTGTTAGGCTCACAATTACTGATCAAATTT
Organism: Mustelus asterias; assembly: GCF_964213995.1. Taxonomy (NCBI): domain Eukaryota; kingdom Metazoa; phylum Chordata; class Chondrichthyes; order Carcharhiniformes; family Triakidae; genus Mustelus; species Mustelus asterias. The sequence goes on from NW_027590110.1 coordinate 458,698, forward strand.
ATTGACAGCCTAGATGATGGAATAAAAAATTGGATATATAAAACTGATTTTGACACAATGTTATTGAAACATCGTAGTCAGTATAGTGGCAATATGCACTGAAATATCAGTAAATTAAGTGAATTGGCACGTTTGTAGCAAATATATTAAAATGCAGACAAACATCAGGTCCTTCACTTTCAATAAGGGATAGAACAGGGCCCTTTCCAAATGTGGAAAACCTAGAAACTTGGAAGCTCGACAGAATCTTGAGAATTCCTGAATATAGATTGTTAAAATATCATGAAAAGGGAGCAAAAAAGTAAAACACAATTTAATGTTAGATTTTATGTCCAGAGGACAAGAGCTTGGAGGGATAGAAGTGATGTTACAAGCAAGATAAGCTCCTGAATAGACCAATCCCGGCTGTGGCGATTGCAGTTAAAAGAAAGGGAAAACATTTCAGGAATGAAATTGGAAAATGCTTCTAAACGCAAAAACATTTCCTGCAAAAAAGGTAATTGATATTGGTAATTTGCTGTGAATTGCTTCTTACTAACCAGGGGTATGAATTGATTTAGAGCCCAGCTGGGTATATAGGTTTTATTCACAAATGAGATAAATATCACGAATGTTTTCTGAAAGATAGTTGATAACATGGCTCACATGAAATTTCAGTGGGTTGTTTTAAGTTTACAGGAAATTAAAACAGCCTATATAGGAACTCATTGTCATTCATTTTTTTCCAATTTCTGTTCACAGATCCAAACTCTAAAATCACTGAGTTCTTGACAAACTGTAAAGATGACCAACTGTTGCTGTTGACCAAATTCTACCGGGACAGACTAGAACAGGCGATTGAAGGAGTGGCAAGACTCTGTCTGATGTTTGCAGCATGCAATCATATTGGTGTGAAAGAAAGTCATGTAAGTCCAGGATATAGTGGGTTTAGTGATTTTGTCCATTTTCACATCGCAGACCTGATGAAATTAGAGGAAGAATAATTTGCTGAACAATAAGAAGCTATGGTCTCACTTGCTGCTCTCCTAAAAAGACAACTGTTCCAGTACAGCTACAATGCATCTACCCAACGACGTGTAAAAAATGTCTATCCCATTTGCCCAAAACAGGACAAATCCATATGGAAAATTTGCATTCCACAAGCCTCCTCCCACTAAGTGGCAGAGATAAAATGATTCATTGCCAGTGACTTAATGTTGCAGATTCTTTGCAGTTTGGGACGGCAAAGTGGCACAGTGGTTAGCATTACTGCCTCATAGCGCTGGGAACCCGGGTTCGATTCCTGCTTTGAGTCATTGTCTACGTAGTGTCTGCATGTTCTCCACGTTTTAAAGTTTATTTATTATCGTGAAAAGTAGGCTTGCATTAACACTGCAAATATGTGACTGTGAATATCCCCTAGTTGCCATACTCCAGCGCCTTTTCGGGAACACTGCGGGTGAATTTAGCATGGCCAATGCACCTAACCAGAGCACCCAGAAGAAACCCACGCAGACACGGGGAGACTGTGCAGATTCCACTCAGTGACCCAAGCCGGGAATTGAACCCAGGTCCCTGGCGCTATGAGGCAGCACTGCTAACTACTTTGGAACCGTGCTGCCGAGTTTTTGTGTGCGTTTCTGTCCGGTGTTCAGCTTTCCTCCCACAGTCTGAAATACGTGATGGTTAGGTGCATTGACCATGCAAAATTCTCCCTCAATGTACCTGAACAGGCGCTGGAGCGTGACAACGACGGGATTTCCTCGGTCACAACATTGCATTCTTAATGCAAGCCTCTTTGTAACATGAATAAATACACTTTGAGCATTTAATAACATGATAATTGAAGTTTCTTTTAGGTACTGCCAGTATCACTTGCCTCCTGATCTCATTAAACCCTTGGTCCATTCATGGACCAACACGAGTGTCTGCCTCTGACATCACAACATTATTTGATTGAACTCTATCATGGAATGCTAAGGCGATAGAAATGAATGGGAACTGAGCTCAATCTCTGCAATGGCTGCAGTCATACCTAGCACAATGATAGTTGTGATTGTTCGAGGTCAATCATGGCAGACCCATGGCCCTGATACTAGAGTTCCTCAACGTCCTGTGTTCTCTGAAAATATATCCAGCTGTTTCATGACCTATCTGCTATCAATTGGTCAGAAGTGGAGCTGTTTTAGTGTTGATTTTAAAATGTACAACTTAATCTGTAACTCCTCAGATATCAGGAACTGGACAATATCCAGTCTAGTAAATGGTCAGTGATATTCCTGCCACACAACTCCATCCCTGTTTGACACTAAGTCACATTAGCATTGCGGAAACCCCCTTCAACAACCATGAGGGTTACGCTTGAACACAAACTTAACTAGAAGGTTCAGAGGCTGGGAATTTTGCTGCAAGGCTCACTTCCTGAATTCCCAAAGTCTGCAAATAATCCGCAAGACAAAAATGGGCAACGTGACGGAATACACTCCACAATTATGGATTATTGTGTCCAACATTATCTAAGCAGCTAGACTCCATCTAGAATAAAGCTGCCCACTTGATTTGCATGGAATTTGTTCTTAAAAATATTTCCTCCCACGTCACAATGTCAGCATGTGCACCTCGTAAAAGATGCACTGCAGCAAATCACTAACACTCCCTTAACAGAACGTCCAAAGCCTACGCCTCTCCCACCTTGAAGTACAATGGGCGAAAGATAGGTCCGGTGTACCCAATAGCTACTCATCTAGCCCCTTCATCCAACTGCTTCCTTCAATAATTATTTTGTACTGAGACATCTTCAATCACACAATCATATAAAAAATGTTTTTTATTTAAAGATTGTTTTTCATGTCTACCAAGCATCTCCAAACTCCTTGTATTCAATGAAGTAGTTTTGAGTCGTAGTCACTGTATTATAGGAAACATGTCAGACAATTTTCATACCTCAAATTCTCATAAGGAACAATGTGAGAATGAACATATAATGTATCTTCTTACGATGTTGATTGGGGCATAACTCTCTGAATGTTTTCTAAAATGGTGCTGTGCGACATTTTTCATCCACTGGAATGGGCAGATTGTATCTTGTATCAACGTCTCATCTGAAAGACAGCACTTCCAAAAATATAATCCTCCTCACTACTGTGGTCGAGTGTAAACCTAACTTCTGCGTGCCAAACAAAAGATCTGATTGCAGGAGGAGGAAGGATTATCTCACTGATTCAAATAAGTATTTAGTTGTTAAATACACAATACCACATAATTTTATTCCCACGCTACTAATGATAATGAATGCAACAAGATCTTTGTAAAATTTGACAGGAAGGAAACTGGAAAATAGGAAAGAAAAGGAGACACATAGCAAGTATTGTGATCTCAAAACGATCTGCAGAGATGAAAATAGACAAAGGATCTGTCAGCATCTGTAAAAAGGCAACGGTTTGGGTATAATTCTGAAAAAAAAAGAAAATGGTGTTTGTGGCAGTGAAAAAAGTAGAGTGAGAGGTAAAGGCAGGTGGGAGAAAAGCAGCTTAAAACACAAAAGAGTTGGAATGATGGAAATGTGTCAAACAAAAACTGGGGAAAATGAAAACTTTGGGAAAGAAAAACCCACTGCTCCCCATTGTTGCTGTATATTGATTTCATTTCTTGCTTTCAGCATCATGAAAACTTGCACCAACACATCCCGTATTCTGCTCTGCCCGAGTGCAATTATTCCAACATTCACAAATTCTCACATTAACAATAATTGCTCAACTCTGGTAACATCCTTGTTTTGACTGCATGACAACTTAATATTGAAATGTTAAAACTGCATACAACCAGGAAAAGTTCCTTACCCTTTTCTCCGCAATCCCTCACATCAACAAGTTGAGCTTCTCTTTCTTTAATTTATCCTTCCCTGGATGTGCGTGTCACCATCCAGGCCAGAATTTATTTATTTATTTAGAACATAGCAAAAATACAGCACAAACAGGCCCTTCGGCGCACAAGTTGCGCCGGTCATGTCCCTACCTACCTCGGCTTATATATAGGCTTACCTATAAACCCTCAATCCTATTAAGTCCCATGTACTAATCCAGAAATCTCTTAAAAGACCCGATCGAGTTTGCCTCCACCACCACTGACGGCAGCCGATTCCACTCACCCACCACCCTCTGAGTGAAAAACATACCCCTGGCATCTCCTCTTACCTACTCCCCAGCACCTTAAACCTGTGTCCTCTCGTAGCAGCCATTTCAGCCCTGGGAAAAAGCCTCCGAGAATCCACCCGATCTATATCTCTCAACATCTTGTACACCTCTATCAGGTCACACCTCATCCTTCGTCTCTCCAAGGAGAAAAGACCGAGCTCCCTCAGCCTATCCTCATAAGGCGTGCCAACCCATCCAGGCAACATCCTTGCAAATGTTCTCTGCACCCTTTCAATCATTTCCACATCCCTCCTGTAATGAGGCGACCAGAACTGAGCACAGTACTCCAAGTGGGGTCTGACGAAGGTCTTATGAAGCTGCATCATTATCTCCCGACACCTAAACTCAATCCCTCAATTGATGAAGGCCAGCACCCCATACGCCTTCTTAACCACCTCCTCTACCTGCGAGGCCGATTTAAGAATCCTATGGACCCAGACCCCAAGGTCCTTCTGATCCTCTACACTGCTAAGAGTCTTGCCCTTGATATTATACTCCTTTATCCCATTTGACCTGCCAGAATGGACCACTACACATTTATCCGGGTTGAAGTCCATCTGCCACTTCTCCGCCCAGTCTTGCATCCTATGTATGTCACGCTGCAGCTTCTGACATCCCTCCAGCCTATCCACAACACCACCAACCTTCATGTCGTCGGCAAACCTACAAACCCATCCCTCCACTTCCTCATCCGGGTCATTTATGAAAATGACAAACAGCAAGGGCCCCAGAACGGATCCCTGGGGCACTCCACAGGTGACCGACCTGCATTCAGAAAAAGACCCATCCACAACCACTCTCTGCCTTCTGCAGGCAAGCCAGTTCTGAATCCACAAGGCAACAGCCCCTTGGGTCCCATGCCCTCTCACTTTCTCGAGAAGTCTTGCATGGGGGACCTTATCGAACGCCTTGCTGAAGTCCATGTAAACCACATCCACCGCTTTTCCTTCGTCAATGTGTTTAGTCACATTTTCCAAGAACTTCTCCAGGCTCGTAAGGCACGATTTGTCTTTGACAAAGCCGTGCTGACTACTTTTGAGCATACTAAACTTCTCTAAATGTTCTTAAATCCTGTCCCTCAGGATCTTCTCCATCAACTTACCAACCACTGAGGTTAGACTCACCGGTTGGTAATTTCCTGGGCTATCCCTATTCCCTTTCTTGAATATAGGAACCACATCCGCAATCCTCCGGAACCCCTCCTGTCTCCATCGACGACGCAAAGATCATCGCCAGAGTCCCTGCAATCTCTTCCCTCGCCTCCCACAGTATGCTGGGGTACATTCCATCTGGTCCCGGCGACTTATCTATCTTGATGCTATTCAAAATTTCCAACACATCCTCTTTCTTAATGTCCACCTACTCAATCTTTTCAGTCCACCTCAATCCTTTAGTACAACCACCCAGGTCTTTTTCCACCGTGAATACTGAGGTAAAATATTCATTAAGCACCTCTGCTATTTCTTCCAGTTCTGTACAGACTTTCTCACCTTCACCTTTTATAGGTACTATTCCTTCACATCTCATCCTTTTACTCTTCACATATGTATAGAACGCCTCAGGGCTCTCCTTAATCTTACCTGCCAAGGCCTTTTTGTGACCCCTTCTGGCTCTCCTAATTTCTTTCTTAAGTCCCTTCCTACAAGCCATAGACTCATCGAGATCCATATCATCGCCTTGCTCTCTGAAACTTTTGTACGCTTTCCTTTTCTTTCTCACTAGGTTCAGAGCAGCTTTCGTGCACCATGGTTCCCGTATCCTACCAACACCTCCCTGTCTCATCTGAACGTTGTCATGCAGAACTCCAGACAAACATTCCTGAAAATCTGCCACCTTACTTCTGTACTTCCTCCTTCTCTACAGCTGTGACACTATTCCTGATCAGCAGTGCCACTGCCCCCCCTTCCCCCCCCCTCCTCCTCTTTTGCCTCCCTCTCTGTCCTTTCTGAAACATCTGAAACCCGGCACCTGAAGTCCCTGTCCCCAAGTCTCCGTAATGGCCACCACATCACACTTCCAAGCATCGATTCACACTCTAGGCTCATCCACTTTATTCACCACACCCCGGCGTTAAAATAGACACATCTCAAACCTTTGGTCTGAGCTCTCCCCTTCTCCATCACCCGTCTACTCTCCCTCTTACACTGTGTACAATCCTTCTCTGTTTGCGGGCTAACCTCCTCGCTCTGTCACCTCATCACGATTCCCTCCCCCCAACCTTTCTAGTTTAAAGTCTCCCCAGTAGCCTGAGCCAACCTTCCTGCCAGGATATTGGTGCCCCTGGGATTCAAGTGCCACCCGTCTTTTTTGTACAGGTCACACCTTCCCCTAAAGAGGTCCCAATGATCCAGGAACCTGAATCCCTGCCCCCTGCTCCAGTCCCTCGGCCACGCATTCATCCTCCACCTCACTCCATTCCTGCTCTCACTTGCCCGTGGCACAGGCAGCAATCCCAAGATTACTACCTTTGCGTTCCTCCTTCCCAACTGTCTACCTAACTCCCTATATTCTTTTTTCATGACCCCTTCCATCTTCCTACCTATGTCAGCGATACCTATATGCACCACAACCTCTGGCTCCTCTCCCTCCCACCTCAGGATATCTACGACGCGACCAGAGACATCCCGGATCCCGGCACCAGGGAGGCAGACCACCATCCCGTCTGCCTCTGCAAAAACGCCTGTCCGACACCCTTACTGTTGAGTCCCCGATTAATACTGCCTTCCTCCTCCTTTCCTTAGCCCGCTGAGTTACAGGGCCGGATTCTGCTCCGGAGACACGGCCACTGCTGCTTCCCCCAGGTGGGCTGTCCATCCCAGCAGTACTCAGACAGGAGTACGTATTGTGAAGGGGCACATCCACCGGGGTGCTCTCTATCACCCGAGCTTTCCCCTTCCTGGACGTTACCCACTTGTCTGCCCCCCGTGGCCCTGGTGTGACCACCTGCTGATAGCTCCTGTCTATGACCTCCTCATTTTCCCTAACAAGACAAAGATCCTCGAGCTGCAGTTCCAGTTCTCTAACATGGTACCTTAGAAACCCCAGTTCAACACACCCATCACAGATATGGACGTCCGTGTGGCCAGGAGCCTCCAGGACCTCCCACATCCTACATTGGGAACAACAGACTGGCCTCGCACTCATAATTTCCCTTCTTATTTCTAGGAAGACAGAGAAACGTACTTAAGGATTAAACATACCCTGCCTCGCCATTTCCGCCTCAGCCCTGAGAGCCAAAGCCCTTCAGCTCTCACTCTGCGCCCTTCTCACTCCGCTGCTCGCTCTCAACGCTGCCCGCTGAATAGTGCGGCCTGCTTTTAAACTTCCCGTGCACTGAAGAAAAATTTGACCCTTCCCAGAACACCCAGCGTCCTACTTCCGGGTTAGAGTTCAAAGTTTTTTTTAAAAAAAACACCCGCGAAAAAGTAATTTAAACTAAATTAAAAGTATTATTTTTAAATTAAAAGCATTTATCTATTCCTAATTGACTGTGTTGATGATCTGACGTCATGGAGTGCTGCAGCCTATGTGGGGTATAGAAGTTAAGGTGTTAAACACGAAATCCAGAAGTCATGCAATAAGGGTCCAACTGAAATCATGGATGACTTAAATTTAGACATAGATTGGACAAACCAAACTAGCAATGGTCTAGTAGAGGAGGCGTTCCTGGAGTGTTCTTTTTAGACAAATACATTGAAAGAGCCAACCAGCGAACAGGCTATTCTAAACCAGATACTATGCAACGAGTAATGAAGGATTAATTCACAATCCTGTGCAGTTGCCTTGGAGAAGAGCACCTATTAAATGACAGAATGTTTCATTAAATTCGAGAGTTAAATATTTGAATCTGAAACTAGGGCTCTGAATCTAAACAAATGAAATTAAGAGTGTATGTGAAGCGAATTATCAAGGATAGATGGTGGAACCTTACTAACGTGGTTGATGGTGGATAGGAAATGGTTTATTTTTAAACAACATTTTCATTAATTACAATAGTGCTGACTTCCTGTCTGGCGCAAAAAAAACCTGATGAAATGTGGCTCAAACTTGGCTTATTCAATAAATTAGGGATAATATTAAAACCAACGTGGAGCCATATAAAATTGGCATAGAAAGGCAGCAAGGCTGATGGGAAATGTTTTGAATTCAGCAAAAGAAGATTAAAAAATGATCCAGCGGAGGAATCAGATTACGAGATTAAAATTGCAGACTAGTAGAAACTAACAGTAAAAGTCTCTGTAAATATGCGAAGAGAAAAAAAAACTAAAGACAATTATTATCAGAAGCAAGGAAATTTGCAATGGAAAACAAGGAAATGGCAGATGAATTGAACATGAACTTTCATTCTGTCATCACAAAAGAGGGCACAGAAAAGAAAAAAGCAACTTCCAAATATGTTAGGGAACCAAATGAATAGGCGGAATTGAACTAAATCTGTATTAGTAAGAAAAATGTGATGGGGATATTAATGGGTTTAAAGAGTGGCAAATCACCAGCACCTGATACTCTACATCTGAGTATTAAAGGAAGTGGCTCTGAAAATATTGGATGCACTGGTGGTCATTGTCCAAAATGATATGAGCTCCTGAAGCAGTTCCTACAGAATTGAGGGTTGTAAATGTAACCCCACTATTTAAAAAGGTAGGAAGAGAAAAAAACAGAGTGTTACCCACCAATTAGCCGGGCATCAGTAGTGGGGAAGTTGCCAGAAAAAGATAAAAAACAACTAGTTCAAAAATATTAACGGGATTGAAAAAAGCCAGCATGGGTTTATAAAAGGCAAATGATGCTTAAAAAATCGACAGGAGTTTTCTGAGGATGTAACTAGTACAATAGTTAAGAGAGAACCAGGAGAAGAATTGCATTTGTGCTTTCAGAAGGCTTTTGATATGATTCCTCATCACAAATCAGTGGGCAAAGTTAAAGCACATGGGTTAGGGGATAATTTGTTAGTCTGCATCCAAATTGATTTATACACAAGAAAAAGAGAGTGAGAATAAATGGCAGCAGTGACTTGTCCGGTACCACCGGTATCAGGGCTTCACACCCAGCTTTTCTCAAAACATATAAATGATCAGGATGAGGGAACCAAATGTAACAGTTTCAAATTTACTGATGAAACAATACTGGGTGGGATTAAGGGATTGGAGGATACAAGGAATTGTCAAAGTGATTTGGACAAGGTGAGTGGGTGAGCAGGTAAGTGAGTGGCAGATGCAGTAGAATGCCACTAAATGTAAGGTTATACACTGTGGAAAAACAGAGAGTATTATTCAAATGGTGAAATAATCGGAAGGGTAAACAGCCAGAGGGATCTGGGTGTCCTTGTACACCAATCAGTGAAAGTGCACAGGCAGATGCCTCAAGCAACTCGGAAGGCAAATGGAATGTTGCCTTCATTGCAAAAGGACTTCTGATCATAATTAGACATGTCCATCTGCAGCTGTACAGCGCCTTGGCAAGACCACAGCTGTCGTATTGCGTGCAGGTTTGAAAGGATATATTTGCCATGGAGAAAATATAGCGGAGGCTGACACAAGAGTTGGCCGCACTGTCCGAAGAGGGGGGATTTGTTCAAGTTTGTCAGTTTCACTACATTTCAGAAGGATGAGAGGAGATCTGATTGAAATGTATAAAAGTCTAACAGCACTGGACAGACTACATACACGGGGTAAGTTTTCCACGTTTGTGGAATCTAGAACCAGGGGGCACAGTCTCAGGATACGGGAGACTATTTAGGAGAGGAGGATAATTTTTTTTACTTAAAGGGTAGTGGACCTGTGGAATTATCTGCCATTGAAGGTTCTGGAGGCCAAGTCACTGAATATATTCAAGAAATAAATGCATTTTTAAAAGATACGGATGGAAGGCGAGAATATGGCATTGAGATAGATGCAGTAAGAAGTGTCACAACACCAGGTTAAAGTCCAACAGGTTTATTTGGTAGCAAAAACCACTCGCTACCAAAGCCATTTGCTACCAAATAAACCTGTTGGACTTTAACCTAGTATTGTGAGACCTCTTACTGTGTTTACCCCAGTTCAACGCCGGCATCTCCACATCATTGTGATAGATGGTCAGCTTTGATCTCAATGAATGGCAGAGGATAAATGTTCTTCTTCTGCTCCTGGTTTCCATGTTTCTCCATATGCACAGGTAACCCTTGCAGAATTCGCAGTCTCTAACCTGCACTTGTTGCCAAATTACCACCACATCCCTTCCTCAATGTAGTTAACGGCGTTGACTAATAATGCATAGATCCAGGCGAATACTGTGGGCACATGCTTTCAAAATCCCAGTATGGAAGTGTTTGGAAATGAAAATCAACTAATCCATTTTGAATTGAAATCTAGTTTCGGTAATGCTGACCATGAAAACATTATCCATTGATGTAAAAACCCATCCCAATCAATAATGTCGTTTGTAGACTGAGATCTGCTGTCCTTGTCTGGACTACATGTGACCCCAGCTCTAAAACAGTGTGATTACGGCTTGAAGAGTCTAACAGGCAACTCAGCTTTATTAAATGGCTGCAAAGTCAAAGTATTGAAACCGAATGATTCACCCGGAAATTACAATTACATTCCCAACACTGTCGACCCTACAAATTTCATCATGTGTGGCCAGTGCTAAGGTCCGGAAAGCTATCCCACTGACTAGTCAACCAGTACCCAGAAACAATGAACCTCTTAACATCGTACTTGCAGACAATCTCCCAAATACCCCCATCATCATTGTTGGGTATGACCTGTACCGCTGACAGGAAAGACCCACAAGACATCCAGTGGGGAGCGGATTGCCCTGGATTTCCTCAACATGGAGTCTGAACTCCCTGAAGTCTCATTAATCCGGTTGGAAGCGTGGCAATGAAATTGCCTGCTGGTTTCATCCTCCCATGCCCACTATTTGATGAACAAGTGCTCCTCCATGTGACACAGTGTTTGGAGGAAGCACTGAGGATGGCAAGGGCAGGAAATATACTCTGGGTGGGGACTGAAATATCCATCAACAAGTCATGCTCAGTAGCGCCACCATTGAATGAGCTGGCAACGTCCTCAAGGGCATAGCTGCTAGACTGGGTCTGCGGCAGGCGGTGAGTGAATCAACAAAAGGTTTAACTTATTTGACCTCCTACTGATCAGGCTGTCTGTTCCAGATGCACATGGTCAAAGTTGTCGGAGTGACCAACAAACTTTCCATTATGAGACAAAGTCCTGACTTCCCTTTAGGTGTTGTGTGGATTTACCAACGAGTTAAATGTGATAGGTTTTGTACAGATCAGTTGAGTCAAAACTGCGCAGCCATTACACAGTGTGATCAATCAGTAGGAGCAGCAGAATTGTATTCGACCTTCACGGCCCAGCATATCATCTGCTCTGCTATTGCCAGTGTATCAGTCCTAGTGAATGAACAGTGCAGGAGGGGATGCCATTGATAGCGCCGGGGGTACCTCAACAACAGGTGTCAAACTGGTGAAGGTTCAACGCGGGAATGCTTTTATAGCAAACAGCAGAACAAGCATGAGGGAAGTGACCCGAAAACTAATGAATCGGATCCAAAGCTCTGCATCCCTGCCGGATTCGTCCATGGCTGGTGTGATTTATTAACTAACCATCTGGAGTATTAGGCGCCCCAAATATCCACGTCCTTAATGAAATATGTTTCAGTATGTCTGAGCATTCCAGTACAAAAGATAAAGCTGAAACATTGGCAAATATTATTAGCCAGAAGAACGCCGGAGGTGAAAGAAAGAATTAAAGCAAAATAGCGCGGATGCTGCAATGTGAAACAAAAACAGAAAACCCCGGAAAATCTCAGCAGGTCTGACAGCACCTGTGAGTAGAGAATAGAGCCAACGTTTCGAGTCTAGATGACCCTTCATCAGAGCTCTGACGAAGGATTATCTGGGCACGAAACTTTGGCTCTATTGTCTCCCCACAGATGCTGTCGGACCTGCTGAGATTTTCGAGCCTTTTCTGCTTTAGTAGCCAGTACATGATCTATTGTGACTGTCTATTGAGGTCCCTATTGGGGCGGCACGGTAGCACAGTGGTTAGCACTGCTGCTTCACAGCTCCAGGGACCTGGGTTCGATTCCCGGCTTGGGTCACTGTCTGTGTGGAGTTTGCACATTCTCCTCGTGTCTGCGTGGGTTTCCTCCGGGTGCTCCGGTTTCCTCCCACAGTCCAAAGATGTTCGGGTTAGGTTGATTGGCCATGCTAAAATTGCCCCTTAGTGTCCTGGGATGCATAGATTAGAGGGATTAGCGGGTAAAATATGTAGGGATATGGGGGTAGGGTCTGGGTGGGATTGTGGTCGGTGCAGACTCGATGGGCCGAATGGCCTCTTTCTGTACTGTAGGGTTTCTATGATTCTATGATTTCTATGATTCTATCATCACAGATGTCAGTCCTTAGCTAATTCAGTTCACTCCAAATGATATCATGAAATAACCGAAATAAATGTAAACTGTAAATGCTTTGGGCCATGGCAATATTCTGGCAAGAGAAAGACGTATCAGTGATCGTAGTTATAACTTAATCTCAGATGTGGGGTGTTTGCTGATGATTGCACTATTTTCAGCACAATTTGCAACTCCACAGATGCCGAAGCAATTAGTGCACATATGCAAGAAAACCTGGACACCAGTCAGGCCTGGGCTGTGATATGCCAAGTAACGTTCGTGCTACAAAAATGCCAGGCAATTACAAATGCCATCAAAAGAGATTCCACCCCTCCCTCCTTGGCGATTGAATTTCATTACAATCATTGAATCCCCCACTATCACGATGCTGGGGGTGGGGGGGGGGGGGGGGGTGGTGTGTGTGTGTGCAGCTGACCTGAACCTGAATTGTACCAGGCACAAAATACTGGAGACGAGAGCAGGTCAGATTCTGGAGATTCTGTGGAGAGTGACTCACTTCCTCACTCCCCAAGGCCTATTCATCGTCTAAAAGGCACAGTCAGAGTGTGATGGAATCATCTCCACTTGCCTGGATGTGCGCAGTTCCAACAACTTTCAAGACGCTCGACAGCATCCCGGACAAAACAGCCACCTGATTGACACCCCATCTCACCAACATCAGCATTCACGCCCTCCACTATCGACACACATGGCAGCGGTGTTTGCCATTTACATGATACACTGCCACAGCATAATAAAAAAGTGGATCCTATAGTCTCACAGTAATCTGATGTCATGTTGGGCACGGAAGTTCAGATGGAATTAATCCCATTGAAATTATTGCTGGTTCTCTGGGATTTCTCACTCTCTTTGAAAATTATTTTAAATTAAAAATTTGGTTTATTCATATGTCGTTTGAATTAAGGACGGAATCAAAATGTGATCTTTATTCAGTGTTCAGAACGGATCAGGACCCAGTCCAGGGACTGCCTCCTGTCCTCAAAACACCTGGGAAATCCCTGAACAGATCCTTTCCTTCTCATCCCCAGTGCTTACATTTCACTCTGTTTTTCAATACGCTCCTTATTATTCTTTACAGAAAGTAAATGAAATCGCAGACAGTGGGAACCTCGTGGACTGTTCCAAACTTCTCCTAAATCTGGTGATACAGAAAGGCTCTCGGGCTCTCAGGGTGATGTGGGAATCCTTTGTGGAAATGCACCGTGGGTTACCAAAGTTGGAGAAAATACTGAGAGAATTACCGACACCTGGTACAGTAAAATCGCTCAGTGAATTAAACATTGCAGATTTTTCTGATATTGCACATAGCTGATTTCATGATTGTAATTCCTTTAATCAGGTTCTGATGCATTTGTTTACATGAACATCCCCCAAGGTTTATCGGAAGTACCCAGTAACCTAAAAGGTAAGTGATGACAGTGAAGTTTGCAAACTAATTATTTCACTTCTCAGAGTCTGAATAGTTAGTTGTCAGAATTTGGAAATCAGAAAATCGAAGTCTCGGAATCAGGGTTAAATATTGTTTGAATTTGTCGTCCATCCTCATCTGTTCTGCATAGGTTCAAGTTTGCAATTCATCCGACCATACACATTAGGAGCAAATGTTGACCTCTCGGTCCCTGTAAACTGCTCCACCATTGAACAAGTCCATGGCTGATCGCATCACAACCTTCACATTGCATTCCTGTTTTCCCCAATCATCTTTCGTCTGTTGTGCTTTATATTTTTTCACTTAGAAATCATAGAAACCCTACAGTGCAGAAGGGGGCCATTCGGCCCATCGAGTCTGCACCGACCACAATCCCACCCAGGCCCTACCCCCACATATTTACCTGCTAATCCCTCTAATCTACGCATCCCAGGACTCTAAGGGGCAATTTTTAACCTGGCCAATCAACCTAACCCGCACATCTTTGGACTGTGGGAGGAAACCGGAGCACCCGGAGGAAACCCACGCAGACACGAGGAGAATGTGCAAACTCCACACAGACAGTGACCCGAGCCAGGAATCGAACCCGGGACCCTGGAGCTGTGAAGCAGCAGTGCTAACCACTGTGCTACCGTGCCGCCCCCAACTTAACCAACTCTAAATTACCAGAACCTCATTTTCTTGTTCTGTGTATTTTCCACCATAGTCCATAAATACTTTGAATGCCTGAACTGCACTGAACCGTTGCCAAGTTTGTTTTTTCAAGTTTATTCTTTAAATAATTCAAATCCTCAGTTAACTAATCCATTTAGGGGGATTAGCGGGGGTAAATATGTGGAGTTGCGGAAAAGTGCTTGGGTGGGATGTTCTGACGGAGAGTCGGTACAGACTCGATGGACCTGGTGGCTTCCTTCCCCACTATCAAGGCTCGCCTTGTTAACATGCTCGTAATGTCTCTGTTTTGCAACTCATAAACACCCTTCAACTTGTTCTGAAAGCCAAGTATCGAGAGCTCGGCGAGCCTTTGTGAGGGTGACCATCAAAGCTAATGAGTGCTGCTTATTGTGTTGCTGTTCTAAATCGTGAATTACCTTTTTGCATTTGATCACTTTAATTTATTCTTCTTCCTTTTGGAACAAGTAAATGATATGATGCGGCCCCTTAAATGTTCCTTCACGCTGTTTCATAGGGTCAGGGACAGTATTAAGTTATAGACAACGTTGTAATTATTTTCTCATCATTTAAGAAAGATGCATTCAAACGCCATCTCTTTGCAGTAGATTTTTGACCCAGGTCACAAGCCTATGGACTTATGATCAGAGAGAATTATAGTGAGAATGTCACTGTCAATGATTCTATGAGACTCTGACTCAATTGTAAATAAATAGTCAATGCGAGAGTGAAAGCAGTGAGTTTTGGAGTAAAATATAAAGTCTCTGTTACTCGGGTGCAGAAGCTTCCATATGTCCAGCAGCCCAGCTTCAGTAACATGATTTCTCAGTGATTTTCTTATATTGGAGCAGGGGTTTGATGATGCTGAGAGCCAGCCTCCCATTTGGGACAGAACACAATTCGAATCTCACCCAATAAGAACAATCCTGTACTTTTAGCTGAGATAAGATTGAAGATTAGCTTCATGAATTGTGGGTCATTCTCATTTGCGGCACATGAATGACAGTTCCGTGCCTTCTCCTGTTCCGTTATGCAATACAAATTTGCCTTCATTGTCCGTATGTTGTGAGTGGACACAAAATTTCACCACTCTGTGAAATAAGATTGTTAAACCCCTTATTCCCCCTGATGGGTGAGAGGAAAAGAAGACCTGGTTTTCCCAAGATCTGCCCAGCTACTATGTTCTTTATCTGACAAATGTGTTTCCTTTAAAAATGCAATTTTGCAGCTTTGATGTTTCAGCTGAGAGCATTTTTCCCTTAAGAGGTTTATATCAGGTTTACATTCTAGCTAATTACCTTGAACACATCCATAATAATCTGCATTTAATTGATCTGACCGGAGTATCCAGCTCGGCAAGTAGCCTGATATCAGAGAAGAAAGCATTGAGAGAGGGGGAAGGAGAAAAAGAAAGAAAAATGTACTGCCAATACAATGGCTTTTACATGGTTTACTTGGGAGTAGTGATAAAAACTATATACATAAAAAGTTTAACTGCAAATTTGATCCATTTCCAAGTGCTGAAAACCAAATGTGCTCAAACCAACAAAAGTGGCTCGCTATTCAACCCATCAAATGTCTACTTGAGTCTCATAACTATAATTCTCCAGAGCAGATGTTCCGACTCTGAAGCCTACAGCTCCATTGGTGATAAGCCACATGAGTTAACTCTCCCGTCTAAACAAGCGCAGCCGTGTCCATGGATACGGTCAGCTGAGACTGCTCCACCCCGCCCATCAAAGTGTTCATATCCCCACCTGTTATGTGAACTGGCTAAAACTTTCTGAACATCACTGAATAAAGCAAAGTGCGTATAAAAAATAAATCTCTGCCTCTTGGAAAATAATATCAGCAAATAACATGCGATGTGGTGCAAGGTTCGCTCCAGCTGCTTACCCTCCAATCGGCTCGCACTGATGCCCAGATGTTGCAAACCCTCTGCAACCTCCAATGCAGATGAAAAGGATTTGCTTGCATCCTTGAGGTGGACTCTCAGCCTCACCGGGTAATGTTTTGAAACTTTAGGCTTTTCTCCCTAAGCTGCTTTTTAATAGCTGTAGATTCACATGTTTACCACTCCAGATGTGGCGAGTCATCGTTATCGAGCATCAATCGCCTTCCTTTCAATTGGAGATTTTTCTCACCTCAAGCCTTGGTGAGAATCTATTGTTGTGTCCGGAATCTGAGCGATTTTACCACCGATTATGTCAGGGGTGCATTAGTATTCAACAGCTTTTGCTGCAGCGATCTATGAACCCGCTCTAGTTGTAGTAGAACATCGACTGGCAGTTTATCTAGGTCATTGAAAGAGCTTTTGACCAAATGGATAATGTCCCCGCCTTCTGAGTTTTCTGGCACCCCATAAATTCACAGGGGATTCTGTCTCCTGAATTTTTCGAGGTACTCGTATCTGTCCTCTAAATGCCTATTTTGATAGAGTAAATGCAAGAGTAGCTTGTCGTTGCTTATGTTGTTATCCTCAAACTTTCTAATTCTGTTCTCAGACTCCAGTAACTGCTTTGAAAACCCGCTGACAGTTTGTTCCAGTTCTGAGATTGAATTAATGTTTTTCTCAAGGACCTCATTTACGGAATTTCTGAATGTTCTCAGTTCAGGAAAGTGCTCAGACCAGATCTTTCCATACCTGACTTTTCTCAGATCGATCAGCATGGGGTTCAGCTCAGACTTCTCAATACCGCATGTGGTGCTCAGGCAGCCCTGATGCTGCCATGCGGAGAGGGGTGGCGAATTCTCACTTCTTTGTTTCAATCTTCCTTAAACACTTTGCATTCTTCTCTCTTCTGTCTCATAGTTTGGCTCTTGTGTCTCTATCTATAAGTGGTATTTGTTTGGAGGTTATTTAATAACTGGATGGCGATGGATCTTTGTTCGGCATGAACAGAGCAATACGCAGTCGGCAGGGATTAATTTCTCCAGCTCCCTCCTTTTTGAAGAACTTGTCAGACAACCCTTGCAATTTTAAATGATTCGCGAGACTTTCAATAATTCCACCTTTCCTTTCCCCGACAAGTCACTCTCATTCCAAATTATCTGCCAATTCAGTTAACTAAGTCTTAGTTACTTTCTGTAAACCCATCAGTGTTACACCTTCCATTTTCAGGAACGTCTTAGCAATTTCCAACGGGATTTCGCATTCCAACTGTGGTACAATAAACACCAAAATAATTTTACCGTTCAGCATCCAGTAACTGGCCTTCCATGTGTGAAAATTTCCACTGAATTTTTACTAAGAATCCAATTACCCTTTCTCGACGTTTTGAAATTCCAGGCAGGTCCCCACTTCTGTAACAATTCCAGTCGATGTTATAACGGGATGGGATGATCCCAGAATTAAACTGGCTCAAAGGATTGCAACTTTTAAAAAGAAAAAAAAATAAACATAGACTGACAGAGTCACAGAACCACTACTTAGTTTTAGCAACAAGAAAGGAACATTTATGAAACAATGAAAAATGGATTACAATAAAATACACCTTTACTCCTCCTTTAGGTCACCCAATATACACACGTTCTAAGAATAACACGAATGACAATGTACAATTGCAGGAAACTATGATGGTCTCATCAGCACACACGATACCGTTTGCTATTTCTCCTCCGAATCCGCTCAGATGCTTGTCATTTGCAAGTTTCCAAACTCCACTCCCAAAAAAAATGTTTCATGTCTTGCATTATATCTCACATCGGCTTTGTCGCACAAATCCTCTCCTGCAAACATCCTCTCTATCAATCACACACATCCTCTCTATCACACACACCCTCTCCTGGCACACACATCCTCTCTATCACACACATCCTCTCCTATCACACACATCCTCTCTATCACACACATCCTCTCCTGGCACACACATCCTCTCTATCACACACATCCTCTCTATCACACACATCCTCTCCTGGCACACACACCCTCTCCTGGCACACACATCCTCTCCTGGCACACACATCCTCTCCTGGCACACACATCCTCTCCTGGCACACACATCCTCTCTATCACACACATCCTCTCCTGGTACACACATCCTCTCCATCACACACATCTTCTCCTGGCACACACATCCTCTCTATCACACACATCCTCTCTATCGCACACATCCTCTCCTGGCACACACATCCTCTCCTGGCACACACATCCTCTCTATCACACACATCCTCTCTATCACACACATCCTCTCTATCGCACACATCCTCTCCTGGCACACACATCCTCTCCTGGCACACACATCCTCTCTATCACACACATCCTCTCTATCACACACATCCTCTCCATCACACACATCCTCTCTATCACACACATCCTCTCTATCACACACATCCTCTCCTGGCACACACATCCTCTCCTGGCACACACATCCTCTCCTGGCACACACATCCTCTCCTGGCACACACATCCTCTCTATCACACACATCCTCTCTATCACACACACCCTCTCCGCCACACACACCCTCTCCGCCACACACACCCTCTCTGCCACACGCACCCTCTCTGCCACACGCACCCTCTCTGCCACACGCACCCTCTCCGCCACACGCACCCTCTCTGCCACACGCACCCTCTCTGCCACACGCACCCTCTCTGCCACACGCACCCTCTCTGCCACACGCACCCTCTCTGCCACACGCACCCTCTCTGCCACACGCACCCTCTCTGCCACACGCACCCTCTCTGCCACACAGGCACCCTCTCTGCCACACGCACCCTCTCTGCCACACGCACCCTCTCTGCCACACAGGCACCCTCTCTGCCACACACGCACCCTCTCTGCCACACACGCACCCTCTCTGCCACACACGCACCCTCTCTGCCACACACGCACCCTCTCTGCCACACACGCACCCTCTCTGGCGCGCTTCCCCTCCGGCGCGCGCGCGCTTCCCCTCCCTCTCAGATCTTCTGGCACACACATCCTTTCTATTACATGAATGCTCTTTCCGGCACACACCTTCCCTCTGGCACACATCCTGTCTGCACACACACCTTCACTGGTACATACTTCCACTCTGGCAATCACGTACTTTCTGGCACACAGATCCTCTCTTGCGCACATACATTCTTCTGTTGATTCCTTCACAGTCTCCATCACTTTCTCTCACACTCTCTCACTCCATAACTCATTCAGTCACTCTCTCGATCACATCCTCCATCTCACACCCATTCACACACTTTCAAACTCTCTCACTCACTCTTTCACACTTTCCCTCACACCTTCATCACCTCTCTCACAGGTTATCTCTCTCTCTCAAACTTACTTTCTCATGTTCATTCTCTCTCACCGTTTTTCATACTATGTTTCTCACCACTTCTAATTCACACCCACACATTCTGCTCACTCACTCTCGCTTGCACACTCTCTCTCATTAAGGTAATAAGGATCTACTTGTCCCGTAAAATGCTCTTGTCTTGCCGCTATTACCCAATTATAGATTCTGACGGCCTCTGTTTATTGCTCGTGTTCCTTAACTGCAGCAGTTCTCCTGTTTGTGCAAAGTTGACCTTTTTCCCATCATGCTCTGCAGGCCTTTCGCTGTTCGTCCCCCTTTGAGCATTAGCGAATTGGAGCACAATTGAGCCTCATCAAACCTCACTCTTGTCATGCAGCTTTAATAGAAACGCATTCCAAGCATTTCATTTAATGAGACAAACAAGGACAGCAATTCAATTATTGCTTCATTTTACACTTCTCGTACCAATTCAAACAAACAGTTGCAACTCATTAAATCTTCACTCTACTTGAACTAACTGAACATCAACTTTCAATTGAACTTTAACTCTTAAACTGCTCTTTAACTTTAACTGAACATCAACTTTAACTATTTAACTGAAAATAGATACTACCCAGTTGAGGAGAGCATTGGCCATTAAATATCCTCGATGTAGAATCTATTTTCCCCTTCTCTGAAGCATCCTTCAGGGTACAAGTCTACTTGCGATGGTCGGTCTCTTTGAGTTATCGCTGCCAAACAAAGGACTCACATGGCTTTTTATCCACAATTCTTCACTCGCCTCCGGAAGATTATCTGTCATCCAGCTAATTGTGTAACCAGAAACCGATCGCATGGCTCGAACATCCACTGAAATTACTTTTGAAAGACGCCTTTACGCTTAGTTCATTTTATATATCCCATACATAACAGCTATATAAATCAGAGACGCAGTGTTTCTGTTAATGGAAACAACTTCCCTTATCTGGGCCAATACAGGAATTTCAGAACACAGCTCCCAGACCACAGTCTCTTTCGGACCGGTACCTGGTTTTAATCTACATGTTGAATAAAAATCCCAGCATGCTTCTCTCCCAGCGAGAATACCCTTTTTCCAGTGACTGTTGCCATTATTCTTGTTAAGTCATTGTTGTAGCCGTTCTTTCTCCGTCCACACCCTGTTTAAGCTGATACTCAAATCCATGTCATGTGACATTCGAAGTATATCTATCAGTAGTTCGGGCTTTCTTATGTACAATTACGTTTCTAACTTATTTTCCATTTCATCTCTCCGGAATTCAAATGATCACAGTATGCATTTGTTACTTTAGCGTCGAAACTACAACAATAATTGCATCATGCAAAGTAATT
The DNA here is from genome assembly GCF_964213995.1 of Mustelus asterias. Classification (NCBI taxonomy): domain Eukaryota; kingdom Metazoa; phylum Chordata; class Chondrichthyes; order Carcharhiniformes; family Triakidae; genus Mustelus; species Mustelus asterias. The sequence goes on from NW_027590110.1 coordinate 479,986, forward strand.
CTTATCCATAATTGTATTTGTACTTTCGCACCCCAATTCCAAAATTCATCTCACCAGTTGGTTCCGATTGTTGCTGCAATCACTTGCCTGGTTTCCCCTCTTTGTTGAATGATTTGGGCAATCGTTTGGTGAATTGTATTTGTTTCTTGATCCATTGCCAGTCTTTATGTAAAATTACAATGTTAGTTTCACACTTATCAACATAATTGCCCAAAGTAATGTTAGATTCTTCAGTGACATTATCAATGTTTTCTTCCAGTTTATCTCTGTCGACCAGCTTGAGGTGGCCTCAGCATGATGGGATCTGGGCTTTAAAGCAAAGGATGGTGTTAGCAATGGGAAAAAATCTCACAGCCATATTCCTACTCTTTCAATTAGGTGGTAATACAATATTCCCCGTTTCCCTTATAAGGAACTTGGACACTGTCAGTATCGAGGGTTCGGATTTCCATTGTACAATTCAGATGTTTGTCTGTTTTAAATCCACACAAGGCTTTTACGCTGGGATATATAAGATCATACGTCATAGATCATAGAATCCTACAGTGCAGAAGTAGGGCATTCGGCCCATCGAGTTTGCACCAACCTCAATCCCACCCAGGTCCTCTCCCCATAACCCCATGCACTTACACCAGTTACACACCCTGACTCTAATTGGCAATTTAGCAAGGCCAATCCACTTCACCCGCATATTTGGACTGTGAAAGGAAACCGGAGCACCCAGAGGAAACTCACGCAGACACAGGGAGAATGTGCAAACTCCACGCACACAGTGACCCAAGCCGGGGATCGAACCCGGATCCCTGGTGCTGTGAGGCAGCAGTGCTAACTACTGTGCCACCGTGCTGCCCCTCATAAGATCATAAGATCATGAGAACATAAGACCATAAGAAAAACATACAGACATAAGAACATAAGAACATAAGAAATAGGAGCAGGAGTAGGCCATCTAGCCCCTCGAGCCTGCCCTGCCATTCAATAAGATCATGGCTGATCTGACGTGGATCAGTACCACTTACCCGCCTGATCCCCATAACCCTTAATTCCCTTACCGCTCAGGAATCCATCCATCCGCGCTTTAAACATATTCAGCGAGGTAGCCTCCACCACCTCAGTGGGCAGAGAATTCCAGAGATTCACCACCCTCTGGGAGAAGAAGTTCCTCCTCAACTCTGTCTTAAACCGACCCCCCTTTATTTTGAGGCTGTGTCCTCTAGTTTTAACTTCCTTACTAAGTGGAAAGAATCTCTCCGCCTCCACCCTATCCAGCCCCCGCATTATCTTATAAGTCTCCATAAGATCCCCCCTCATCCTTCTAAACTCCAACGAGTACAAACCCAATCTCCTCAGCCTCTCCTCATAATCCAAACCCCTCATCTCCGGTATCAACCTGGTGAACCTTCTCTGCACTCCCTCCAATGCCAATATATCCTTCCTCATATAAGGGGACCAATACTGCACACAGTATTCCAGCTGCGGCCTCACCAATGCCCTGTACAGGTGCATCAAGACATCCCTGCTTTAATATTCTATCCCCCTCGCAATATAGGCCAACATCCCATTTGCCTTCTTGATCACCTGTTGTACCTGCAGACTGGGCTTTTGCGTCTCATGCACAAGGACCCCCAGGTCCCTTTGCACGGTAGCATGTTTTAATTTGTTTCCATTGAGATAGTAATCCCATTTGTTATTATTTCCTCCAAAGTGTATAACCTCGCATTTATCAACGTTATACTCCATTTGCCATATCCTCGCCCACTCACTCAGCCTGTCCAAATCTCTCTGCAGATCTTCTCCGTCCTCCACACGATTCACTTTTCCACTTATCTTTGTGTCGTCTGCAAACTTCGTTACCCTACACTCCGTCCCCTCCTCCAGATCATCTATATAAATGGTAAACAGTTGCGGCCCGAGTACCGATCCCTGCGGCACGCCACTAGTTACCTTCCTCCAACCAGAAAAACACCCATTTATTCCGACTCTTTGCTTCCTGTTGGATAGCCAGTCCCCAATCCACTTTAACACACTACCCCCAACTCCGTGTGCCCTAATCTTCTTCAGCAGCCTTTTATGGGGCACCTTATCAAACGCCTTTTGGAAATCCAAAAACACCGCATCCACCGGTTCTCCTCCATCAACCGCCCTAGTCACATCTTCATAAAAATCCAACATGTTCGTCAAGCACGACTTTCCCCTTATGAATCCATGCTGCGTCTGATTGATCGAACCATTTCTATCCAGATGCCCTGCTATCTCCTCCTTAATAATGGATTCCAGCATTTTCCCTACTACAGACGTTAAGCTGACCGGCCTATAGTTACCCTCCTTTTGTCTCCTTCCTTTTTTAAACAGCGGCGTAACATTAGCCGTTTTCCAATCAACCGGCACTACCCCAGAATGCAACGAGTTTTGATAAATAATCACTAACGCATCCACTATTACATCTGACGTAGGTTGTTCAGCTCCTTGTGCCTGCTCAGCCATTCATCTGATCTGACATTCCTCATGTCTACTTCCCCGCCATTTGCCATAACCCTTGATTCCCTTGCTGATCAAAAATATGTTTCTCAGCCTTAAAAATATGCAATAATTCTTCCGCCACAGCTCTCTGTGGAAAAGAGTTCCAAAGACTCACAGCCCTGAGGGAGAAGAGTCTTTAATTGGCGTCCCTTTATTCGAAGTCTAAGCATTCTTGTCCTAGAGTCTCCCATGACTGGAAACATTCCCTCAGCATTTAGCCTGACAAGCCCCTTAAGAATCCTATCTGTCTCAATGAAATGAGTTCTCATTCTTCTAAATTCCAATGAGTAGACCCAACCTGCTTAACATTTCTTCATAAGACAATTCCTCCATAAGTTCTGTGAAATGACATGAATGAAATAATATATTCCTTAAATAAGGGGACCAAAAATGTTCACAGCACTTCAGATGTGGTCTCACCAACACTTGCAACACGACTTCCCTACTCGTACTCCAACACCATTGAAATAACGGCCAACATTCCAGTAGATTTCCTGATTACCTGCTGCACCTATGTGCCAGATGTCTGTGCTTCGTGCTCAAGTACCACCAGGTACTTTGTCTTGTGACTTACTGCAGTTTTTCTCCAATTCTCCCTTCCAAAATGAACGACTTGTGTGGGATAGAGTGAAAGTTGGCCGATTGGATAGGTAACTGGCTATCTGATCGAAGACAAAGGGTGGTGGTGGATGGAAAATTTTCGGACTGGAGGCAGGTTGCTAGCGGAGTGCCACAGGGATCAGGGCTTGGTCCTCTGCTATTTGTGATTTTTATTAATGACTTAGAGGAAGCGGCTGAAGGGTGGATCAGTAAATTTGCTGATGACACCAAGATTGGTGGAGTAGTGGATGAGGTGGAGGACTGTTGTAGACTGCAAAGAGACATAGATAGGATGAAAAGCAGGACTGCAAAATGGCAAATGGAGTTCAACCCTGATAAATGTTAGGTGATTCATTTTGGTAGGACAAATTTAAATGTGGTTACGGGGTCAAAGGTAGGGTTGTGAAGACTGTGGAGGAACAGAGAGATCTTGGGGCCCATGTCCACAGATCTCTAAAGGTTGCCACTCAAGTGGATAGACCTGTGAAGAAGGCCTATAGTGTGTTAGCTTTTTTTAACATGGGGTTGGAGTTTAAGAGCCATGGGGTTATGCTGCAACTGTCCAGGACCTTGGTGAGACCACATTTGGAATATTGTGTGCAGTTCTGGTCACCTCACTATAAAAAGGATGTGGAAGCGCTGGAAAGAGGGCAAAGGAGATTTACCAGGATGCTGCCTGGTCTGGAGGGTAGGTTTCATGAGGAAAGGTTGACAGAGCTCGGGCTGTTCTTTCTGGAGCGGAGGAGGTTGAGGGGAGACTTAATAGAGGTTTATAAAATGATGAAGGGGATAGATACAGTGAACGTTCAAAGACTATTTCCTCGGGTGGATGGAGCTATTGCAAGGGAGCATAACTATACTGTTCATGGTGGGAGATATAGGAAGGATGTCCGAGGTAGGATATTTCCTCAGAGAGTGGTTGGGGTGTTAAATGGACTGCCTGCAGTGATAGTGGAGTCAGGCACATTAGGAATATTCAAGCGGTTATTGGATAGGAACATGGAGCACACCAGGATGATAGGGAGTGGGATAGCGTGATCTTGGTTTCAGATAAAGCTCGGCATAACATCGTGGGCCGAAGGGCCTATTCTGTGCTGTACTGTTCTATGTTCTATGTTCTGACTTCACATTTTCTCAAATTATGCTCCATTTGCCAACTTTTTGCCCATTTACTTAGTTTACAATAAAATATTTATCGGTTATTTGAATCCATCTTGCAACTTGCCTTTCCACCAATTTCTGTATTGTCTGTAAATTTGGCTACAAAACATTAATTTCCTTCATCCAAGTCATTATTATATATTGTAAACATTTGCAGTCCCGCACTGATCCCTGTGTAAACCCACTGTTCATAGGTCACCAAGCTGAAAAGGAACCCTTTATGCCACTCGCGGCTCCCGGCCCATTAGGCAGTCCTCGATTCATGCCAATACACTACCTCAAACATCATGGGCTCATATCTAATATCTTGAACTTTTTTGACGTACCTTGTAAAACGCCTTCTGGAGGTCCTAATCCAACACATCTACTGCTTCTCCTCTCTCCACTCTGGTTGAGAGTTCCTCGAAAAAGTCTAATAAATAAGTCAGACATATTTCCCTTTCATGAAGCCATGGTGATGCTGTTTAATGGGATTATAATTATACAAATGTGCTGCTATTGCTTCTATCATAATTGATTCCAATCTTTTTCCACAATAGATGTTAGGCTAGTCGGCCGACAGTTACCTGCTTTTTGCCTCCATTCCTTTTTGAATCGGGGTGGCACATTGGCATATGGGGAAGGAGCAGGCAATTATCTTGTCTCTTTGATAGAATTCAGCTAATGTGGTACCCACCGGCTTTCCCTTCTACTGTCCTTCACTATTTTTCCTTTAGTTCGTGACTAGCGTGATTGGCGCAAACTCTGTATTTTATTCTTCTTTTAAGGTTTTGAATTCCATTCCATAACTGCAGACAATTAAATGATGGAAAAATCTTATCATCTATTGCAACTTCATTGTCATTCTCAATATTTAACTTTATCTTCCGATCTGCAGATCACCTCGTTCCTGAACACATAACAGCCCTAAAGTGTTATTGTAAAATTACTTTACAGTCATTAATTTCTAACATATTAGCATTTAATTAAGTATAAATTCAGCATCATATTTTCCATGCCCATGTATACGTTAGCTGAGTATACATTAACATTACCCCGCATGCATAACACACAAAAAACTTCGTATTACCTTTAGAAATTGAGGCCAAGATTCAAATTAACCATAAGCTGAGAATATGTTTAACTCATCACTTTTCGAACAGCAAAATGGTCTTGAAACTAAAGAAAAACATATAGACAAAATCATATTACTCCTTGTTTCTTAAAAACAATTTTAAAAAATGCTTATTAGCCTCTTAAACAGTATGTACCTTCTTAAATACGAGTTGCTAATATCCATGCAATCAATTTATTTAAACAGTTAAATATCCAGGGATGGCAGTTTTAAGAGAAGTGTTAAATTATCAGATACAGCAGTGCCTGAGTTGGAATGGAAGTTAAGTGAATTTAATCACAAATACTTTAATTCAAAGGGAAACAAATTAGTTTAAATGTGTTCACCTTTTCTACAAAAAGACAAAGCCTTTACATCCCCAATTATCATTATGTTGTGATAAACAATCTTGAAGTCTTGAAGCTGGTCGACTTCCTTATGGTCTTGTGCTTCATGAGATATATATTTGAAAAAAACACAAAATATCCGTTTGTCTTGGAGCCAAGTTAATTAATTCAGTTCAGATATATCTGTCCATTTGAGAAAAACTGAAAGATAAAATCTGCTCTAAATAAAAAAAATCGCAATCCGTATATGAGATGTGCAATAAATTTAAACAGAGAATTGTTAAGTTTTTGCTCGTTGGAAATGAAAAAAGAACAAAAGTTTTCAAAAGTAGTTACATCATCACTGCCCGTTAAAAAAAATACAAATAAGTTATTAGCAACCGTGCCCAGGATTAAGGAATTTCAAAGTTTTGCCTGGTTTTAAATTTCATTTTTCATTCTGCTCATGACCCACATTTGATTATAAACTGTTTATTGAAACTTTTATTACAAAATCGTAATTAAGGGAAAGAAAACATTCAAGCTACCAAGACAGCAAAGAAAAATCCATACCAGTGTTTTATTAGACATACATATCATCGAGCATGGGTGCCTCACATTCACATATCCTCTGCACAGTATTAAACTTTGCTTTCATTCATTGTTAACGATTTATAACTGAAAATAGAATATTAAAATAAAATAAGGGAATAGGTTCAGACAGGAGTCATCATTCTTCTTTCTACAAAAACTGCAATTATCCTCCAAGCTAAAGGTAAATTCTGAAGAAATTATAAACAATGCCTTTCTGGTTTAATAGTCAATCTCTCTGAGCCATAGATAGTCTTTGAAGTTAAACCAAAGTGTAAATAATTATATTTATTGTCCCATCATCACCACTCTCCCGCCAAAACAAAGCAGGTGCTTCAAAAACTCCTGTATCATTTTATCACAATTATCCTCTCCTGACTCAATCTATTTCAACATACAACTGCATGCATTTACTAAGCAACTTGAAACCAGCTAATGGAACCAAATCACAGAGGGTTAACCAGCACAATTCAATGCTACAGACAGGAGGCACTGAGGCGCTGGCAAGAAAAATCACACGGACCTGTCACACAACACAGAAACTTACTCAAACACAAGTTTCCTTATCAAAGCATATTGTGTTTTAAATGTGCATTCAGAATGCTGTGATTCAAAGCCTTTTTCCAGATTGTTAGTTAGCTTATCCATACAGGCGTGATCTGTTTTATCTATAACCTGAGCCTCCCACCAATTTACAGCACAGCAGTGGATCGGTACGAACCTACCCTTGCATTTGTCTCTTGCCAATTTGTTTACAACATTTCCAGGTGATGTGTGGGGACATAGTTCCTTTCCCTCCCAGTTCTGTAACATCGTGCAATCACTTGCTCACTTATTTGTTTTGGTGCAAATGGCCCCTTGGGTTTCTTTGCGGTCGATGTGAGGGTCGTGATCATGGGTGCAAGTGGACCTGATGGTTTCACCAAATGCACACCATATCTCCGTCCCTGTCGCTGTCTTCATCCAGCTGTATGGTCCCAAATGTGCATAACAACCCATCATAGGCGACAGTAGAAAATTCAATAATTCAATTTATCACTGATTCCATCCACCCCAGGGTTCTCAAAACTGCACATCATACCATTTGAGCTGAGAATAGAGACGCCAATTTATCACTCTCTATGTCAGCCTCTATCTCCTTCTGACATGTTGTGTCGTTAGACAGTTTTTGATTGTGTTCTGTGTTTCACTTCACAGTTGCCTCGAATTTACTATATTTCTGCACTATCTCCCGAAATTCTTGTTAGCTGCATTCCTCTCTATCACAGCTCTCTTTCTCATTATCGTCCTTCTCACAGTGTGTATGAAAGTGACTCACCCGTGACACTTGCATATCATTATATTGTTCAACTTCTAAGGCCACATGTCAGTTTCAAGTTTTGCTTCACTCAACTTCTGTTTTAACCTTGCATTTTCCAGCTGCTCAGGGACAAGGGTTCTTTTTCTGGTTTGGGTTACTGTCTATGTGGAGTTTGCACGTTCTCCCTGCGCCTGCATGGTTTTCCTCCGGGTGCTCCGTTTTTCTCCCATAGCCCGAAAGACGTGCTGTTCGGTTCCTTGACTTCAAGAAGGCAGCTCACCGCCACAATCGCAAAGGAAAAAGGCGACAGGCAATACATGCTACCCAAGCCAGTGACATCCGGATCCAGCAAATTATTTTTAAAAACCTCTCCAACGGACCCTCTCACACAAACAGTCTTGCACAATTTCTGTCACAATACACTGTCTCTCTCACACACACACGCTGTTCCACATACACAGTTATACACATGTTCTCACATACACATTCTCATACTCACTGTCACTCACTTGCGCACACACTCTCACACTCTATCCCTCACAGAGACTCACACACATGCACTCATACACACATTCTCAGACTCATCGTCACTCAGTCACACACAGATTCTCTGTCACATAATCTCTCGCATGGTCTTCATCTCACATGTTTCTCACATACTCTCACAATCTCTTTCTTATGTACACCCACAACACCCTCATTCTTCCTCTCACATGCACTCCCTTCCATACACGCTGTGTGTTCTCAAACACACAACGATAACTCTGTGTTTTGCTCTCACATTTTCTCTCTTGATCTTACATATATCGATATTCTCACTCTCACCTACTCAGTCTCACAATATTATCCTCTCACCTTTTCTCACGCACACTATCTCCCTCTTTATCGCTTCCTCTGTCATTCTCCCTAACACAGTCTCACAACCTTTATCCCTCAACCTTTCCTCTGTTATTATCGCATTCTGTTTAACACCCACAGTCTCAGGCAATTTTTCACTCTCATGTTCCCTCCCACACGCTCTCTGTCAGTTGTTCTCCTTCTCTGTCACTCTCTCATAATCTCACACACACTCTCTCGCACACACTCTGCTTCTGTATTTCACCATCTTCCTCTCTCTCTCTCTCTGTGCACTCACTCATACATATGTATGCACACACCAACACCCCACTCACGTGCAGTATTTTTTCCTCAGGATTCTCGCCCTTTCTCTGCCCTGACCTGAACCCAGCTATTCGCTGTCGTGATACGAGCTCTGTGAGATTCAAATTGAAATAGAAAAGTGGAGTTTTCAACACTTTGCCGCTTGTCCAACCACAGCCTCCTTTCTCCCCATAGTTTCGTTATTTGTGGTCGAATTCTGTTGCATGACAAATGACATAAAAAGAGAAAATTGCGGAGAAACTCTGCAGATCTGCAGAGGCAGAAAGGGAGACCGGTGTTTGGGTCAGATTTGACTTCTGCAGAGCTGAGCTGTCCAGCCATATTTATTAGGCTGAATACAAACAGTTCAGTTGCTGAATTTAGCCCATGGGCTATTAGTTGTAAAAGCCAGTTGTACAAAAATCTATGTTGGAACTGAACTATTGCCTGCAATATTTAATGGATTGGTCAATTTTACGGGGATGTTTGTAAATTGCCAATAGAACTAACTTTCTCTCCGTTCTTTTTGAAGATCTCCAACAGAAACACAAGGAGACACTCCGGGTACAAACTGAAACACTGAGAGTGAACACCATTCTAATAAAGGAGAAGGTTAAGATTTTCCAGCTGATTGATCGATACGCTGAGCTAACGGTTATTTCGACTGTTCGAGATCGGAAACTTGTCGAACATGAACTGCTGGCAAGAGGCCGAGACCATGAAGAATGGAGAGAGAAACATCTCCGGAAAGAACTGGAAAAAATCCGAACTGATCAATTGTTTCAGAGCAGCTTTTCCCAGAGAAAATTCAAATCTGGGAGTTCAGCAGCAGTGAGCGGAGTGCCAGGAATTGGAAAAACAACAATGGTACAAAAGATTATTTATGACTGGGCCACTGGGAAAATATACCCACACTTTCAATTTGTTTTCAATTGTAAATTCCGGGATTTCAACACTATTAACTGTAGAATAAATCTGAGGAATCTGATTTTGGATCAGTATCCCTACTTTGGGAATATTCTGGGAGAGCTCTGGAAGAACCCAGAGGGATTGCTGTTTATATTCGATGGTTTGGGTGAATTCAAGGACAGCATTGATTTTGCCGACAACCGGAGAAATACAGAACCTCAGTCCATGTGCACAGATCCTGAATGCTGGTGTGAAGTGTCTGACATTGTGTACAGTTTAATACAGCACAAGCTGCTCCCAGGATGTTCAGTGCTAGTGACCAGCCGCCCCACTGCATTGCATTTATTGCAAAAGGCTGAGATCAGTGTCTGGGCTGAAATCCTGGGATTTGTTGGTGATGAATGGAAGGAATATTTCAACAAGTTTTTTGAAGATCAGACGGTGGCAGCAGCTGTTTTGAAACACGGGGAAGAGAACGAGATCCTGTACACCATGTGTTACAACCCTTCCTACTGCTGGATCCTCGGTCTGTCACTGGGTCCCTTCTTTACACAAAGAGACAGGAAACGGCAGCAAGTTCCCAAGACCATCACCCAACTATATTCCTACTATATTTACAACATTCTGAAAAACCATGGCCGAGAGATGGAAAACCCCCGTGATGTGTTACTGAAGCTTGGTGAGATGGCCTTCACAGGAGTCTCCGAGAAGAAGATTGTGTTTAGAAATGAAGATTTGATTGAGTACAATCTACAACCTTCCCAGTTCCTGTCTGGGTTCCTATTGGAACTTTTGGAGAGAGATGAATCTGCCCAGAGTGTGGTTTACACATTCCCACACCTCACCATCCAAGAGTTTGTAGCTGCACTCACACAATTCCTGACTCCAGATCCCGGGGAGATCGGGAAACTCCTCAGCGAAGCCCACAGCAAGGAAGATGCGCGATTTGAGATATTTCTCCGTTTTGTTGCTGGTCTGTCCTCCCCACAGTCAGCTCGACCCCTGGAGGAGTTTCTGGGTCCATTTCTTCATCAAACAACCTGCCGAGTGATTGACTGGGTGAAGGAGAAGGTTGAAGGGCAGATTGGAGAGACACAGAAATGAAACTGGGAAGAGGAAGCTCCTGAACACATTCCACTACCTGTTTGAGTCTCAGAATAAAGCACTGGCTCGGAACACAGTGGGATCTATGGAAACACTTTCATTTAGGGAATTGCGACTGACCCTGATTGACTGTGCGGTCCTGTCTCATGTCATTGGACTCTGTGATACAATAAAACACCTCGATCTGGAGCGATGCTACATTCAGTGTGAAGGGCTCCAGCGGCTGGGACCCATTCTGCACAAATATCAGGAGTTGAGGTAACTGTTTGGTCTCATAGCGTATATTTTCATTGTTGAGAAGCCATTTCCTCTGTTCTAATAAAACATAGGCATGTTCATTCGAGGACGTCAAGAGAGAAACAATGTCCAATTTTCACAGAGAAAGTGTGGGAGAATGGTGCTAAGTAATAATGCTCATTTGAGAGCAGATGCAGATATGATGGGCCGATTGGCCTCCTTCTGAACCTGTAATAAATCTATGATTCTCTGATAAAACTACATCATTTCAAGAAGGCAGATTCCCGTGGGCAAATAGGCGTGGGCAATAAATGTTGGCATAACCAGCGATGCCCACATTCCTTGAATGAATAAAAACATTATTGGGATGAATTTTAAACAATTAGAGCTGTAAAGGCCTCCCTCCAAACTCTGAAAAAGGATCATTCCCTCTCCCAACTGAAACCATCTGATTCTGTGCGATGCTATACAGAAATTAGTTTATCTTGTTCGATCCAGCTGACAGTTTGTGGTTAATTATTATCAGGATTTTTTTACTGCGCTCTGCCTCTATTATGTATTACAGTAGGTGTGTGTTATATTGGGACAATGTCCCTTTATAAGTCACGTGACCACTGGTGACATCATCAGTTCGGGTTGCTTTCTGAATGCCTGCATTGCGCTGCCTCTACTGGCAGCCTCTGTAAACACCGTCTTGCTTCGTGGATTAACTGGTTGTAACTGAAACTCGGTGCTTCTATCATTCATTGTGGGCCTCTGAATAGAAGCAACAATTTTTTTAAACCTCCATAACTCTTACAACGTCGGAAACCTTAAATTAAAATGCAGGGAAGTTGAAATTGAAACCAAAAACCCGCAAGCAGGCAGCTTTGTTTAATATGAAGTGAAATTATAGTTTTGGCCCTTTCTGAGCTCACAAGCACAGAAACACAAATTAAACTTAAACTCATGAATTACTGTGTAATGCCCACAAACACAAATTATTACATAACAGTAAGCCCAAGATGCTGTATTCTTTATTAACTGCTAGCTACACTTGCCCTGCCAACGGCAAAGATCGATGCACATATGTGTTCAGTCCGTCTGATCCTGCAAACCGTTAACAATTCGACCGATTATTTTATATTGCTTCCTCATGTGCATGTTTCCTGAAAGAATCACCTCACCCGCCTCTGCATTGAACTTAATCTGCCACCTGTCTGTAAACTCCACCATGGTCTGTTTTTCAGTCCCAAGCTCTTCTCACAGTTTACAATGCCTCAAACTTTGAAATTTTCCTCGAGACTGCAAACCATAGAAACCCTACAGTGCAGGAAGAGGCCATTCGGCCCATCGAGTCTGCACCGACCACAATCCCACCCCAGGACCTACCCCCATATCCCTACATATTTTACCCTCTAATCCCTCAAACCTACTCATCTCAGGACACGAAGGAGCAATTTTAGCATGGCCAATCAACCTAACCCGCACATCTTAGGACTGTGGAAGGAAACCAGAGCACCCGGAGGAAACCCACGCAGACACGAGGAGAATGTGCAAACTCCACACAGTGACCCAAGTCAGGAATCGAACCCAGGTCCCTGGAGCTGGGAAGCAGCAGTGCTAGCCACTGTGCTACCGTGCCACCCAAACACCCAGATCATTCATATAAAGCAGGGAAAAGCAAGGATCCCAATACCAACCGCTCGGGTTCTCCATTACCGACATCCTCCAGCCTTAAAAATATCCATTACTCTTCGTTCATCCAATTTTGTATCCACGTTGCTACTTTCCCATTTATGTGATGAGCTTATGCCACAAGTCTGTTGTGTTACTGCATCAGATGATTTTTGAATATCCATGTATACCACATCAACAGCAGAACCATAATTGACCCTTTCTGTTGCTTCCTCCAATTCACAGCAATATAAAGCCAGTCGAAAAGGACATTTTTTTAACCAACCAATGAAGTTTGTTTCCTCTGTGTCGCTATTAGATTTACCATTTCCCTTTTGAACTCAGCATGGGCCGGCTCAAAGTAGTTGAATGATCAACTGACCCTCCAACCCTCAGCTAAATTTAACACTACTGCTCCAGGCTGGAGCCGCAGACTTGACTAAATTGGATTGACCCACTCTTTTAGGTTGTGGTTACTACCTCCTGGCCCTCTCTTCATCCACTGCAACAAACTGAGATTGCTAGGAATTAAACCGGTATCAACTGCTTGGAAAGCAACTATGCTCGCTATTATATCACCATCATTGCTTTTAGGGACTCCTGTGGTACAGGTGCACCCACTGTGCTGTGAAAAAGAGAATCCCAGGACTTTGACCCAGTCACTGTGAAGGAACGGCGATATTTTTCCAAGTCAGGATGATGTGTATCTTGAAGGGAACTTCCAGGTGGAGATGTTTCCATTTATCTGCTTGTCCTTCTCGGGATAGAAATCACAAGATTGGAAGGTGCTGTGTAACGAGCCATTGGGAGTTGTTGAACTGCATCTTGTAGATGGTGCACACTGCTAGCTCTGTACCTCTGTGGTGGATGGAATGAATGTTGAAGGTGATGGGTGGAGAACCAGTCAACAAGAAGAGTTATCCTGGATGATGGCGAGCTTCCTGAATCTTGAGCTGCAGACAAGTGGATGGTATTCAATCAAATTCCTGACATGTCTCTTATAGATGGTGGGAATGTTTTGGGAAGTCAGGAGGTGAGTTACTCTGCAGAAATCTTGGCCTTTATCCTTCTCTTATAGCCACAGTATTGATCTGGCTCATCTGTTTCTGATCAGTGGTAACACCCAAGATGTTGATAGTTGGGGATTCATGGGGATGATGATCCCATTGAATGTAAAGGGAAATGACTGTATTCTCTCCTGGTGGAAATAGTCATCGCCTGGGACTTCTCAGCCCTTCCCTTGTTCAAGCCTTGCTAAATATGGACAGGTCCTGCATCACTGTCTTGCGGAGTTGAGAATGGTGCTGAATGTTGTGCAGACATCAGCAAACATCTCCACTTCTGACCTGATGATGGAGGAAATGTAATTGATGAAGCAGCTGAAGATGGTTGGGTCGAGGCCATTCCCCTGAGAAATTCCTGCTGTGATTTCCTGGAGATGAGATGACCCTCTCTTCACCCACTCCAACAAACTGAGAAAGCTGGGAATTAAACCCATATCAACTTCTTGGAAAGCAACTATGCTCACAATTATATCTCTGGCATTGCAATTAGGGATTCCTGTGGTCTAGGTGCACCCACAGCGCTGTGAGAAAGAGAATTCCAGCATTTTGACCCAGTCACTGTGAAGGAACGGTGCTATATTTCCAAGTCAGGATGGTGTGTATCTTGGAAGGGAACTTCCAGGTGGTGATGTTTCCATTCATCTGCTGCCTTTGTCCTCCCAGGAATAGAAATCACAAGACTGGACAGTGCTGTGTAACGAGCCATGGTGAGTTGTTGCGCTGCATCTTGTAGATGGTCCAACAACCATAACTAACTTTGTTTGTGCTGGTATTACTCTATTTGGCAGATAGTTTTCATAGAAAGAAATCATAGGAACCCTACAGTGCAGAAAGAGGCCACTCGGCCCATCGAGTCTGCACTGACCAAATCCCACCCAGGCCCTACCTCCATAACCCTACATATTTTACCCACTATTCCCTCTAATGTACGCATCTCGGGACACTGAGGGGCAATTTCTTTAGCATAGCCAATCAAATTAACCTGCACATCTTTGGACTGAGGGAGGAAACCGGAGTACCCGGAGGAAACCCACGCAGACACGAGGAGAATGTGCAAACTCCACACAGACAGTGACCCGAGGCGGGAATCGAACCCAGGTCCCTGGAGCTGTGAAACAGCAGTGCTTAACCACTGTGCTACCGTGCTGCTCATTTCCATTCACTTCAGTTTTTCTCTGGCTCCTTTTCGCTACATGTAGCCATATGCTTCCTTGATGTCAAGGGCAGACGCTCTCCCCTCTCATCTTGAGTTCAGCTCTGTTGTCCGTGTTTGCATCAAGGCTGTAATGAGGTAGGGGACTGAGTCACCCTGAGTAAGCACAACCTTCAAGTCAGATAGCAGGTCATTGCTAATTAAGTGTCACTTGTTAGACTTGTTAGCCTTCCATTACTCTGCTGATGATTGAGAGTAGACTGATGGGGTGGTAAATGGACAGATTGGACTTGTTCTCTCCTTTTTGCGTACGGTCATATCTGGACAATTTCCCACTATTTTGGGTAAACATCAGTGTTGTAGCTCTACTGGAACAGCTTGGCGAGGAACAGAGCAACGTCTGGAGCAGTAATCTCCAGTACAGTTACTGGAATATTGTCAAGATCTGTGGTCTTTGCAGTATCCATTATCTTTAACTATTTCTTGACATCATGTGGAGTGAATGGAATGAGCTGATATCTGTGATGTTGGGGCCCTCTGGATGGTTCAGCCACTGAAGTTAGTTACTAATATTTGAACCATATCTTTTGCACTGATGTGCGAGTCTCCTCCATCATGAGGATGGGATATTTGTGGAGCCTCCTCCTTCTGTTGTTTCATCGTGCACTACCATTCACAACTAAATGTGGCAAGACTGCAGAGCTTACATCTGAGCCGAGGAAACCAGAATTTCCTGAATGAGGAAACCTGCTGCTGGAACATGTCCAGTCAAACTGTCAGTGATATGAAACAGGATTTTCGGATAATGCTTTTCCTACGTGAGGATCTGCCGGGAAGAAAATTCAACTTTCTAATGGGAGAATAATCTTTCCTGATTGTATCAAATCTAGTGGATGGAGCTTAAAGCAACAGTTAACACAGTTTCAAACTTTAACTCACCCTGAGATATTATACATAGAAAAATAGAAACCCTACAGTGCAGAAGGAGGCCATTCGGCCCATCGAGTCTGCACCGACCACAATCCCACCCAGGCCCTACCCCCACATATTTTACCCGCTAATCCCTCTAACCTACGCATCCCAGGACTCTAAGGGACAATTTTTAACCTGGCCAATCAACCTAACCCGCACATCTTTGGACTGTGGGAGGAAACCGGAGCACCCGGAGGAAACCCACGCAGACACGAGGAGAATGTGCAAACTCCACACAGACAGTGACCCGAGCCGGGAATCGAACCCGGGACCCTGGAGCTGTGAAACAGCAGTGCTAACCACTGTGCTACCGTGCCGCATTATATCATACAGTGCCGCATTATATCATACAGATGATATAATGTCAATAGTTAAGAAGTACATGGAATCCCGAGGGATCCACTCTCACAGCTCTATCACTTAACCCTCAGTAAAATGTACAATTCTCATAAAATGCTGGATTTATGTAACAGCAGAAATGATTTGAATTTTTGGAAACGTAGCAGGGTCAGTGAGATTCAGGAGGGTAATTCTGATGATCAGGAAATCAGACCAGAATGTGGGACATGTTTAAAAATGACTTGCTTTTTCACAGGATGTGGGCATCACCTCCTCTCGGGGCCATTAGCAGTGGGAAATAAATGCTGGTCTCGCCAGCGACACCCATAATCCCATGGACAATTAAACAATATATACATTTTGAGAGGTGTAAAAGTGGTTTCCCCCAGTAGGCAAACCAGTGGGAGTTAATTATTCAATTGTTTCAATGCTGACTATTGCCTTTTCCATTCAACAGAAAGGATTTGATATTTGATTTATTGTTGTCACATTTATTAGTGCCAAAGCGTAACGTACATAGGGAAGGAAAGGAAAGAGTCCAGACTGTAGTGTTACAGTCACAGCTAGGGTGTAGAGAAAGATCAACTTGGGTGAGGTTTAGTATCGTAACTTGAATCAGTTCACTACTCGTGCTAAGTTTCTGACACAAAAATAGATCCAGCTATTTTCCTGCTGAACATTAATCTGAATTTAATGTGTTTCTCACTTTCTCCACTTAGCCTGGATAGCAATGAAGTGGGAGATTCAGGAGTGAAACTATTGTCTGCGACTCTGAGGAATCCGGAATGTAAAATACAGGAACTGGAGTAAGTATCAACTGTGTGAGATTGTGTTAATAATCAGTGAATGTCTGACACTGTAAAGACACAGTGTCTATCAGTGTCAGTAATAGTGTCATTAATAACCATTCCACATCATTCCTGTCCGTATTCGTGTTAAACACCACGGATTTACTCTGATTCCTGAAATCTTTCTCTGTCTAATCTCCAGTTTGGAGAGTAACAGCCTCAGATATTCTCACCACTGCTCAGTACAAACCAGTCAGTGACGTGTCTGAACCTGGGTTCCAATAAACTGCGAGATTCAGGAGTGAAAGATTTAACTAATCATTTATAATTATTCTCAAATCCATTCATGAGAATAAAAAAGATGGACAAAACAATGAAATGTTTATAGAATTCCCAGATATGGCTGGTCACATGTTCAATTTAGTTTAATTTGTCATTCAGATTGTAGATGTTCATGTCTGTCGGCTTCTTAGTTTGATTAAACGTAGAAAACTGCTGTATATTGGTAAAGCAGATTACAAACTACATTGAATTCTGATGTGTTTTATGCCGAGGGATCCACTCTCAAATTTACGTTAAACGGAGCTTAAGGAGCATCTGATCAGAGAATGCAGAGATCGAGGTGGGGAGGGTCATGAAGAGAATTCCAGAGCTTACAGCCCAGCAGTTCAAGGCACAGCTCAGCTGGCAATGGCAATAGTCACAGTGCAGAATAGTCTGAATGATGTCCCTATTAATAATGGACATTGTTTTTAAGGACACAAATAATGATACTAAATATACCATTGCTGTCAGTATTTGTGTTATTAAGAACACTATCCGCTATTAGTCGAAACATAATAAGCATGGGAGCAAAGTTGGAGACCATGAAATCAAAGAGGCAAAGGCAGCCTGGATATGAAGTGATCTGAGTGACAGGAAACAGGCAGGAGAGGTGAACTGTACCTTTTCATTTATAGAACGCTGACAGTGGCTTTCCCCAGCAACCATTACTGTGTTACTACGACTAATTTTCTTAACATGTACGACCAAATGAGACTTTGTTTTACCTAAAAATGAGATGTGAAGCTCCAGCACATGTGCACCAGACCAGAGAGCGGACGCAGCCTATGATAGACCGAGCTCAATCACACCAAAACCAATGGATCAGATCAGAGATCTGCTGTCTTGGCATATCCAGCCATAAATAGTGTTAGACATGCCACAAAATGTTGGACATGCCGGTTACATTAGGCGACATGGTGGCACAGTGGTTCGCACTGCTGCCTCAGCGCCAGGGACCAGGGTTCAAATCCGGCCTTGGGTGACTTTATGTGTAGAGTTTGCACGTTCTTCCCGTGTCTGTGTGGGTTTCCTCTGGGCACACCAATTTTCTCCCACAGTCCAAAGGTATGCAGGTTCGGTTGATTGGCTATACTAAGTTGTCCCTAGGTGTCACAGGGTGTGTAGGTTACGGGGATTAGTGGGCCATATATGTGGAGTTATAGTGATAGGCCTGGATATGATATTCTTTCAAAGAATTGGTGAAGACTCGATGGGCCAAAGGGCCTCCTTCTACTCTGTGGGAAATCTGTGATTCTCTCAGCATGCCACAAGAGTTCCATCAATACTGATGAGGGAGGCCAGAGCATCAGTGCCATCTTCAGCCAGAAGTGCTGAGTAGAATGATTAATCTCAGCCTCCTCCTGAGGTCCCCAACATTACAGATGTCAATTTGATTCACTGCATGTGAGGTAAAGAAATGACTGAAGGCACTGCATACTGCAAAATCTGTCAGCCTGGCAGTACCCACACTGGTACTGAAGAATTGTGCTCCATAACTAGCCATTCCCCTGGCCAAGCTGTTCCAGTTCAGCGACAACACTGGATCTACCGGACAATGTGGAAAAAAAACAGGACAAATCCAATCTGATGAATTGCTGCTCCACCAGTCTGCTCTTGAACGTCAGAAAAGTGTCATCCTTCCAGTGCCTCATGAACATCACTGCAGGAGTTTCTGAGGGTGAAATCCAAATCCCAACCACCTTCAATTGCTTTATCAATGACCTTCCTTCCATTATAATGTCAGAAGTGAGGATGCTCACTCATGATTGCACAATGCTCAGTACTGTTCACAATTCCTCAGAGACTGAAGCAGTCCATGTCCATAAACAGCAAGACCTGAACAAAACAGAAAATGCTGGAAAGGCTCAGCATGTCTGACATCTTCTGTGCAGAGAGAACAGCTCACCCTTCGAATCTGGATGACTCTTCAACAGAGCTAGCGTCTTAAGGTCTGAAGAACGTTCAGGCTTAACCTGATAAATGGGAAGTAATGTTTCACGACACAAATGCCAGGCAAGGACCATCTCTAACAGACGGGAATCTAACCATATTCCCTTTACATTGAATGGCAGCACCATCGCTGTATCCTCGACCATCAACACCCTGAGTGTTGGGGGCGCACTGGGACCATTGAACAGACACTGAACTGTAAACACTATGGCTCCAAGGGTAGATCACAGACTGGGAATTCGGAAATGAGGAACTCGCCTCCTGTCTCCCAAATTTTTGCCACCATCTCCAAGGCACAACTCAGCAGTGTGATGGAATCTGCTCATCTTGCTGGATTGACTGCAGCCTCAAAAACATTGAAGAAGCTCATCCATGGAAAAGAAGCCCACTGGATCAGCTGGCCATTCACCAAATTAAACATTGACTGTCTCTACCACTGACGCACAGTGGCAGTATTTTACCACATACAAGGTGGAATGTAGCAGCTCACCAAGGTTCCTGAACCAGCATCATCCAAACAGGCACTATCCATCACCGAGCTGGGCAAGGATATCAGCAGTATGGGACACCAACCAGCTTCGGATTGCTTTCCAAACCACACACCATTCTGACTTGGAATATATTGCTTTTCCATCACTGATGCGGGATCATACTCCCGGATGTCCCTTCCTTGCGGTTTTGTCCCAGATGCTCTGCAGAATTTAAGAAGATGGCTCACCATCTTCTTCTCAAGGGCAATTGGGGATGGGCTGCAAGTGTTTGCATTGCCAGTGATACCATCATCCCTTGAAAGAATTAATAAAGACAAACTCTACCCACTGTAGGGATGGGTAGTTGTGCCTGTGTGTAGCCCATTTTCAGTCACAGAAGAGAAAAAAAACAGCTGCGACAGGACAAATAGTGTGACCATTGCACAGGCCAGAGGAATTCTAAAGATAGATCTGGTGGAACTATTCAATATACTCAGCGAGGGTGTCAAATGGCCAGGTGATCTGCTGTGTTCCATACAACCTGGATCTAGAGTGGAGAAGCTTTGAAGAAAGTGTGATGCAATACAATGTTGACCAGATGCTTCATGATGAGGAACCCCATGGACCACAGGCCAGGGACATGGGATATGTGTCAGGGAGGATGGAGATTCAGTAATGCAGACATGTTTTCCAAGAACCTTAACTCACACAGCCATTCAGTGTAATAAATCTTCACCATCTCCAGCCCTGTTGCTGTTTCTGTGAATGTTTTATAATTTCCCTGGAGCCGTCACTCCATGAAATAAAGGTATTGGAATTGTATTGACCTCATTCAGTGCTGTATTTCCCATCTCACATTCCCAGTGAACTGTTAAAGACCCAGTAATATGATGAGGGATTTTTTTAGTGGTGCTCCATCTCTGAATTTACTGAAAATACATACATAACAAAGTCACCAGTAACAACAAAGTATAACCCTGTGAAACTCAAGGAAGCAACCCCACCATGACAACCACCCCCATCCCTGCACTTTCCGCTGAGCTGCAGGAAGCATCTTACCTCTCTCCTCTTAGAATTTCGATGACCGTGGCCTTTGTCCTCAGGTTTTCTGAGTCCAAGAAGGATCAGGCCAACTGCAGGTCCTCTGCACAGATGCTGGAGTTGTCTCTGTCATCATAGCTTCGTAAGATGTTTGTGTCACAGTCGGAGCAGAAGAGGACCCACTGCCTACACCAGGGGCATCCTGAGAGGAGCTCCCAAATGCTGCAGGCAGCCGCTCCTCTATCCATTCAGGGCAAACTGGACCCTCCCTGCTCAGCTCGGGAGGTCCTGGCAGTTACTCCAGGCACATTTTCCCACCCCTCCCGTAGCCCGTGTTCCACAGAGCTCATGGAGGTGGTGAGAACATGCAGGTTCATATGTATTTTCTGTGGGTGATAGGCTGGATTTGACTCTCCATAAAGGTCACCAATCTCTCTGTGGAGGATGCTACTTGTGCTCATACCTGAGACATGGTAACACTGCTGGCCTGAGCTGCAGAGCAGCAGAACACAGGGAATTTGGTTACTGTAAGGAGAGGTAATGGCAATGTGAAAGGACAGGCAGAGCAGGGTTCTCCTGTGGCCATACCCCTCCACAACAGGTATACTGAATTGGATACTGTTGTGGGAGATGCTTTACCTGGGACAATCTGCGACAGCCGGAACTCTGATACTGAGTCTAGTTCTACAGCGCAAAAGGGTGGGATGAAGAAGAGGAGAGCAGTACTGATAGGGGACTCAATGGTCAGAGGTACGGACAGGAGGTTCTGTGGTCGGGACAGAGACTCCCGCATGGTTTGTTGCCTCCCACGTGCCAAGGTCAGCGATGTCTCTGATCGCGTGCACAGCGTTCTAAAGTGGGAAGGTGATCAGCCAGATGTCGTGGTACACATCGGTACAAATGACGTAGGAAGGAAGAGTGAGGAGGTCCTAAAGAGTGTACAAAGAGCTTGGAAGCAAGTTAAAAAGCAGGACCCCGAGGGTAGTCATCTCAGGATTGCTACCTGAGCCACATGCCAGTGAGGGCAGGAGTAGGATGCTTGGGCGGATGAATACGTAGCTGACGAACTGGTGCAGGGGGCAGGGTTTCCAATTCTTGGATCATTGGGACCTCTTCTGGGGCAGGTGGGACCTGTACAAGAGAGACGGGTTACACCTAAACTACAAGGGGACCAATATACTTGCAGGGAGATTTGCTCGTGTTATTGGGGAGCGTTTAAACGAGATTTGCAGGGGGATGGGAACCAGAGTGCCAGAGCAGATAGTGGAGCAGGGCTAAAAAGACAGGTTAGTTCAAGCAAAATCACAAATGGATGGGTTGAGTGTGGTGGAAATAATATTTTGAGGTGTTTCTATTTCAATGCCAGGAGTATTGTGGGGAAGGCAGATGAGCTGAAGGCGTGGATAGACACATGGAAATATGACATTATAGCCATCAGTGAAAATTGGCTACAGGAGGGAAAGGGCTGGCAGCTCAATGTTCCAGGGTTCCAATGTTTCAGGCAGGATAGAGGCAGAGGGATAAAAGGTTGGGGGGGGGGGGGGCGGTGGGGGGGGGGGGCGGTGGCATTGTTGGTCAGGGAAAATATTACAGCGGTACTCAGGCAGGATAAATTAGGGAGCTTGTCTACAGAGGCCCTATGGGTGGAGCTGAGAAACAGGAAAGGTATGACCACATTAATGGGGTTGTGTTATAGACCACCCAATAGTCAGCGAGAATTGGAGGAGCAAATCAGCGGAGAGATAGCTGACAACTGCAAGAAACACAAAGTTGTGAAAGTAGGGGATTTTAATTTTCCACATATAGATTGGGACTCGCATACTGTTAAAGGTTTAGACGGGGTAGAGTTTGTAAAATGTGTTCAGGAGAATTTTCTACATCAGTATATAGAGGTGCCAACTAGAGAGGATGCGATATTGGATCTCCTATTGGGAAATGAGTAAGGGCAGGTGATGGATGTGAGTGTGAGGGAACACTTTGGATCCTGTGATCATAATGCCATTAGTTTCAACCTGATCGTGGATAAGGATAGATCTGGTCCTCGGGTTGAAGTTCTGAACTGGAAAAAGGCCAAATTTGATTAAATGAGAAGGGATCTGGGAAGTGTGGATTGGCACAGGCTGTTCTCTGGTAAGGATGTAAATGGAAAGTGGGAGGCCTTCAAAGGAGAAATTTTGAGAGTGCAGAGTTTGTATGTTCCTGTCAGGATTAAAGGCAAAGTAAATCGGAAGAAGGAACCTTGGTTCTCAAGGGAGATTGTAACACTGATTAAGAGGAAGACAGAGTTGTATGAAATGTACAGGCAGCAAGGAACAGATCAGATGCTCGAGGAGTATAAAAAGTGCAAGAAGCTACTTAAGAGGGACATCAGTAGGGCTAAAAGAAGACATGTGGTTGCTTTGGCAGACAGAGTGAAGGAAAATCCAAATAGCTTCTCTCGGTATGTTAGGAGCAAAAGGATAGTGAGGGAAGCTAGTGTTGAACTTGCAGGGGCCCTGGCAGACATATTTAAAATGTCAGTTTTCACGGGGGAAAATTGCTCCTCTTGAAGACCAGAGTGGTAGACTGTGTATGGAACCAAGAGAAATTGGGGAGACACTAAATGGATTTTTTGCATCCGTATTTACTGAGGAAACGGGCATGGAGTCTACGGAAATAGGGCAAACTTGTAGGGAGGTCATGGAACCTTGACAGATTAAAGGGGAGGAGGTGCTCGCTGTCTTGAGGCAAATCAGAGTGGATAAATCCCCAGCACCAGACAGGGTATTCCCACGGACCTTGAGGGAAGCTAGTGTTGAACTTGCAGGGGCCCTGGCAGACATATTTAAAATGTCAGTTTTCACGGGGGAGGTGCCGGATGATTGGAGGGTGTTTCATGTTGTTCCATTGTTTAAAAATGGTTCCAAAAGAAATCCGGGAAATTATAGACCAGTAAGTTTGACGTGGGTGGTGGGCACGTTATTGGAAGGTATGATAAGGGATAGGACCTACAAATATTTGGAAAGACAGGGACTTATTAGGGAGAGTCAACATGGCTTTGTGCGTGGTAGGTCATGTTTGACCAATCCATTAGAGTTTTTCGAGGAGGTTACCAGGAAAGTGGATGAAGGGAAGGCGGTAGATGTTGTCTACCTGGATTTCAGCAAGGCCTTTGACAAGGTCCCTCATGGGAGGTTAGTTAGGAAGGTTCAGTCGCTAGGTATACATGGGGAGGTAGTAAATTGGATTAGACACTGGCTCAATGGATGAAGCCAGAGAGTGGTTGTGGAGGATTGCTTCTCTGAGTGGAGGCCTGTGACTAGGAGTGTGCCGCAGGGATCGGTGTTGGGTCCATTGTTGTTTGTCATCTATATCAATGAACTGGATGATAATGTGGTAAATTGGATCAGCAAGTTTGCTGATGATACAAAGATTGGAGGTGTAGTGGACAGTGAGGAAGGTTTTCAAAGCATGCAGAGGGATTTGGACCAACTCGGAAAATGGGCTGAAAAATGGCAAATGGAATTTAACGCAGACAAGTGTGAGATATTGCACATTGGAAGGACAAACCAAAGTAGAACGTACAAGGTAAATGGTAGGACTCTGAAGAGTGCAGTTGAACAGAGGGATCTGGGAATACAGGTACATAATTCCCTAAAAGTGACATCACAGGTGGATAGGGTCGTAAAGAGTGCCTTTGGTACATTGGCCTTTAGAAATCAGAGCATCGAGTTTAAAAGTTGGAGTGTTATGGTAAGGTTATATAAGGCATTGGTGAGGCCGAATTTGGAGTATTGTGTACAGTTCTGGTCACCTAGTTACAGGAAGGATGTAAATAAGGTTGAAAGAGTGCAGAGAAGGTTCACAAGGATATTGCCGGGACTTGAGAAGCTGAGTTACAGAGAGAGATTGAATAGGTTGGGACTTTATTCCCTGGAGCGTAGAAGATTGAGGGGAGATTTGATAGAGGTGTATAAGATTTTAATGGGGATTGATAGATTGAATGCAAGCAGGCTTTTTCCGCTGAGGCTAGGGGAGAAAAAAAAAACAGAGGGCATGGGTTAAGGGTGAAAGGAGAAAAGTTTAAAGGGAATATTAGAGGGAGCGGGGGGGCTTCTTCACGCAGAGAGTGGTGGGAGTGTGGAATGAGCTGCCGGATAAAGTTTTAAATGCTTTTCACACTTAACACTTAAGAAAAACTTGAACGGGTTCATGGATGAGAGGGGTGTGGAGGGATATGGTCCAAGTTAGAGGGATTAGCGGGTAAATATGTGGGGGTAGTGCCTGGGTGGGATTGTGGTCGGTGCAGACTCGATGGGCCGAATGGCCTCCTTCTGCACTGTAGGGTTTCTATGAAGTGCAGGTCAGTGGGACGAGGCAAAAAATGGTTCGGGACAGACAGGAAGGGCCATGAGGCCTGTTTCTGAGCTATAATTTTCTATGGTTCTATGATGCTATGGATTGACTCCTCCATCCTTTGTGACTAGATACACAGAGCCTTTGGCAACTCCACCAGATGTTAAAATACCTTACGCTGCAGCTCCAGTATCTGCTGCATTGTGAAAGACTCCAGTCACATTTCATCTTCCTGAAGCTGACAATGACCTGTCCCCTCGAGAGTGTGTGTGAACTCAGCTATTCCTGCCTCCATCAGCTGCTCGGGTTTGCCTGTGCTGCCAGATTGTAACCCCTTTGCGACTCGTGTGAGACAGCATCTGCTCTGGCCGATGTTATGGGGAATAATATGACAGTCCATCCTCTGACGACCCCCCCCCCCTTCATCCTCAGAGGTGCACGCGCGTCTCCCACTCATCACAGAAGTTGTTTTGTGTGAGTGAGTGAAACATGTTCGAGGGTAATGCACATTCCAACATGTCCTGCAGATTGTTCCTCATCCAGAGCTCCATATGACCAATGGTGAACACACAAGCACCAGGTTTTGGACTCAGCAGCAGAGCCTCTCCTGTGCCCATCCATTCACTCACTCACTCTCTCTGGATCCACAGCCCATCTCACCATCAGCGATTGCCCACCCAACCTCCAGGTCTCCCAGCTCCAGCACTGCATCTTCCATTGGCATAAGGATGAGACAATCCAGACATTCTCACTCTTACCTCCTTCTCTGACGCAGTGTGCCCTCCTCTACAAGCACATATATTTCCATTGTTACTCACCCATCAAAGACACACACAAGCCTATGGTGCTGCCAGACTGCCCAACATTGGACCACCAGGATGGTCAATCAGGGTCGGCAGTGCAGCAGTCATCTCTGACTGACTGGAACCCTTCACAGAGAGGCTGACATGTTCCTGAAGATTGATGCTGCTGTTTGGACATTGCCAGTATCTGGGTGGAGATGTTATTTTGACAATTTCTCTTTCATCCTTATTCACATATCAGCCTGTAAGTTTATCACTCTCCTTGTCAGGACATATCAGGTTATTGATATGTCTGATATTGAGCTGCCTGCTCTGGTCCTCGGCAGTTTCTATCCAGCCTTGCTTGGGATGATGTGACAGGTCTCCTCCTCCAGTCCTGAGGGAACAGAACCTCCCTCCAAACCGATATATCCTTGAGAATTTCCAGGGAAGTGTCAGCGAATTTGGTTTGATCTGCCTTCTGCCATTTCAGCCCTTTGTTCATTAACCAGGGCTCCCTCACTGCTCCGTTCAGAGCCTTTAAAAGTGGTGCTGGCTGCCTTTTAATCTGGTGCCAGCTTTGACTGAACGGGGCCGTCCCCTGCAGAGAGTGGTTAAGCTCTGGAATGCACAGGGTTTTGCGGGAAGGTGGGGGAATAACACTTAGCGAGCTGCTCATTCGAAGAGTCAGTGCAGACACAATGGGCCAAATGGCCTCCTTCTGCTCTGTAACATTTCTGTGATTCTGCCTCTGCTGCCTGAGTTGACGGATTCCCCTCACCTGTCAGATTCTGGCTATGTATGGAGTTGGTTCGTTCAGTTGTTTCAGTGTCTCGAGTGCGATGTAGAATGACGCTAATTTTGAGGATTTGGTCTTCGTACCGGCTGTGGGGTTCATGGAGTCCCATCTTCTCCCATTGCCCACGTTTACTAAGTTGTATCCCTGAAGCTACATGTAACTAATTGTCTCTCTCTATTGGAGAGAAATATTAATATTTCATTGAGGACTCTGACTGCTAACACTGTCCACACTGCAACATCAACAACTTCCAGTTGAAATATCGATACATGTCCAACCATTATCTTCACAGATTTGTTACGGAGCACAATGAGGCCATTTGGCCCATTGTGTCTGCACCAGCTCACCAAATTAGCATTCAGAATTTGTGTCATTCTCCAGAATTTTTCTCGAATCCATTCTCGTAGCTCATTGCCTATATTCAGAAAAACATCTAATTCCCTTTTGACTGCTTAGATTCGGCCTACCTCCACCACACTTCCCGACTGTGAATTCCAGAACCGAACCACTGGAAGTGTGAAAAAGGTTTCTCTCTCATCATCATCAACCCCACTATACACTCCATTCCTGAGCCACTGACCATTCCATGTCCGTCCCTGTGACTCTGGGTAAGGACATGGGAATCCTGTGCTCTTCTCTTTCACCATCATCCTTTTTGTCATTTAATCACTCCGGCACTTCCATTTTGTTCTTTCCTTGTCACCCGCCCATCCCCAGCTCCCTGTCACTTAAAACAATTTAATTCACTGCTAGTTCCAATTTCTAAGTTTAGCTAATTGAACTGAAACTCAATCTGTTTCTCTCTTCACAGATATTGCCTGACCTGATGAGAGTTTCCAACATATTCATTTTTCAGATTTACAGCATCAATATAATTTTGCCTTCTGTATGAACTGAAGTTGTGATTCTTGAATGTCCCGCGCTGTACATTATTATTGTTAATGATCTTATTTTTAAAAACACTGTGGATTTACTCTGATTCCTGTTATTTTTCTCTCTCTGATCTCCAGTCTGAAACGTAACAATCTCTCAGATTCTTGTGCCGAGGGCCTGGCCTCTGCTCTCAGGACAAACCGCTCACTGATAGATCTCGATCTGGGTTACAATAAACTGGGAGATTCAGGAGTGAAACTGCTGTCTACGGCTCTGAGGAATCCGGACTGTAAAATACAGAAACTGGAGTAAGTAGCAGTCTGTGTGAGATTGTGTTTATAATAACTGCATATTCAACAATATAATTTCACCACTGGTATTTGTATAAAAAACACTGCCCATTACTATTGGCGTCAGTGATGAATAAGGAAAATTGATTTTCCTCTGACTCCTGTTGCTTCTCTCTCTGATCCCTGAGCAATGGGATGTCAGTCCCACAAATCCTTATGTTGAGGGACAGGGGGAATAATGTTATGGTGCACCCTCTGAGGTCCTCTCCTCCTCCTCAGATGCACACGGCTCTCCGCGGACACAGAATCCATTGATTTGTGAAAGGGGGAGAGTGAATACATGACAGTAAATGGAGGACAGGACATGGTGGTGGAGTCTCGCTGTTGGTAACAGATGACAGTACAGTAGTGAGAGGTGAACTTAGTTCCAATGATCAAGATGCAGAATCAGTTTGGGTAGAGATAAAGAATTAGCAAAGTTAAAAGGCCACTTGTGGGAATCATTCAGAATCTCTGACAAAGTTTACAGGAAAAGTAATGGGGTCTTGTAAAAACATGCTGCAATAGTCACGGGCGATTTTAATCTCCATATACAAAGAAGAACAAAGAACCACACAACACAGTAACAGGCCCTTCAGCCCACCGAGCCTGACTCCTCATCCTTATTCAGACCCAGTACTTACTGCCCATGCGAGGTTTCTATTCCTCTGTTCGTCTCTTGTGCATGTGTCTATTAAGATAACCTTGAACATTGCTAACGTGCCTGCTTCCACCACCTCCATTGGCAGTGCATTCCAGGCACCCACCACCCTCTGTGTGAAAACGTATCCCACACATCTCCCCAAACTTTGCCGCTCTCACCTTCATCCTGAGCCCTCTTGTGGTTGAACATTCCACACTGGGAAAAAGTCTCTGACTATCCATCATGTCAATGCCTCTCTTAATTGTGTATCCTCTATCAGGTCACCTCTCAGTCTCCCTTTTTGTAGTGAAAATAATCCGTGATTATCCAACCTCTTCTCATACCTTAACCCTCCTTGATCAGGCAACATTCTGGTAAACCCTCTTTGCACTCTCTCCAAAGCCTCCACATCCATCTGATAGTGTGGCGAACAGAACTGCAAGCAATATTACAAAAGTGGCCTTATTAAAGTTTCCTACGGTTGCTACATAACATGCCATCTTTTATACTCGATGCTGCGGTCGATGAAGACAAGCATGCTGTGTGCCTTCTTGACCACCTCATCCATCTGTGTTGCCACTTTCAGGGATCTGTGCACTTGTACGCACAGATCCCTCTGTAGGTCAATGCTCTGATGGGTTCTTCCATTTACTGTATAATTCGCTTCTGAATTAGGTGTTTTGCATGAATCAGGTGGTCAAAAGTTGAATAGAAGATTAGTTCACAGAATGTATTCAAGCAATTTCCTGAAGAAGCATGTTCCAGTGCCAAACACAAAACAAGCTCTTTTGAGACATGGTGATGTGCAAATGTGTGGCGTTTCCAACAAAAATACATTCTTTTCATTTGAAAAAAACAGCAGCAGACGTGTTCCCGCCGTTGCTAATTCAAGGACGGTATTAGATGAAGCGAAGATGTGGCACCGTGGTTAGCACTGCTGCCTCACAGCGTCAGGGACCCGGATTCATTCCAGCTTTGGACGACTGTCTATGTGGAGTTCGCACGTTCCCCTTGTTTCTGTGTGGGTTTCCTCCGGGTGCTCCTGTTTCCTCCCACTGTCCACAAAATGTGCAGGTTAGGTGGCTTTGGCATGCTAAATTGCCCCTTAGTGTCCAAGATGTGTAGTTTAGGGGGATTAGCAGCATAAATATGTGGGGTTATGGGAAAATGGGCTACTGGAGATCTGTTCGTCTACATTGATACTCCAGTAATCTATAGTAAAGGAAGTGATAACAGAACACTGAGGAATTAATGGCAGGATTAGACAGGGCCAACGTGGATTTATGAAAGGCTGGAATGGTGACACAGCAGTTAGCACATCCGTATCACAGCGCCAGGGACCCAGATTCAATTCCAGCCTTGGGTGACCGTCGGTGTGGAGTTTGTACATTATTCCTGCGTCTGCCTGTGTTTCCTCTGGGTGCTCTGGTTCCCACCCAAACTCTAAAGATGTGTTGGGGAGGTGATTGGCCATGGTAAAATTGCCCTTAGTGTCCCAAGATGTGTAGGTTAGGCGGATTAGCCATAGTAAATTTGTGATGATGTGGGGAGTGGACCTTGGTAAGATACTCCGTCAGATTATCTCGATGGGCCAAATGACCTCCTCCTACACTAAGGATTCTATAGTTGCATGATTCACACACAAGCGGTTATTAAGGAAAATTGGAGCACATGGAATTGTGTGTAATATTCCAGCATGGATTGAGAACTGATTAATGGACAGAAGCAAGAAGTTGTAATAAATGGGTTATTTTTGGGTTGACAGCCTCGAACTAGTGAGGTACGGCAGGGTCTTTGGGTCTCATCTATTCACAATTTGTATCAATGTTATGGATGTGGGGATCGAATATAGTATTTCCAAATTTGCGATCAATAGAAAACTAGGTGGAAATCTGAATTGTGAGGAGGATGCAAAGATGTTTCAAGGGGATGTGGAGAGGCTCAGGGAGCGGCCAGAAATTTGCCAGGTGGACGAAAGTGCGTAAAAATGTGAGGATATCCAATTTTCCAGAAAAAAACAGAAATTAAGACAACTCCCAATTTATTTTGATATCTTGTTCATGAGGCACTCAAAGCGAAGATGAGAGCAGTTAACATAACAAATGATATGTTCCACATTATGCTAAGAGGATTTGAGTTGAGGAAAAAGATGTCTTCCTGCAATTATATGCAGCCTTTCTAAAACTACACCTGGAGTATTGTGTACAGTTTTGGTTCCTGACCGAAGGAAAGATGTACTTGGCATGTAAAGATGGTTCACTACAACAGATCGAGGGACAGATGGGTTGTCCTATGAGGAACAAAAAAAACTTTATTCTCAGGCCTTTAGAAGAATGACAGCTGATCTTATTCAAACATACACTATTTTACGGGGTTCAATAAGCCAGATGCAGAAAGGATGTTTCCCCGAGCTGGAGGGTCTGAAACCTGGGACACAGTCTGAGAATAAGGGGCAATTATTTAGGCTGAGATGAGGGGTATTTGTTTTCCATTGGAATGCTGGTGAATCTAGGAACTCTTTTCCCCAGAGAGCTGTGGGGAACAGTAATTTGGTTTGTGCAAGACTGAGCTCTATATACTTGTACTGATTAAACACAGCAAGAAATGTAGAGAAAATGCTGGAAATGGTGTTGAGGTAAAAGATCAGCCATGATCACATTGAATGTTGGAGCGGGTTTGAAGGACTGAATGGCTGAATTCTGCTCCTGTTTCTTCATGTATTTTTATTGCAATATGAATGGATAGTAAGAGTATAGAAGTTTTGCTGCAGTTTTACACAGCCTTCGTTAGAACGCAACTGGAGAAATGTGTATTGTGTTGGGCTCTTTACATAAGAAAGGATAGAATTGTCTTGGAACCAGTTCAGAGAAAGTTCACTCGGCTGATTCCTGGGATGGAGAGGTTTATTTCTGGAGAAAACTTTGAGCAGATTGGAGCAATATCTATAATGTTCAGAAGATTAAAAGATGATCGCATTGATACAAACGATATCCCGAGGGGATGAGACAGGGTGGCTGCTGAGAGGCTGATTCTTCTTGCAAGAGAGACTAGAACAAGGGGATTATTTTAAAATGTAATTGTCAGTCCCTTAAGACTGAGAGGAGGAGAAATTTATTTCTCAGATAGTCGCGAGTGAGTGGAACTCTATTCCCTGGAATCGAGTGGAGGCAGAGGCATTGAATATATTCAAAGCTGAGTTAGGAATGATTTTGGATTGAGAAGAGAATCAAGGGTTACAGAGGAGCGAGCAGAAAAATTGTCCTCATCTTCAGAGGTGCACGCCCGTCTCACGCTGACCGCAGCTGTTGTTTTGTGAGAGAGAGTGAAGAATGTTAGATGGTAATGCACATTCCAACATTCCCTGCAGACTGTTGCTACCCAGAGCTCCATGTGACCAATGGTGAACACACAATTGCCAAATTATGGACCAGAGCAGCAGATTCTCTCCTGTGCCCATCCATTCACTCACTCACTCTCTTTGGATCGACAACCCATCTCACCATCAGCGATTGCCCACCCAGCCTCCAGGTCTCCCAGCTCCAGCACTGCATCTTCCATTGGCATAAGGATGACACAATCCAGACACTGTCACTCTTGGCTCCTTCTCTGACGCTGTGTGCCTTCTTCTACGAGCACATAAATTTCCATTGTTACTCACCCAACAAAAATACACACAAGACTATGGTGCTGCCAGACTGCCCATCATGGGACCACCAGGATGGTCACTCAGTGTCGGCAGTGCAGCAGTCATCTCTGACTGGCCGGAACCCTTCACAGAGAGGCTGACATGTTCCTGAAGATTGATGCTGCTGTTTGGGCATTGCCTGTGTCTGGGTGGAGATGTTCTTTCAACAATCACTCTTTCATCCCTATTCACATATCAGCCTGTAAATTTAACGCTCACCTTGTCAGAACATATCAGGTTATTGATCCTTTTGTCTCAGTGCAGCCACGTGCTGCCTGCTCTGGCCCTCGGCAGTTTCTATCCAGCCTTGTTTCGGTTGATGTGACAGGTATCCTCCTCCAGTCCTGAGGGAACAAAACCTCCCTCCAAACCAATATATCCTTGAGAATTTCCAGGGAAGTGTCAGCGAATTGGGTTTAATCTGTCTTCTGCCATTTCAGCCCTTTGTTCATTAACCAGGGTTCCCTCACCGCTCCCTTCAGAGCATTTAAAAGTGCTGCTGGCTGCCTTTAAATCTGGTGCCAGCTTTGGCTGAATGGGGCCTTCCCCTGCAGCGAGTGGTTCAGCTCTGGAATGCACAGGGTTACGGGGAGAAGGTGGGGGAATGAAACTTTTTGAATTGCACATTTGGAGAGTCAGTGCAGACACAATGGGCCGAATGGCCTCATTCTGCTCTGTAACAACTCTGTGATTCTGCCTGTGCTGCCTGAGTGGACGGATTCCCCTAACCTGTCTGATAATAATGTGCCGGTTCTGGCTATGTGTGGAGTTGGTTCGTTCAGTTGGCTCAGTTTTCAAGTGTGATGTGGAATGATGCTAACGTTGAGTGTTTGGTCCTCGTACCGGCTGTAGGGTTCATGGAGTTCCATCTCCTCCCATTGCCCACGTTTACTAAGTTGTGTCCCTGAAGCAACATG
Source organism: Mustelus asterias (assembly GCF_964213995.1). NCBI lineage: Eukaryota > Metazoa > Chordata > Chondrichthyes > Carcharhiniformes > Triakidae > Mustelus > Mustelus asterias. The sequence goes on from NW_027590110.1 coordinate 513,087, forward strand.
TAACTAATTGTCTCTCTCTATTGGAGATAAATATTAATATTTCACTGAGGACTATGGCTACTAACACTGTCCACACGGCAACATCACCAACTTCCAGTTGAAATATTGATACATTTCCAACCATTATCTTCACAGAATTCTTACGGAGCACACTGACGCCATTTGGCCCATCGTGTCTGCACCAGCTCACCAAGCTCGCATTCGGAATTTGTGTCATTCTCCAGCCTTTTCCCTGTATCCTCGCTCATTGTTTATATTCAAATAATCATCTAATTCATTTTTGACTGCTTCGATTCAGCCTAACTCCACCACACGTCCCGGCTGTAATTCCAGACCCGAACCACCGGCAGTGTGAAAAAGGTTTCTCTCTCATCATCTTCAACCCCACCACACACTCCATTCCTGAGCCACTGGCCATCCCATGTCCGTCCCTGTGACTCAGAGTAAGGACATGGGAATCCTGTGCTCTCCCTTTTCTACATCATCCTTTTTGTCATTTAATGACTCCGGCACTTCTATTTTGTTATTTCCTTGTCATCCGCTCATCCCTAGATCCCTGTCACTGAAAACAATTTAATTCACTGTTATTTCCAATTTCTAAGTTTATCTAATTGAACTGAAACTAAATCTGTTTCTATCTTCACAGATATTGCCTTACCTGATGAGAGTTTCCGACATATTTTATTCATATTTCAGATTTACAGCATCAATACAATTTTGCCTTCTCTGTCAACTGAAGTTCTTGAGTGTCCCGCGCTGTACATTATTATTGTTAATGATCTTATTCTTAAGAACACTGGGGATTTATCCTGATTCCTGTTATTTTTCTCTCTCTCTGATCTCCAGTCTGAATGGTAACAATCTCACAGATTCTTGTGCCGAGGACCTGGCCTCTGCTCTCAGTACAAACCGCTCACTGATAGATCTGAATCTGGGTTACAATAAACTGGGAGATTCAGGAGTGAAATGACTGTCTGCGGCTCTGAGGAATCCGGACTGTAAAATACAGAAACTGCAGTAAGTAGCAGACTGTGTGAGATTGTGTTTATAATAACTGAATATTCAACAATATAATTTGAGCACTGGTATTTGTATAAAAACTCTGCCCATTACTGTTGGCGTCAGTTATAAATAAGGAAAATTGCTTTTCCTCTGACTCCTGTTGCTTCTCGCTCTGATCCCTGAGCAATGGGATGTCCGTCCCACAAATCCTTTTGTTGAGGGTATGGGGGAATAATGTTATGGTGCACCCTCTGAGGTTCTCTCCTCCTCCTCAGATTTGCACAGCTCTCCCCGGACACAGCATCCATTGATTTGTGAAAAGGGGGGAGAGTGAATAGATGACAGTAAATGGAGGACAGGACATGGCGGTGGAGTCTCACTGTTAGTAACAGATGTCAGTACAGTAGCGAGAGCTGAACTTAGTTGAAATGTTCAAGATGCAGAATCCGTTTGGGTAGAGATAAGAATTAGCAAAGTTAAAAGATCACGTGTGGGAATCATTTATTGACCCCTAACAATAGTCACAATCTCCGACACAGTATACAGGAAAAATAATGGGATCTTGTAAAAACATACTGCAATAAGCCCGGGAAATTTTAGTCTTCTTATACAAAGAAGAACAAAGAGCCATTCAGCACAGCAACAGGCCTTTCAGCCCACCAAGCCTGTGGCGACTCCTAATCCTTATTCAGACCCAGTACTTACTGCCCATACGCAGTTGCTATTCCTCTGTTTGTCTCTTGTCCAACTGTCTATCAAGACAGAGCCTGGACATTGGTAACATGCCTGCTTCTGCCACCTCCATTGGCAGTGCATTCCAGGCACCCACCACCCTCTGTGTGAAAACTTACCCCACACACCTCCCTCCAAATATTACTCCTCTCACCTTCATTCTGTGCCCTCTTGTAGTTGACCATTCCTCCCTGGAGAAAAGTCTCTGACTATCCACCATATTGATGCCTCTCATAATTGTTTATACATCCATCAGGTCACCCCTCAGCCTCCCTTTTTGGAGTGAAAACAATCCGTGTTTCGCCAACCTCTCCTCATAACTTCACTATCCTGGACCAGGCAATATTCTGGTAAACCTTCTTTGCACCCTGTCCAAAACATCCACCTCCTTCTGGTAGCGTGGTGAAAACAGAACTGCAAGCAATATTCAAATGTGGCCAACTAAAGTTTCATACAGTTGGAACATATCTTGCCAGCTTTCATACTCGATTCCCCGGTCGATGAAGACAAGCATGCTGCCTGCCTTCTTGACCACCTCATCCACCTGTGTTGCCACTTTCAGGGATCTGTAGACTTGTCCGCACAGATCCCTCTGTAGGTCCATGCTCCTATGGGTTCTTCCATTTACTGCCAAAATCGCTCAGATTGTCAAAAGTTGAATAGAAGATTCTTTCACAGAATGTATTCAAGCAATTTCTTGGAGAAGCACGTCCCAGTGCCAAACACAAAAGAAGCTGTTTTAGACATGGTGATGTGCAAATGTTGGCGTTTCCAACAAAAATTGATTCCTTTCATTTTAAAGACGGCAGCAGAAGTGTTCCAGCCGTTGCTAATTCAAGGACTCTGTTAGATTAAGCGAAGATGTGGCACCGGGGTTGGTACTGCTGCCTCACAGCGTCAGGGACCCGGATACATTCCAGCCTTGGGCGACTGTCTGTGAGTTTTCACGTTCTCCCAGTGTCTGTGTGGGTTTCCTCCGGCTGCTCCTGTTTCCTCCCACAGTCCAAAAAATATGTAGATTAGGTGGATTGGCCATGCTAAATTGCCCGTTACTGTCCAAGATGTGTAAGTTAGGGGATTAGCGGCGTAAATATGTGGGGTTACGGGAAACTGGGCAACTGCAGATCTATTCGTCTGACATTGATAGTACGGAAAATCCTATAATAATCTATAATAAAGGAAGAGATAACAGAACACATCGAAATTAATGGCAGGATTAGACAGGGCCAACATGGATTTATGAAAGGCTGGCATGGTGTCACAGTGGTTAGCATTGTTGCATCACAGCCAGGGGCCCGGGTTCAATTTCAGCCTTGGGTGACTGTGTGGGGAGTTTTTACATTCTGCCTTTGTCTGTTTGTTTCCTCTGGGTGCTGCGGTTTCCCCCCACGCTCCAAAGACATGCACGGTAGATGGATTGGCCATGGTAAAATTGCCCTTCTTGTCCGAAGGTGTGTAGGTTAGGGGGTTTAGCCCGAGTAAATTTGTGATATTGTGGGGTGCGGACCTTGGTATGATACTCTGTCAGAGTGTCTTGATGGGCCGAATGACGACCTCCTACACTAGGGATTCTATAGTTGCATGATTCACACACAAGAGGTTGTTAAACAAAATTGGAGCACTTGGGATTGCGTGGAATATACCGGCATGGATTGAGAACTGGTTAGTGGACAGAAACAAGGAGTTGGAATAAATGGGTTATTTTTGGGCTGACAGCCTCTAACTAGTGGAGTAAGACAGAGATCAGTGTTTGGGTCTCAGCTTTCAGAATCTATGTCAATGATATGGATGCGGGGATCAAATATAATATTTCCAAATTTGCGAATAATAGAAAACTAGGTGGAAATCTGAATTGTGAGGAGGATTCAAAGATGTTTCAAGGGGATGTGGAGAGGCTGAGGGAGTGGCCACAAGTTTGCCAGCTGGACTGCAAGGTGGAAAAATGTGAGGCTATCTAATTTGGGAGAAAAACAAATTAAGACAACTCCTAATTTATTTTGATATCTTGTTCATGAGGCACTGAAAACTAAGATGCTAGGAATTAAGATAGCAAATGGAATGTCAGCCATTATTCTCAGAGGATTTGAGTTGAGGAAAAAGATGCCTTCCTGCAATTATATAGAGCCTTGCTGAGATCAACCTGGAGTATTGTGTACAGTTTTGGTCTCCTGACCGAAGCAAAGATGTATTTGGCATGTAAAGAAGGTTCACTAAAATAGGTCCAAGGACAGCTGGGTTGTCCTATGAGGAACAAAAACACTTTATCCATAGGTCTTTAGAAGAATGATAGCTGAACTTATTCAAACCTACACCATTTTACAGGGTTCAATAGGCCAGATGTAGAAAGGATGTTTCCCCTTGCTGGAGGGTCTGAAACCTGGGACACAGTCTGAGAATAAGGGACAGTTATTTAGGCTGAGATGAGGGGTATTTGTTTCCCATTAGAATGCTGGTGAATCAAGCAATGCAGGGATAATTGTGGAAATGGTGTTGAAGTAAAGGATCAGCCATGGTCACATTGAATGATGGAGTGGATTTGAAGGACAGAATGGATGACTCCTGCTCCTGTTTCTTAACATTCTTATTGCAATAGGAATGGAAGGTAAGTGTAAGAAGATTTTGCTGCAGCTTTACACGACCTTCCTAAGATCACAACTGGAGTAATGTGTATAATGTTGAGCTCTTTACTTAAAAAAAGAATAGAATTGTATTGCAAGGTGGAAAAATGTGAGGCTATCTAATTTGGTAGAAAAACAAATTAAGACAACTCCCAATTTATTTTGATATCTTGTTCATGAGGCACTGAAAACTAAGATGCTAGGAATTAAGATAGCAAATGTTATGTCAGCCATTATTCTCAGAGGTTATGAGTTGAGGAAAAATATGCCTTCCTGCAATTATATAGAGCCTTGCTGAGATCAACCTGGAGTATTGTGTACAGTTTTGGTCTCCTGACCGAAGCAAAGATGTTTTTGGCATTTAAAGAAGGTTCACTAAAATAGGTCCAGGGACACGTGGGTTGTCCTATGAGGAACAAAAACACTTCATCCATAGGTCTTTAGAAGATTGATAGCTGAACTTATTCAAACCTACACCATGTTACAGGGTTCAATAGGCCAGATGTAGAAAGGATGTTTCCCCTTGCTGGAGGGTCTGAAACCTGGGACACAGTCTGAGAATAAAGGACAGTTATTTAGGCTGAGATGAGGGGTATTTGTTTCCCATTAGAATGCTGGTGAATCAAGCAATGCAGGGATAATTGTGGAAATGGTGTTGAAGTAAAGGATCAGCCATGGTCACATTGAATGATGGAGTGGATTTGAAGGACAGAATGGATGACTCCTGCTCCTGTTTCTTAACATTCTTATTGCAATAGGAATGGAAGGTAAGTGTAACAAGATTTTGCTGCAGCTTTACACGACCTTCATTAGATCACAACTGGAGTAATGTGTATAATGTTGAGCTCTTTCCTTAAAAAAAGGATAGAATTGTATTGGAACCAGTTCAGGGAAAGTTCACTCGGCTGATTCCTGGGATGGAGAGGCTTATTTCACGAGGGACATTTGAGCAGATTGGAGCAATATCTATTGAAGTTCAGAAGATTAAAAGGTGATCGCATTGAATGGATGAGACAGGGTGGTTGCTGAGAGGCTGTTTCATCTCGTAACAGAGACCAGAACAAGGGGGCAGATTTTAAAATCGAATTGTCAATCTCTGAAGACTGAGTTGAGGAGAATTTTTTTTTTTAGATTTTCGCTGCTCAGTGGAATTCGCTTCCCTGGAGACTAGTGGCGGCAGAGTCATTGAATATATTCAAGGCTGAGTTCAGAATGATTTTGATTGAGAAGTGAATCAAGGGTTACGGGGGAGCAACAGGGAAAAGAGTTGAGACTACAATTAGATCAGCCGGGATGGAGTATGTTGTTCCTAGTTATTTTGTTCCTTTCCCACTACGTCCTTCAGACTGCTCTCATTGACCAGTGATAGATACATACATGCTCTATGTTTTGTCCTCACCAGACGCTCTCCTGTGCCCGTTCATTAGGCCACCCACTCAAACACCTCACCAGCAGTAATTACCCACTCTGCCTCCAGGCCTTCCTGATTCTGCAATTCATCTTCCATTGGCCTAAGGATGACAAGACCTGGACGTCTCCACTCTTCTTCACTCATTCCCTGATGATGTTTGCTCTCTTTCCAAACACATAAATTGTTACTCACCCATCAAACACATGCACTCGGCCAGGTTTGTCCAACGTGTGGACCAAGGGGCGAATGTGACCCTCGAAGCCCCTCAATGCGGCACCCGGAGCGAGTTTCCAGAATCTCAGTCACACAGTTCAGTTTGAATGGAAGAATCTGCATGGAGCTGCTCCTCCAATCACATCCCGTTTCTTTCCCATGTTTGCTGCTGATAGGTTTTTGAGCCAATCTGCAGCAAATGTGGGAGAGAAACAATTTGTGATTGATGAGGATTAAACTCTAATAATCATCTTTATTTATTACTCATTATTGTGCTCAGCAAGTTGTTTCTTTTCATATCTCAGTTTAGTTATTAGTTGAAATTACTGCGGTGGCAAACTTTATCATTCTGAAATTTACTCATCGGCCGCTTGAGTGAGAAAAAACATTGACGTGTGTTTGCCCAGTGAATATGTTGGTCAATCCTGCTCGAGCCTATGCTGGTGTCAGCCTAACGGACATGTCTCTGACAGTCAATGCTGCTGCCTTTGCATTGCCAGTGTCTGGGTGGAGATGTTCTTTCTACAATTTCACTCTCATCCTTATTCACACATCATGCTGTGCTGCACTCACGTTGTCAGAACACATCAGGACATTGATCCTTTTCCACTCTGCAACCACATGTCTGAAATCTGCTCACCTCCCAGCAATCTCCATCCAGACTGACTTGTATCGATGAGATAATCTTCTCCTTCCATCCTGAGGGACCAGGACCTCCCTCCGAGCCTGAGCAGCCGGGAGGAGACCCTCCAGGGAGGAATTAGTGATTGGGGAGCAACCCTTGATCTGCTTTCTGTCATTTCGGCACTTCATTCAGTTAGCAGAGCTCCCTCACTGCTCCCTCCAGAGCCGATGTGTTTGGAGGCTGCCTTTGGAGATGGTAGCCATGATGTGGAGATGCCGGTGTTGGTCTCGGGTAAACACAGTAAGAAGTCTCACAACACCAGTTTAAAGTCCAACCGATTTATTTGGTAGCACAAGCCACTAGATTCTGGAGCACTGCCCCTTCATCAAGTGAGTTGAAATAGAAACTAGAAGCTGGAGTCAGCCATTTGGCTCTTCGAGTCTGCTCCGCCATTCATTTTGTTCATGACTGATCATCGAATTCAATATCCTTCAATATTCTGTATATTTCTTGAAGGCATAGTTTGTAACAAAATGATCATTCCAACACGTCCTTTAGCCGGTTCCATGTGACCAGTGATGAGCAAACAAGCTCCATGTGTTGCAGGTGCTCGAGTGTCTCCTGTGCCCATCCGTTCAACCGCTCACTCTCAGCTCCACAACCAGTATCACAATCAGTCTTTTCCTGCCCTGTCTGCTGTTCTCCCAGCTCCAGCGCTGCTACTTCTAGGTGTAAGGATGGCAAGATCTGGACGTTGCCACCATTTTTAGTTCATTTCCTGACGTTTCATGCTGTCTTTTGCAGGCACATAAAGTTCCATTGTTACTCTCCCATCAAAGACACAAGCCTATGCTGGTTAGGGGATAGAAAATAGGATGACCGTATCTTCTCATTTTCTATCACCTAGGTGGGCAAGAATATCAGAAGAATGGAACACCAACCAGCTTCAGATTCCCTCCCAAGCCAGATACCAACCTGACTTGGAATAGATTACTTTTCCATCACTGCTGTGGGATCATAATTCTGGATGTCCCTTCCTAACGGCATTGTACCAGAGAGTCTTCAGAATTTAAGATGTTTCACCATCCCCTGATCAAGGCCAATTGTGGATGGGAACAAGTGTTGGCATTGCCAGTGACACCATCATCCCATGAAAGAATTAAGAAAGACCATTGCTACCCACTGAAGGGATGGGTAACTGTGCCCAGACATAGCTACAGACGACAGAGACACAGCTGCGACAGGGCAACTTGAGTGACCATTGAGCAGGCCATAAGGTTTCTAAAGATAGATCTGATGGAGCCCCTCAATATACCCAGCAAGGCTCTCAAATGCCCTGGTGTTGTGCTGTATTCTATATAACCTGGAGTTAGAGTGGAGAAGCTTTGAACGAAGTGTGACTTTGAACAAGTGCGATGTTGACCAATGCTTCATGATGAGGAACCCCATGGACCTGGGGCCAGGCCAGGGACCATGGGAAATGTCAGGGAGCGTCGAGATTCAGTGATACAGACATGTTTTGCATGAGTCACACTCACACAGCCATTCTGTGTAATAAATCTTCCACCATCTCCAGCACTGTTGCTGTTTCTGTGAATGTTTTATAAATTCCCTGGAGCCGTCACTACATGAAACAAAGGCATTAGAATTGTATTGGCCTCATTCAGTGCTGTATTTCCCATCTCACATTCCCAGTGAACTGTTAAAAACCCAGTAATATGGTGAGGAATTTTTTTAGATTTGCACCGTCTCAGAATTTACTGAAAATACATAAATAACATGGTGACCGGTAACAACAAATTATAACCCTGTGAAACCCAAGGAAGCAGCCCCGCAATGACAATCACCGCCATCCCTGCACTTTCCGGTGAGCTACTGGCAGCATCTTACCTCTCTCCTCTGGGAATTTCGATGAACGTGGCCTTTGTCCTCGGATTTCCTGAGTCCTGGAAGTATCCGGCATACTGCGGGTCCTCTGAACAGATGCTGGAGTTGTCTCTGTCATCATAGCTTCGTGAGGTGCTTGTGTCACAGTCGGAGCAGAAGAGGATCCAATGCCCACTCTAGGGGCATCCTGAGAGGAGCCACCAGATGCTGCAGGCAGCCACTCCTCTATCCATTCAGGGCAGACTGGACCCTCCCTGCTCAGCTGGGGAGGTCCTGACAGTGACTCCAGGCTCGTTTTCCCATCCCTCCCGCAGCCCGTGTTCCACAGAGCTCATGGAGGTGGTGAGAACATACAGATTCATGTGTATTTCCTGTGGGTGATAGGCTGGATGTGACTCTCCATGAAGGTCACCAATCTCTCTGTGGAGGATGGTATTTGTGCTCATACCTGAGACATGGTAACACTGCTGGCCTGGATTGACTCCTCCATCCTTTGTGTATGGAAACACATAGCCTTTGGAAACTCCACCGGATGTTAAAATACCTTACGCTGTAGCTGAAGTACCTGCAGCATTGTTAAAGACTCCAGTCACATTTCATCTTCCTGAAGCTGACAATGACCTGTCCCCTCGAGAGTGTGAGTGAACTCAGCTAATGCTCCCTCCATCAGCTGCTCGGGTTTGTGTGTGCTGTCCTGTGCTGCCAGATTGTAACCCCTTTGCTACTCGTGTGAGACATTATCTGCTCTGGCGGACGTTAGGGGGAATAATATGACAATCCATCCTCTGATGCCCATCCTCACCTTCAGAGGTGCACGCCCGTCTCCCGATTACCGCAGCTGTTGTATTGTGTGAGAGAGGGAAGATTGTTAGAGGGTAATGCACATTTCAACATGTCCTGCAGACTGCTCCTAACCCAGAGCTCCATGTGACCAATGGAGGACACACAAGCTCCAACTTATGGGCTCAGCAGCAGAGTCTCTCCTGTGCCCATCCATCCACTCACTCACTCACTCTCTCTGGGTCCATAACCCATCTCACCATCAGCGGTTGCCCACCCAGCATCCAGGCCTCCGAGATCCAGCACTGCATCTTCCATTGGCATAAGGATGACACAATCCAGACACTGTCACTCTTAGCTCCTTCTCTGACGCAGTGTGCCCTCTTCTACAAGGACACACATTTCCATTGTTACTCACCCATCAAAGACGCACACAAGCCTGACGCTAATTTAGACTGCCCATCATGGAACCACGAGGATGATCACACAGTATCGGCAGTGCAGCAGTCATCTCTGACTGACTCTTTACTCAGAGAGCGGTTGGGGTGTGGAATGGACTGCCTGCTGTCATAGTGGAGTCAGACACTTTAGGAACTTTCAAGCGGTTATTGGATAGGCACATGGAGCACACGTGAATGATAGGGAGTGGGATAGCTTGATCTTGGTTTTGGACAAAGCTCGGCACAACATCGTGGGCCGAAGGGTCTGTACTGTGCTGTACTGTTCTATGTCATATGTTCCATGTAACCCTTCACAGAGAGGCCGACATGTTCCTGAAGATTGATGCGGCTGTCTGGACATTGCCAGTGTCTGGGTGGAGATGGTCTTTCCACAATTTCTCTTTCATCCTTATTTACATATCAGCCTGTAGGCTTAACGCTCAGCTTTTCAGAACATATCAGGTTATTGATCTTTTGCCTCACTGCAGCCACTGCTCAGACCCTTGGCAGTGTCTATCCAGACTTGCTTGGGTTGATGTGACAGGTCTCCTCCTCCAGTCCTGAGGGAGCAGAACCTTCCTCCAATCCCATATAGTCTTGAGAATTTCCAGGGAAGTGTCAGCGAATTAGATTTAATCTGCCTTCTGCCATTTCAGCCCTTTGGTCATTAATGAGGGCTCCCTCACTGCTCCCTTCAGAGCCTTTAAAAGTGCTGCTGGCTGCCTTTGAATCTGGTGCAAGCTTTGCCAAAATGGGGCCTTCCCTTGCAGCGAGTGGTTAAGCTCTGCAATGCACAGGGTTTTGGGGGAAGGTGGAGGAATGACACTTCGTGAATTGCACATTTGGAGAGTCAGTGCATACACAATGGGCCGAATGGCCTCCTTCTGCTCTGTAACAATTCTGTGATTGTGCCTGTGCTGCCTGAGTGGACGGATTCCCCTCAACTGTCAGACATTAATGTGCCCGTTCTGGCTCTGTGTGGAGTTGGTTAGTTCAGTTGTTCCGGTGTCTCGAGTGTGATGTCCAATGATGCTAATGTTGAGGGTTTGGTCCTCGTACCGGCTGTGGGGTTCATGGAGTCCCACCTCCTCCCATTGCCCCACGTTTACGAAGTTGTGTCCCTGAAGCAACATGTAACAAATTGTCTCTATCTATTGGAGAGAAATATTAACATTTCATTGGGGACTGTGCCTACTAACACTGTCCACACTGCAACATCACCAACATCCAGTTGAAATATCGATACATTTCCAACCATTATCTTCACAGAATTGTTACGGAGCACAATGAGGCCATTTGTCCCATTGTGTCTGCACCAGCTCACCAAATTAGCATTCGGAATTTGTGTCATTCTCCAGCATTTTTCTCGTATACATTCTCGTAGCTCATTGCCTATATGCAAAAAAATCATCTAATTCCCTTTTGACAGCTTAGATTCAGCCTACCTCCACCACACTTCCCGACTGTGAATTCCAGACCCGAACCACTGGCAGTGTGAAAAAGGTTTCTGTCACATCATCTTCAACCCCACCACACACTCCATTCCTGAACCACTGACCATCCCATGTCCCTCCCTGTGACTCAGGGTAAGGACATGGGAATCTTGTGCTCTTCCCTTTCACCATCATCCTTTTTGTTATTTAAACACTCCGGCACTTCCATTTTGTTCTTTCCTTGTCACCCGCCGATCCCCAGCTCCCTGTCACTTAAAACAATTTAATTCACTGTTATTTCCAAGTTCGAATTTTAGCGAATTGAACTGACACTAAATCTGTTTTATCTTCACAGATGTTGCCTGACCTGCTGAGAGTTTCCAACATATTTTATTCATATTTCAGATTTACAGCATCAATAGAATTTTGCCTTCTGTGTGAACTGAAGCTATGTTTCTTGAATGTCTCGCGCTGTACATTATTATTGTTAATCATCTTCTTCTATAAAACACTGGGGATTTACCCTGATTCCTGTTATTTTTCTCTCTCTGACCTCCAGTCTGTTTGGTAACGCTCTCACCTATTCTTGTGCCGAGGACCTGGCCTCTGCTCTCAGTACAAACCACTCACTGATAGATCTGAATCTGGGTTTCAATAAACTGGGAGATTCAGGAGTGAAACTGCTGTCTGTGGCTCTGAGGAATCCGGACTGTAAAATGCAGAAACTGAAGTAAGTAGCAGACTGTGTGAGATTGTGTCTGTCATAACTGAATATTCAACAATATATTTTCAGCACGGGTATTTCTTCAAAAAACTCTGTCCATTTCTATTGGCGTCAATTATGAACAAGAAAAAATGCTTTTCCTCTGACTCCTGTTGCTTCTCTCTCTGATCCCTGAGCAATAGGATGTCAGTCCCACAAATCTTGGTGTTGAGGGAGTGGGGGAATAATGTTATGGTTCACCCTCTGAGGTCTTGCTCCTCCTCCTCAGATGTGCACAGCTCTCCCCGGACACAGCATCCATTGATTTGTGAAAGGGGGGGACAGTGAATTGATTACAGTAAATGGAGGACTGGACATGGTGGTGGAGTCTCTGTTAGTAACAGATGTCAGTACAGTAGTGAGAGGTTCCAATGATCAAGGTGCAGAATCAGTTCGGGTAGATTTAAGATTTAACAAAGTTAAAAGATCACTTGTGGGAATCATTTATAGGCCCCGAACAATAGTCACAATCTCCAACACAGTACACAGGAAAAATAATGGGTCTTGTAAAAACATACTGCAATAATCAGGGGTGATTTTAATCATCATATACAAAGAAGAGCAAAGAACCGTACAGCACAGTAACAGGCCCTTCAGCCCACCAAGGTCTGTGGTGACTCCTAATCCTTATTCAGACCCAGAACTCACTGCCAATTTGCGTTTTCTATTCCTCTGTTTGTCTCTTGTTCATGTATCTATCAAGATACACCTTGGACACTGGTAACATGCCTGCTTCTGCCACCTCCATTGGCAGTGCCTTCCAGGCACCCACCACCCTATGTGTGAAACCTTACCCCACACACCTCCCTCCAACCTTTGTTCCTCCCACCTTCATCCGGTGCACTCTTGTCGTTGATCATTCCACCCTGGAGAAAAGTCTGACTATCCACCAAATTGATGCCTCTCATAATTGTGTATACCTCCGTCAAGTCGCCCCTCAGCCTCCCTTTTTGTAGTGAAAACAATCCGTGTTTATACGACCTCTCCTCATAACCTAACCTTCCTTGACCAGGCAACATTCTGGTAAATCTTCTTTACACCCTCTCCAAGGCATCCACATTCTTCTCGTAGTGTGGCGAACAGAACTGCAAGCAATATTCAAATGTGGGCAACTGAAGTTTCATACAACTGTAACATAACTTGCCAACTTTTATACTCAATGCCCCGGTCGATGAAGACAGGCATGCTGTCTGCCTTCTTGACCACCTCATCCACCTGTGTTACCACTTACAGCGATCTGTCGACTTGTATGCACAGAACCCTCTGTCGGTCAATGCTCCTATGCGTTCTTGCATTTTCTGTATAAATCGCTCAGATTGTCAAAAGTTGAATAGAAGATTGGTTCACAGAATGTATTCAAGCAGTTTCTTGGAGAAGCACGTTCCAGTGATAAACACAAAACAAGCTGTTTTAGACATGGTGCTGTGCAAATGTGTGGCGTTTCCAACAAAAATACATTCCTTTCATTTGGAAAAAAAAAGCAGAAGTGTTCCAGCCGTTGCTAATTCAAGGAGTGCATTAGATTAAGTGATGATGTGGCACCGGGGTTGGCACTGCTTCCTCATAGCGTCAGATTCACGGATTCATTCCAGCTTTGGGCGACTGTCTGTGGAGTTTTCACGTTCTCCCCGTGTCTGTGTGAGTTTTCTCCGGCTGCTCCTGTTTCCTCCCACAGTCCAAAAAATATGCAGGTTGGGTGGATTGGCCATGCTAAATTGCCCGTTAGTGTCCAAGATGTTTAGGTTAGTGGGATTAGTGGTGTAAATATGTGGGGTTACGGGAAACTGGGCAACTGCAAATCTATTACTCTGACATTGATAGTATGGAAAATCCTATCGTGATCTAAAATAAAGGAAGTGATAACAGAACACTGCGAAATTAATGGCAGAATTAGGCAGTGCCAACATGGATTTATGAAAGGCTGGCATGGTGACACAGTGGTTAATATTGTTGCATCACAGCCAGGGGCCCGGGTTCAATTCCAGCCTTGGCTGACTGTGTGGAGTTTCCACATTCTCCCCGTGTCTGCGTGTGTTTCCTCTGGGTTTTCCTGTTTCCTCCCGCACTCCAAAGATATGCATGGTAGTTGGATTGGGCATGGTAAAATTGCTCTTCGTATCCCAAGTTGTGAAGGTTAGGTGGATTAGCCCGAGTAAATTTGTGATGTTGTGGGGAGCGGACCTTGGTAAGATTCTCCGTCAGTGTCTCGATGGGCCGAATGACGACCTCCTACACTAGGGATTCTATAGTTGCATGATTCACACACAAAACATTATTCAAGAAAATTGGAGCACATGAGATTGGGTGGAATATACCAGCATGGATTGAGAACGGGTTAGAGAACAGAAGCAAGGAGTTGGAATAAATGGGTTATTTCTGGGTTGACAGCCTCTAACTAGTGGAGTACGGTAGGGATCAGTGTTTGGGCCTCAGCTATTCAGAATCTATATCAATGATATGGATGTGGGGATCGAATATAATAGTTCCAACTGTGCAAATAATAGAAAACTAGGTGGAAATCTGAATTGTGAGGAGGATGCAAAGATGTGGTTGGGGTGTGGAATGGACAGCCTGCAGTGATAGTGGCGTCATACACTTTAGGAACATTTAAGCGGTTATTGGATAGGCACATGGAGCACACCAGGATGATAGGGAGTGGGATAGCTTGATATTGGTTTCAGATAAAGCTCGGCACAACATCGAGGGCCGAAGGGCCTTTTCTGTGCTGTGCTGTTCTATGTTCTATGTTCAATGTTTCAAGGGGATGTGGAGAGGCTCGAAGTGGCCAAAGGATTGCCGGCTGGACTACAAGGTGGAAAAATGTGAGGCTATCTAATTTTGTAGAAAAAACAAAAACAATAAGACAACTTCAAGATATTTTGATGTCCTTGTTCATGAGGCACTGAAAGCTAAGATGAGAACAGTTGAGATAACAAATGGTATGTTAGCCATTATTCTAAGAGGATTTGAGTTGAGGAAAAAGATGTCTTCCTGCAATTATATGCAGCCTTGCTGAGACCAACCTGGAGTATTGTATACAGTTTTGGTCTCCTGCCCGAAGCAAAGATGTACTTGGCATGTAAAGAAGGTTCACTAAAATAGGTCCAGGGACAGATGGGTTGCCCTATGAGGAACAAAAATACTTTATTATCAGGCCTTTAGAAGAATGATAGCTGAACTTATTCAAACCTACACTATTTTACGGAGTTCAATAGGCCAGATGCAGAAAGGATGTTTCCCCATGCTGGAGGATCTGAAACCTGGGACACAGTCTGAGAATAAGGGGCAGTTATTTAGGCTGAGATGAGGGGTATTTGTTTCCCATTAGAATGCTGGTGAATCAAGGAATGCAGGGATAATGCTGGAAATGGTGTTGAAGGAGAGGATCAGCCATGGTCACATTGAATGATGGAGTGGATTTGAAGGAAAGAATGGATGACTCCTGCTCCTGTTTCTTAACGTTCTTATTGCAATAGGAATGGAACGTAAGAGTAAGAAGGTTTTGCTGCAGTTTTACACGACCTTCATTAGATCACAACTGGAGTAATGTGTATAATGTGGAGCTCTTTACTTAAAAAGGGATAGAATTGTATTGGAACCAGTCCAGAGAAAGTTCACTCGGCTGATTCCAGGGATGGAGAGGTTTATTTTACGAGGAAAATCTGAGCAGTTTGGGGCAATATCTATGAAAGTTCAGAAAATTAAAAGGTGATCGCATTGAATGGATGAGAAAGGGAGGCTGCTGAGAGGCTGTTCCTTCATGTAAGAGAGACCAGAACAAGGGAACAGATTTTAAATTGTAATTTTCAGTCCCTTAAGACTGAGATGAGGAGAAATTTATTCTTTAGATGTTCGCTGGTCAGTGGAATTATCTTCCCTGGAGACGAGTGGTGGCAGAGTCATTGAATATATTCAAGGCTGAGTTCAGAATTATTTTGGATTGAGAAGTGAATCAAGGGTTACGGGGGAGCAACAGGTAAAAGAGTTGAGACTACAATTAGATCAGCGTGATGGAGTATGCTCGAGGGGTTGAATGACATTCTGCTGTTCCTAGTTATTTTGTTCTTATACCAATACGTCCTTCAGACTGCTCTCTGTGAGCTGTGATACATACACAATCTCTATGTTTTGTCTTCACCAGACGCTCTCCTGTGTCCATTCATTTGGCACCCACTCAACCCATCTCACCAGCAGTAATTACCCACTCTGCCCCCAGGCCTTCCTGATCCAGCACTTCATCTTCCATTGCTGTAAGGATGGCAAGACCTGGATGTCTCCACTCTTCTTCACTCATTCCCTGATGATGTTTGCTCTCTTTCCAAGCACATACATTGTTCCTCACTCATCAAACACATTCACTCACCCAGGATTGTCCAACGTGTGGACCAAGGGGCGAATGTGACCGTCGAAGCCCCTCAATGTGGCCCCCGGAACGAGTTTCCAGAATCTCAGTCACACAGTTCAGTTTGAATGGAAGAATCTGCATGGAGCTGCTCCTCCAATCACATGCCGTTTCTTTCCCATGTTTGCTGCTGATAGGTTTTTGAGCCAATCTGCAGCAAATGTGGGAGAGAAACAATTTGTGATTGATGAGGATTAAACTCTAATAATGATCTTTATTTATTACTCATTATTGTGCTCAGCAAGTTGTTCCTTTCATATCTCAGTTTAGATTTTAATTGAAATTTCTGCTGTGCCAAACTTTATCATTCTGAAATTCACTCATCGGCCCCTTGAGTGAGAAAAACATTGACATGTGTTTGCCCAGTGAATATGTTGTTCAACCCTGCTCTAGCCTATGCTGGTGCCAGTCTCTGACAGTCAATGCTGCTGCCTTTGCATTGCCAGTGTCTGGGTGGAGATGTTCTTTCTACAATTTCACACTCATCCTTATTCACATGTCAGGCTGTGCTGCAGTCACCGTGGCAGATCACAGCAGGACATTGATCCTTTTCCACACTGCAACCACGTGTCTGAAATCTGCTCACTTCCCAGCAATCTCCATCCAGACTGGCTTGTACCGATGGCATAATCTCCTCCCATCCTGAGGGAACAGGACCTTCCTCCGAGCCCGAGCAGCTGGGAGGGGCCCCTCTTATCTTGAATTAGTGATTGGGGGGCAACCCTTGCTCTGCTTTCTGTCATTTCAGCTCCTCATTCAGTCAGCACTTCTCCCTCGCTGCTCTCTCCAGAGCTGCTGTGTTTGAAATTCCTGCTGGCTGCCTTTGGAGATGATCATGATGTGGAGATGCCGGCGTTGGACTGGGGTAAACACAGTAAGAAGTTGCACAACACCAGGTTAAAGTCCAAAAGGTTTATTTGGTAGCAAAAGCCACACAAGCCTTCGGAGCTGCAAGCCCCTTCTTCAGCTGAAGAAGGGGCTTGCAGCTCCGAAAGCTTGTGTGGCTTTTGCTACCAAATAAACCTGTTGGACTTTAACCTGGTGTTGTTAAACTTCTTACTTTGGAGATGATGCCAGCATTGCCTGAACCGGGACTGCCCCCTGCCCAGGCTGCCTGAGTGGACACATCTCCCGTGCCTGCCAGCCGTTAATTGTCTTCCTCTGACAATATCACCTTCATAACTCTGCCTAACCACAAACTGCATTCCCAAACCACTGACCATCCCATGTCCCTCCCGAGCCACTCCGAGTAAGGACATGGGGATCCTGTGATTATGGTCCTGTCCCATCATCACTTTTATCATTTAATCACTCCTGTAATTCCAGTTTGTCCTTTCTTTGTTTCTTCCCCAGCCACCCACCGCTGTCACTTCAAACCTGTCAATTCACTGCCCGTTCCCAGTTCCAATGGAAGCTCAAACTTTACCCCTGTTTCTCTCTTCACATATATTTAGCTAACCTGCTGAGCATTTCCAGTTTATTTTATTTGTATTTAATTTTCAGCATTGAGTATTTCCTCATTCTACAGAAATGCAAGTTGTGTTTATGGAATTTCTCATACAATACATTATTATTGTTATTAACAGTATTATTTTAAACTCTGGGGATTGAGCCTGATTCCTGATACTTCTCTCTCTGTTCTCCAGTCTCAGTATTAACGCTCTCTCAGATTCCTGTGCTGAGGATCTCGCCTGCGCTCTCTGTACAAAACAGTCACTGAGGATTCTGAACTTGGGAACAAACTCCTTCACAGATCAATCTGTCCCTGCTCTCTGCCGCCTCATACAGACCTCCAGGAGTCTCGAATGGATCTCGTGAGTGTTTGCGTTAATTATCAGTGTAACAATTAAAATATACATGGATTTAAAATATAAATGGGCCTGAATCTTCCAAACAGCAGCAATGGTAAGCAGATTGCCGGTATGTTTAAAAATTCTCCCAACCTGAAACTGCTGCATATTTCTCCCAGGATCTTCGGCTCTGCGACCCTGGGAGCTCCATCAGAGCAGACAAGAGTCGGGGAAGAGAGAGCACACACCCTATTTACAGCGCAGTGACCCCGGGGAGCTCTATCAGAGTAGAGTCGGGGAAGAGAGAGCACAGGCCCTATTTCCAGCACAGTGACTCCAAGGAGATCCATCAGAGCAGAGTTGGGGAAGAGAGAACACACCCCCTATTTACAGCACAGTGACCCCGGGGAGCTCCATCACAGCAGACGAGAGTCGAGGAAGAGAGAGCACACACCGTATTTACAGCACAGTTACCTCGGGGAGCTCCATCAGAGCAGAGTTGGGAAAGAGAGAGCACACACCCTATTTACAGTACAGTGACCCCGTGGAGCTCCATCACAGCAGAGTCGGGGAAGAGAGAGCACACACCCCATTTACAGCACAGTGACTCCAGGGAGCTCCATCAGAGCAGACTAGAGTCAAGGAAGAGAGAGCACACACCCTATTTACAGCACAGTGACCCCAGAGAGCTCCAGCACACGAGACTAGAGTCGAGGAAGAGAGGGTACAGGCCCTATTTACAGCACAGTGACTCCAAGGAGATCCATCAGAGCAGAGTTGGGGAAGAGAGCGCACACACCCTATTAACAGCACAGTGACTCCAAGGAGCTCCATCGGAGCACAGTCCTGGAACAGAGAGAGCACACACCCTATTTACAGCACCGTGATCCCGGGGAGCTCCATCATAGCAGAGTAGAGTCGGGGAAGAGAGAACACGCACCCTATTTACAGCAGTGACCCCGGCGATCTCCATCAGAGCAGAGTGGAGTCGCGGTAGAGCGAGCACACATTATTTACAGCACAGTGACCCCGGGGAGCTCCATAAGTGTTAGTTGATTGTGGGAGTGAATGGGTTGGTGTGTTGCTGGATGAATGGTTCGTCAGGGAGCTGAGGAGAGGTTCAAGGATTAGTTCTGGGTGTCGGGAGGGTGGTCGAGTTGTATTGTGTTGAGTTGGAGGGTTAATCAGCAGTTTGGATGGTGGCTGGGAGTTGGTAATGTTGGGTGTCTAGTTAGATTTGGTTGCATGGTCGAAGGTTGGGATTGGTTAATAGCTTTGGAGAGTAGTGGGTTGGGGTTGCTTCTTGGGTAATCAGTTTAAGTCAGATATATAGTCAAGAATGTTTTCAAGAGGCGGCTGCATATAGCACTTGGGACGAACAGGATCAAAGGTTATGGGGAGAAAGCAGGATTAGGCTATTGAGTTGGACGATCCGCCATGATTTTGATGGATGTTGGAGTAGGCTTAAAGGGCCAAATGGCCTCCTCCTGATCCTATCTTCCATGTTTCTATGTCAGGTCAGGAGACGTTGGGACGGATAAGGCCGAGTTAGGAGGTTTAGTCAGATTTGTTCAAGGGCTAGTGGGAGGTAGTCGGGCTGGAGGGGAGGTAGATGATTTACGGGAGTGATATCCTGTCAGGGGGAGATACCAGCAATAGCCAGGCCTGTGACACCACAGCTGGTTCTGCTGTGGGACAGGGTCGGGCAAAGAGCAAGCGAGCAGTACTAATAGGGGACTCGCTAGTTAGAGGCACAGGTAGGCGTTTCTGTGGCCGCAATCGAGACTCCAGGATGGTGTGTTGCCTCCCTGGTGCCAGGGTCAAGGACGTCTCTGAGCGATTGCAGGACATTCTTAAGGGGGAGGGGGAGCAGCCAGAGGTCGTTGTACATATTTGTACCAACGACATAGGGAGGAAAAGGGATGAGGTCCTGAATTGTGAATACAGAGAGTTAGGCAGAAGGCTACCGTGTAGAACCTCGAAGGTAGTAATTTCAGGACTACTATCGGTACCACGTGCGAGTGGGAGTAGGAATAGGAGGTTTAGGCAGATGAATGACTGGCTTGAGAGCTGGTGCAGGGGGCAGGGATTTAGATTTTTGGATCATTGGGATCTTTTCTGGGGAAGGGCTGATCTGTTCAAGAGGGATGGGTTACATTTGAACTGGAGGGGGACTAACATCCTGGCGGGGAGATTTGCTCGAAAAGCTCGTGAGCATTTAAACTAGTTTGGCAGGGGGGTGGGATCCAAAGCAGTAGGGAGACAAAAGAGAAGTTTGAGGACAGGACGGAAGTTAAAGAGAGCACATTAATTAGTAAAGGCAGTGTCAGTAACCCTAGTACCAGACACATCAGACAGAAACAAGACAGAGCAAGGGAAGTCCAGATTAAACTGCATTCATTTCAATGCAAGAGGCCTGACGGGTAAGGCAGATGAACTCAGGGCATTGATGGGTACGTGGGACTGGGATATTATAGCAATTACTGAAACATGGCTAAGGGAGGGACAGGACTGGCAGCTCAATGTTCCAGGGTACAGATAGAATCGGAAAGATAGAACAGGAGGTAAGAGGCGAGAGGGAGTTGCACTTTTGATTAGGGAAAGCATCACGGCCGTACTGAAAGGGGATATATCCGAGGGTTCGGCCACTGAGTCTATATGGGTGGAACTGAGAAATGAGAAGGTGGAAATCACTTTGATAGGGTTGTACTAAAGGCCCCCAAATAGTCGGCGGGAAATTGAGGAGCAAATATGTAAGGAGATTACAGATAGCTCCAAGAAAAATAGGGTGATAATAGTCGGAGATTTTTAATTTTCCCAACGTTAACTGGCACAGCCATAGTATTAGAGGGTTGGATGGAGAGAAATTTGTTGAGTGTATTCAGGAGGAATTTCTCATTCAGTATGTGGATGGCCCGACTAGAGAGGGGGCAAAACTTGACCTCCTCTTGCAAAATAAGGAAGGGCAGGTGACAGAAGTGTGAGTGAGGGATCACTTTCGGACCAGTGACCATGATTCTTTTAGTTTTAAGATCGTTATGGAGAATTATAGGTCTGTTCCAAAAGTTGATATTCTAAATTGGGACAAGGGCAATTTTGATGGTATCAGGCAGGAACTTACAAAAGTTAATTGGGGGAGTCTGTGGGAAGGAAGAGGGACGTCTGGTAAGTGGCATGCTTTCAAAAGTGTGTTAACCAGGGTTCAGGGTAAACACATTCCTCTGAGAGTGAAGGGCAAGGCTGGCAGAAGCCGGGAACCCTGGATGACTCGGGATATTGAGGCCCTGGTCAAGAAGACGAAAGAGGCACATGACGTGCATAGGCAGCTGGGATCAAGTGAATCTCTTGAAGAGTATAGGGGGTGTAGGAGTAGAGTTAAGAGAGAAATCAGGAGGGCAAAAAGGGGACACAAGATTGTTTTGGCAGATAATGCAAAGGAGAATCCAAACAGCGTCTAGAAATACATAAAGGGCAAAAGAGTAACAAGGGAGAGGGTGGGGCCTCTTTAGGATCAACAAGGCAATCTATATGCGGATCCACAAGAGATGGGTGAGATCCTAAATGAATATTTCTCATCAGTATTTACTGTTGAGAAAAGCATGGAAGTTAGGGAACTTGGGGAATTCAATATTGATGTCTTGAGGAGTGTACATATTACAGAGAAGGAGGTGCTGGAAGTTTCAAAGCGCATCAAAGTCGATAAATCTGGGGGACCTGATGAGGTATATCGCAGGACGTTGAGGGAGGCTAGGGAGGAAATTATGGGTCCCCGAGCCGAGATATTTAAATCATCGATAGTCACGAGTTAGCTGCCTGAAGATTGGAGAGTGGCAAATGTTATGCCTTTGTTTAAAAAGGGCTGCAGGGAAAAGCCTGGAAACTACAGGCCAGTGAGCCTCACATCTGTGGTGGGTAAATTGTTGGAAGGCATTTTGAGGGACAGGATCTAGAGGCATTTCGAGATGCAAGAACTGATTCGGGAAGGTCAGCATGGCTTTGTGAGTGGAAAATCATGTTCACAAATTTGATTGCGTTTTTTGAAGGGGTAACCAAGAAGGTAGATGAGGGCAGTGCAGTTGATGTGTCCATGGACACTGATTAGATGCGCTGACTGTGATTGTTAATGTATGACATGAGAGGGGAGAGATACAAAATGGTGCACTTGGAATACTGTGTGCAATTCTGGTCACCCTATTATAGAAAGGATATTATCAAACTAGAAAGACTGCAGAAAAGATTTACTGGAATGCTATTGGGACTTGATGGGTTAAGTTACAAGGAGAGGCTATTAGACTGGGAGTTTTTTCCTTGGAGCGTAGGAGGCTGAGGGGTGACCTTTGTGGTCTATAAAATAATGAAAGGCTTAGATCAGCTAGTTGGTTGATATCTTTTCCCAAAGGTAGGGGCGTCTAAAACTAGAGGGCAAAGGTTTAAGTTGAGTTGGGAGAGATACAAAAGTGTCCAGAGGGGCAATTTTTTCACACAGAGGGTGGTGACTGTCTGGAACAAGCTGCCAGAGGTAGTAGTAGAGGCGGTTACGATTTTATCGTTCAAAAAGCATTTAGATAGTTACATGGGTACGATGGGTATAGAGGGATATGGGCCAAATGCGGGTAATTGGGATTAGTTTCGGAGTTTTTTTAAAAACGGGTGGCAGAGACAAGTTGGGCCTGTTTCCATGCTGTAAACCTCTGTGACTCTATGATTGGGTCTAATTAGATTGCGGGAGGTGTAGTTTGGGGATCAGTGGGAAGTGATTGGGGAACTCGGTTGTGCTATTCAGGTATTAGCCCAGGTGGTGAGCTGTCGAACATTACCTGAGTAACTATCCAGGTAAACTTTGTGGATCTGTCCCGAGTATCTGACTCTAACTGCAGCAGGGGAGTTCCCCAATAGTAGTTAATATCTCTGGGACAATTCCCAGGTAGATCAGTGCGTCAGGACATCTACAGGGTCCCGATGCTCATCTTCGGATATGTGTCTGGTCTCTGGCGATCCAGAGACCAGAAGAGTTGTCCCATTAACTCCAGTCTCCTGTTATTTACTCTGTTGTTCAATCTGTTTATTTCCTGTTTCATCTTTACTCTGTTCCAGGCTGTTTGGTAATCAGTTCAGTCCAAATGGGAATAGACAGCTGGAGCCGCTGCGGGGATTCAGACCGGGACTGAGTGTGAACATTTCAATCTATGAACATTGCTGCTCCACCGGTTACAGTGAAATCCTGAATTGTGAAGATCTTCGACAGCTCCTTCCAAACCCTTCATTGCTTCCCCCCCCACCGCCCCCCCCCCCCCCCACCACCCCCCCCCCCCGCCCCCCGCCCCCTGACCCCGCAGCCCCCCCCCTCACCCCGCCCCCCGATCCCCATTCCATCTACCCTTCCAGCCTGGCACTGATTTCCCTGCTTACCTGGTTTCCCAGCTGGAAAACTGTTGTAGTTTTAGTCTCCACATTGAAGGAAAGATTGCTGCAAACCATTGTTTAAGCAGCAATGTGTTGTAAGTGTTCTCAGCAACAGAGTCTTCAACCTCCTTTCAAAATGGAGCAGCAGACATAATTCTCCAGAGAGAGAACAGTGTGTGTGTGATTCTGACAGTACCCAGCAGAGGGCAGATTGGTCAATCTTGTCAGAGTTTCCTCTCTGTCTCTGTGAATGAATTAAAGACTCCACCAGCCTCTCCGCAAAACCTCTTTCACTATCTGGTGATTAAAGTGACACAATGCCACCAGCAGATGGTGGCTCACAGCTACTGCAGGCGCTGTTCTTCGTGAGCCTCAGACAAGTTCAGTAAGTCTCATGTCTGCATCTGGGAACCGGTTACTGCAGCGTGAATATTGAACAATATTGACAGGGTTTGCAGCAGGAACCCCGGCTGGTGAATTAACCCTTTTATCGCCAGACACTGTACATGAACTTTGTTCCCTCATTCCTTTTTACAGGCACATGCCTATCCTGCAGCCTTATCAATAGTACGTTAAAAGACTCCCACATGCCAGACGCGGACTTACCCTCGACCATCCTCTCCCAATCAACATCCACCAATTCCTGCCTAATCCGCTATAGTTAGCCTTCCCCCAATTTAGCACCTGCCCGTAGGACAGCACTCATCCTTGTCATTACTATCCTAAAGTTAACAGAGTTGTGGTCACTATTTGCCACATGTTCCCCTACCGAAACTTTGACGACCTGACCGGGCTCGTTTCCCAGAACTAGGTCCAGTATAGCCCCCTCTCTAGTCGGGCTATCTACATACTGTTCCAAAGAACCTTCCAGTACGCATTTTACAAATTCCTCCCCGTCCGGACCCCCAGCTCTAAGCACTTTCCAGTCTGTGCCAGGGTAATTAAAGTCACCCACTACAACAACCCTATTTTTTCTGCACCTATCCAGAATCTCCTGACAAATCCTTTCCTCCACTTCAGGTGGGCTGTTGGGTGATCTGTAGTACACCCCCAGCATAGTGACTGCACCCTTCCTGTTTCTGAGTTCCACCCACAGCGACTCAGTACATGACCCCTTTAAGTTGTCTACCCTCTGCACCGCGGTAATATGGTCCTCAACGAATATCGCTCCTCCCGCACCTTTTTTAATCCCTCCTCTGTCTCGCCTAAAACACTTATACCCCGGAATATTCAGCTGCCAGTCCTGTCCTTTTAACCAAGTTTCCGTCACCGCAACCACATCCAAATTCAGCATAAGCATTAAGGCCCGAAGTTCGTCTGTTTTACCCGTTACGATCCTCGCATTGAAGCAGATGCACTCCAGACCTCCAGGCCCACTCAGGTCATCCTCCTCCAGAGTGCTCCTCTTCTTAGCCACCCTTGCCCTGGCCCCCAGCTCAACCCCAGCCTCAGTATTTACTGACATAACCTACTGTTTTGTTCCCCACCCTCCTGCCACACTAGTTTAAATCCTGCCGAAACACTCTCGCTAAACTCCCAGCCAGGATATTTGCTCCCTTCCAGTTAAGGTGTAACCCATCCTTTCTGTACAGTTGCCATCCTGACTTGAAGATTTTCCAGTTATCGATTAATTTAAAACCCTCCGTCTTGCACCAGTCCTTTAGCCACGCGTTCAACTGTAGAATCTCCCTGTTCCGAGCCTCAATTGCACTGGACACCGGGAGCAATCCAGAGATTGCTACCCTGGAGGCCTTACTTTTTAGCCTAGCACCCAACTCCCTGAATTTCTCTCGTATGACCCCCCTGCTCTTCCTACCTACATCATTTTCACCAATGTATATAATCACATCCGTTTGACTACCTTCCTTTTTAAATATGCTTCCTACCCTCTCGGAGACATCCAGTACCCCGGCACCAGGGAGGCAGACTACCATCCTGGATTCTCGTTCACTCCCACAGAACCGCCTGTCCGTGCCTCTAACCATTGCGTCCCCCACAACTATCGCTCTCCTAAACCCCTTCTTTCCCTTCCGAACCCCTGAGCCTGTCTCAGTGGAGGCGATCTGGTCCTCGTGGCTTACCCCTGGAGGGTCATCCCCCTCCACAGAATCCAAAACAATATATCTATTTTGGAGGGGGACAACCACAAGGGATCCCTCCACAGACTGCTCACTCACTTTCCCTCTCCCATCTGTTGCCCATCCCTTTCTTTTATGGGAGACTGCCACTGGGGTACTTTCTGGAACATCACCCTTCTGACTATTACTCCTCCTAATTGTGACCCACGTGTCTTCCTTCCGAGACCCTGGTGTCACTACCTGATCATAACTTTTATCTATTAATCTCTCATTTTCCCGAACTAAACTGAGTTCATCGAGCCTCAGCTCCAGCTCCCTTACACGATACTTTAGGAGTTGCAGTTCCACGCATCTGGCACAGATATGGACTTCCGGGAGGCAAGTTATCTCCAGGAACTCCCACATCCCACACCGAATGCAGTTTATTTGCCTCCCACTCATACCAGCCATGTCCTTTTTAGATTAGTAGGAGATAAAACAAAAAAGGGGGTGTAACAGAAGAAAAACAAACAACCTTCCTCGCCTTCGCCGAAGCCCTGTGAGCCAAAGCCTTTACAGCTCTCACTCTGCTCCCTGCTCACTACGCTGCCTGCTCCAGACGTTGCCCGCTCAAAAGTGAGGCCTGCTTTTAAACCCTCCAAAAAAACTTCCCCAGGCTGGTCCTGGGCCTACTTCCTGTTTTGAAAAAAACCTCCGATTTTCCTCTGTAAAAAGGAAAGATAGGAAAGGTAGGATTCGAGAGCAGTGGATAACCAGGGAAATTGAGGATCTGATTAAAATGAAAAGGGAGGCGTACGTTAAGTCCAGGCAACAGAAAACAGATGGAGCTCTGGAGGAATACAGAGAGAGTAGGAAAGAACTCAAACGGGGAGTTAGAAGGGAAAAAAGATGTCACGAGATGTTCTTGGCGGGCAGGATTAAGGAGAAACCTAAGGCATTCTATTCATACGTTAGGAACAAAAGTGTTGTCAGGGAGAAAATCGGACCTCTCAGGGACAAAGGAGGGGAATTATGCTTCGAACCCAAGGGAATAGGGGAGATCCTAAATGAATACTTTGCATCGGTATTCACGAAGGAGAGGGACGTGTTAACCGGGAGTGTCTCGGAGGGAGGTGTTGACCCGTTAGAGAAAATCTCCATTACAAGAGAGGAAGTGTTAGGTTTTTTAGGGAACATTAAAACTGACAAAGCCCCAGGGCCTGATGGCATCTATCCTCGACTGCTCAGGGAGACGAGAGATGAAATTGCTGGGCCTCTGACGGAAATCTTTGTCGCTTCTTTGGACACGGGTTAGGTCCCTGAGGATTGGAGGATAGCGAACGTGGTCCCGTTGTTTAAGAAGGGTACCAGGGATAACCCAGGAAATTATAGGCCGGTGAGCTTGACGTCCGTGGTAGGGAAGTTGTTGGAGAGGATTCTTAGAGACAGGATGTATGTGCATTTAGAACGGAACAACCTCATTAGTGACAGACAGCATGGTCTTGTGAGAGGGAGGTCGTGCCTTACAAATTTGGTGGAGTTTTTTGAGGAAGTGACAAAAACGGTTGATGAAGGAAGGGCCGTGGATGTCGTCTATTTGGTTTTCAGTAAGGCTTTTGACAAAGTCCCACATGGCAGGTTGGTTAAGAAGGTTAAGGCTCATGGGATAAAAGGAGAATTGGCTAGATTGTTGGAGAACTGGCTTGGCCAAAGGAGACAGAGGGTAGTGGTCGAAGGGTCTTTTTCCGGCTGGACGTCTGTGACCAGTGGTGTTCCGCAGGGCTCTGTACTGGGACCTCTGCTATTTGTGATATATATAAATGATTTGGAAGAAGGTGTAACTGGTGTAATCAGCAAGTTTGTGGATGACACGAAGATGGCTGCACTTGCGGATAGCGAAGAGCATTGTCGGGCAATACAGCAGGACATTGTTAGGCTGGAAAATTGGGCAGAGATTTGGCAGACGGAGTTTAATCCAGATAAATGCGAAGTGATGCATTTTGGACGAAATAATGTAGGGAGGAGTTATACAATAAATGGCAGAGTCATCAGGAGTATAGAAACACAGAGGGACCTAGGTGTGCAAGTCCACAAATCCTTGAAGGTGGCAACACAGGTGGAGAAGGTGGTGAAGAAGGCATATGGTATGCTTGCCTTTATAGGACGGGGTATAGAGTATAAAAGCTGGACTCTGATGATGCAGCTGTATAGAACGCTGGTTAGGCCACATTTCGAACACTGCATCCAGTTTTGGTCGCCGCACTACCAGAAGGACGTGGAGGCGTTAGAGAGAGTGCAGAGAAGGTTTACCAGGATGTTGCCTGGTATGGAGGGTCTTAGCTATTAGGAGAGATTAGGTAAACTGGGGTTGTTCTCCCTGGAAAGACGGAGAATGAGGGGAGATCTAATAGAGGTGTACAAGATTATGAAGGGGATAGATAGGGTGAACGGTGGAAAGCTTTTTCCCAGATCAGAAGTGACGTTCACGAGGGGTCACGGGCTCAAGGTGAGAGGGGCGAAGTATAACTCAGATATTAGAGGGATGTTTTTTACACAGAAAGTGGTGGGGGCCTGGAATGCGCTGCCAAGTAGGGTGGTGGAGGCAGGCACGCTGACATCGTTTAAGACTTACCTGGATAGTCACATGAGCAGCCTGGGAATGGAGGGATAGAAACGATTGGTCTAGTTGGACCAAGGAGCGGCACAGGCTTGGAGGGCCGAAGGGCCTGTTTCCTGTGCTGTACTGTTCTTTGTTCTTTGTTCTTCTTTGTCTGGAGATTGTAGTTGGGGATGATCTCAGACTGTAATGTGTACATTTGGTGCAGTTATCAGACACTAATCCCATTTAGAATGGGAGTGGGTAACCTCTGCTGCACTCTGTAATTCCTGTGGCAGACATTGTCAGTGATTGATCTTCCACAGTGGATCAGTTTTTTAATGTTTTTTAATGTTTCCAAGATAATTGTCTCAATCTCACAGACTGATTCTTTCAAAATTGGAAATACAAACATTTTAAGACACAATTACAACCTTTAATCACATTTTGTCCGTGTTCGAACTGAAAATAATTTCCAAACAACCTATTCCCCTTTTGCAACTCTTGCTTTACAATTCCACAGGTTTCGGTGATACAGAGAACAGCTCAGTTGGAATCCAAATGCTCTCATCCCACTCTCGCCTCCCGTTTACCCTGCCAGTTATCAACCTCAACAAAAGTTCCCACATATTTATCTGGGACAGTTTCAGTGTTGAAGCAGGGTGACCATTCCTTAACCCACAACACATTCACACGGTAAATGTTGCTTCAATTATTTCTGGAACTGTTCACATCTCAAATGCACAGGTTGATTAACGTGATTCCGTTCCAAAGATGGAATGCGTTTCTGTTTTATAATCTCAATCTCACACAGACACTGACATCCCCACGTAAAAACACACAATCACAAGCATAATCTCACACAGACACACACAGAGACATAATCATGGAAACTGTCTCACACGGACATACACATACACACATCTGCACATCCTAATACACATCCCTCCAGACACACACACACACACAGGCGCACACAGACACAAACGGACACCCGCACACTCATTCACGCACTGACAAACTTATACACATGCTCACAGGAACAGAAAAACACACCCTCTCGAACACACACATACAAATCCACATACTGACACACAGAGAGACTTCGAGAGAAAAACACAGAATCTCTGTCAAATACACACAACATGCAGCCATACACCCACAGAAACACACATCACAAACCACAACAAGCAACAAACACCTGGACTATAGAGGGTAACGAATGCTCAGCACCCCGGAGCCAAACGAAACTTAAATTGGACAACAAGTAATAACATTTCCTCTGAAACCGCCATCCCTAGAACGAAAGCAACAAAGGAACACTGGCGCAGCATTGCACAGGATCGGAGCCTCGGAAATGCAGTTTCCTCTTTCCTTGTTCCTTATATCTCACTGAGCAGATGCAGAGCGATAGCATAGAAAGCTAGAATTCACAATTTCACTCTGTTCCTCTACACTCACCTCAGCATTATTTAATTTCTGAATGTATGATTTATTTTGGATTATCCCAAAGATCTCAGGACTGATGCATGATGTCAGATATTACCATTATTTATCAAACTGTTTATTTTACCATGACAGATATTACCTGGTGTTTGTCAGATTGTTGCTTTTCATCCACCTGCAGTTGCAGATGCCGGCGCTGAAAAGTGGGTAGATATTCTATACCAGTAAAAGCATCACATTGAATCGGGGAAATTCTTCAAAGACTATGAATTAATGACTTTCAAATTAGTATCATTTGTTCAGAACAAACTGTTCATAAGATCTATTATTGCAATTTAAACTAACTTTATTGTGTTGTCTGGTCTGTGCTAGTTTTAACTGAATACTGCTCAGTATGTGACATGATCGATGTTATTGAGTCTTGGAAGAGAAAGGGGTAATGCTGCTGCTCTGTAATTGTAATGGACATTCCTAATTTTATCATCTGTATAGCTGTAGTTATTTGCAATTAAATGCTTATTGGTTAATTAGTTAAATGCTAATTGTGAATCATTGGAATGCTGAAACTAATAGGACACAAGCTAATAAAGAGCGGGGGACTGGTGTAAATACTGTAGCTAACAATGAGCGTGAGACTGAAAAGACCATAAGGTACAGGAGCAGAATTCAGCTATTCTGCACATCGAGTCTCCTCCACCATTTAATCACGGCTGATAAGTTTCCAAACCCATTTTCCCGCATTTCCCCCATAATATTTGATCCCCTGACCAATCAAGAATGTGACTACCTCTGTCGTAAATGCACTGAATGAGAGAGACAGAGCGAGGGGGAGGGTAGGTGAAGGGCGAGTGAGGGAGGAGAGAGGGGGAAGAGTGTGTAATGGGAGAGCACGGTGGGAGATAGTGTGCGGGGGGAATAGGTGAAGAGCGAATGAGGGAGAGAGATAGTGAGAGGAGAGATAATGTTGGGGCGGGTGAGAGGACAGAAAGTAAGGGGAGGGTGTGACGGGGCGAGAGCGACCTGGAGTGAGAGTGAGGGGGAAGAGAATGAGGTGTAGGGAGTGAGGGGGAAATTGAGGAGGAGGGAGTGACGGAGAAAAAATTGAGTGGGAGAGTGAGTGGGAAGAAAGTGAGGGAGCAACTGATGGGGAGTGAGTGAGGGGATGAGAGGCTGAGGGAGAAGAGAATGAGAGGTAGAGGGTGAGGGAGAAAAAGGTTGAGGGTGAAGTCAGTGAGGGGGAGACAGCGCGAGTGTGCAGGGGAGAGAGTGGAGGGGAGGGTAGGTGAAGAGCGAGTGAGGCCGGAGTGAGGGTGAGGGGAGGGGTGGTGGGGCGGGGCGGGGGGGGGAGAGTGTGAGGGCAGAGAGAGTGAGCTGGAGTGAGAGTGAGAGGGAGAGAGAATGAGGGGGAAGAAAGTTCGGAAGAAAGTGATGGGGAGGGAGTGAGGGGATGAGAGGCTGAGGGAGAAGAGAATGAGAGGTAGACTGAGAGGGAGTGAGGGTGAGGGAGAAAGAGTGAGGGGGAGGCAGTGAGAGGGAAGAGATTTAGGGGAGTAGAGTGATATGCAGAGATTGAACGGGAGATATTGTGAGGCGTAAAGAGGGTGAGGAGGCGTGATTGTGAGGCGGAGAAAGTGAGGGCAGATAGAGTGAGCTAGAGTAGGTGAAGAGTGAGTGAGGGGAAAGCGCGATGGGAAATCGATAGATTGAAGAGAGGGGGGAGTGAGGGGAGAAGGTGAGGAATGAATGAGGGAGAGATCGTCAGAGGAGGGAGAGTGACAGGGAGAGTGTAAGGGGAGAGAGTCTGACAGAGAGAGGGTGACAGGAGATAGAGTGAGGGGGAGAATAAGAGGAGAGAGAGTGACGGGCAGAGAGAGAGTGAGGGGAAGCGAGAGAGTGACGAGAGAGATTGAGGGAGTGAGATTGAGAGGAAGGGGAGAGAGTGAGGAGAGTGTAAGTGAGGGGAACAGTGAGGGGAGACAGCATGAGCAGGAGAGAGGCTGAGGGGATAGTGAAAGAGAGTGAGGTGGGACAGTGTGATAGCAGACTGAGGGGAAAGACAGTGAGGGGGAGAGAATCGGGGGAGTGAGTGAAGGCGAAGAAAGTGACGGGGAGAAAGTGAGGGGGAGATAATGAGGGGAGAGAGAGAGACTAAGGGAGAGACAGTAATGGGAAGAGTTTGAGGGCAGAGACTGAGGGGGAGAGAGTGAAGGAGAAGGGATTGAGAGAATGAGAGGCAAGAATGTAATGGGGAGAATGAGGGGGACGAAAGTGATGTGGAGAGAAGCTGAAGGGAGAGAATGAGGGGAGATTGAAGGGGAGAGAGTGAGGAGGAAGAAAGTAAGGAGGAGATCGGGGAAAGAGTGAGGGGAAGGGAGTGTGGAAAAAAATGAGGGGGAGGAAAGTGAGGGAGAAAAGGGGGAGGGAGTGAGGAGACCAGAGGCTGAGGAAGAAGAGAATGAGGCGGAGAGAGTTTGGGGGAGAGAGAGTGAGGTTGAACAGAGTGAGGCGGGTTCACTGAGAGAGTGCGGGGAAAGATTTAGGGGAATAGAGTGCGGTGCAAGAGATTGACCGGTAGAGAAGGTGAGGGGGGAGTGATTGTGAGGGGGGAGAAAGTGAGGGTAGATAGAGTGAGGGTAGAGGTCGTGAGGGGGAGAGTAGGTGAAGAGTGAGTGAGAGGGGAGATAGGGAGGGGAGAGAGTGAGGGGAGAGCACGATGGGAGATCGAGTGAGGGAAGAGAGTGGAGGGGGAGTGAGGGGGAGAGAATGTGAGGAGTGAATGAGGGAGAGAGAGTCAGAGGAATGAAAGTGACGGGGAGAGAGTAAGGGGAGAGGGACTGACAGGGAGAGAGTGAGAGGAGCTAGTGAGAGGGGGAGATTAAGTGAAGAGCGAGTGAGGGGGAGAGAGTGAGTGAGGGTAGTGAGCAAAGGGAGATGGAGTGAGGGGAGAGAGATGGGCAGAGTGAGTGAGGGGACAGCGGAGGGCGAGTGAGGGGGAAAGTGTGAGGTGAGACAGTGACAGGGAGATAGATTGAAGAGAATAGAGAGGGAGATGGCGAGAGAGTGAGGGGAGTGAGGGGGAGAGGCTGAGGGGATGGAAAGTAAACGAGAGTGTCTGAGGCGGGATAGTCTGATGGGAAAGACTGAGTGGCAAGACAGTGAGGGGGAGAGAATGAGGGGAAAGTGTGAGCGGAGAGAGATTAAGACGGAAAGTAAAGGGGGGAGTGTGAGTGCAGAGACTGAGGGGGAAGAGTGAAGGGAAAGGGATTGAGGGGGAGAGAATGAAGGGCATTGAGTGAGGGTTAGAGAGAGGGTGAGGGGGAATTAAGTGGGGAGGACACTGAGGGAGAGCCTGTGTGCGAGGACATGAAGCGGAAGAAAGTGAGGGGGAGGGAGTGAGGAGGAGAGAGGGTAAGTGGGAGGGAGAGAGGTTGAGGGGAGTGAGAGTGAGTGGGAGAGTGAAAGGGGAAGAGTGGGGAAGTGATTGATGGGATAGGGTGAGTGGAATAGTGAAGGGGAGACTGTGAGGTGATGGGGGAGATAGAATAAGGAGGTGAGATTGAACGGATGATATTGTGAGGGAGAGACAGTGTGAGGGGGAGTGAGTCTGAGGGGAGAGAGTGAGGTTAGAGAGGGTGAAGGGTGAGATAGTGCGAGGGGGAGAATAGGTGAAGAGCGAGTAAGGGGGAGAGAGTGAGAGGAAGAGAGGAGAGAGAGTGAGGGGGAGAGAGCATGAGGTGGGAGAGAGTGAACGGGAGAGAGAGTGAGGGGGGAGAGAGTGAAGGGGGGAGAGATGGAGGGGGGAGCCGGTGAAGATGAGTGAGGGGGAGTGAGAGTGAGGGAAGAGATTGTCAGGGAAAGAGTGACGGGGAGAGAGAGGGGAGAGCGAGTGAGGGGGAAGTAAGTGAAGAGTGAGTGAGGTGAGAGTGAGTGAGGGGAGAGTGAGTGAGGGGGAGAAGACAGAAAGGGTGAAGTGGGAGGGGGTGAGAAGGGGAGAGAGGGTGAGTGGAAGAGGGTAAGTGGGAGAGAGGATAAGGGAGAGAGATTGAAGGGGAGAGAGTGAAGGGGAGAGAATGAGGTGGAGGAGGGAGGGGGGAGAGAGAGGGAGAAAGAGAGGAGGGGAGTGAGCACGATGAACAGAGGGTGAGGGGGAAGGAAAGCTGTGGGTCACTTTTCCACGCACTTTCCTGCAGTCCTTCCCCGCTGCTCCATTTGCTTCGATGTTGCATCTTGTATAAATGTCAGAGAAAATCCCAATGTGATTTGTTGTTTTAATGTTGGGGGAAGTGTGGAAGGGGCAGGGTGGGGGGAGGGTGGAAGGGGCAGGGTGGGGGGAGGGTGGAAGGGGCAGGGTCTGGGGATCACTGGCTTCCTTTTCCCCCTCACTCCTTCCAGTCGTGTCTGGGGCAGTTTCGGGGCTGGAGAGGATTGTTCTGGTTCACTGGGGGAGGGGGGTAGAAAACTGTTCTCTGTCCCCGAGGTTTAATGCAGCCTCTGTGACTCGGCCTCAATTCAAGGCCGATTCTCAGAGGGACCTCAGAGTGTCCTTTTGTATTTGGTTCATTCCCAAGCAGTGTCAGTGCTGAAGTGGGAGAACTCGATGGTTAAAAACAAAATAATTCATTTATATCAGGATGTGATTGTGGGTGTTCCTGCTCTCTCTCTCTCTCTCCCATCGTTCTCCTTTGCTTGTGAGTTATCAGTGAGACAAATGGGAAATGGAGGGTAACAGTGAGAGAGGGGGGAACGGGAGGGTCACAGTGAGGGGGTGGGGGGATGGGGCGGGGGGGACGGGAGGGTAACAGAGCAGTTTGCTTGTGGGTTCTTGCTGTGTGTATTTTGCCTGCAGCCTATCCTGCTGGGAGACTGTGGTTCTGTTCCCCAAGTTCAGTGTACTGACAGCTGACTGTGATTGCTTCCATCTCCCACCACTGCCCCCAGCCTCATTACTCGATGTGAATCAGTGATCAACACAAACAGTGGTCACAGGGTGACATGATTTAAAATGGTCAGACAGAAACCTTTCAGAGAGCATTTCAATCCAGATTCATCGTCAGAGAGAGAGATTATCCAGAGCAGGCGAGAGAGAGAGAGGAGGGCGATGGGTACGTAGAGAGATAGGGGGAGATAAACAGGCAGAGAGAGAGAGAACAGAGATAGATCATCAAGTGCAGGAGAGAGAAGAGGGGGGTGGATAGGGGCAGAGGTGGTGGAGGTAAGAGAGAGGGGGAATTAGAGAGAGAGAAACAGAGAGGAGTGACTGTGCTGGAAGTGGAAGGTTCCCTGTTCATATAAAATGTACAAACAGCACAAAACCTGGAGTGACGTCCCCTTATTTTAACTGGGGAGGGGTGGAAGGAAGAGGCGGGGAGGGGGAGAAAGGGAGACGTGTGGTCCCTCATTGCCCACTCACTTTACCCCAGTCTCACTTAAATATCACATTGTATCTGGCCATGTTCAGACTGTGTGTGTGTCTGTGTGTGTGTGGGATCTTGCTGTTCACTCATGCTCTGTGCCTCCTGCCTGCCCCATATTCCTCACACTGCATCAGTGTCCACATTTTAAACATAAAAGATTGAGTGAAAGGAGGGTGGGATATCGAGAGGAACAGGGTAAGGCAGAACTGCAGAGAGGATGTTTCGATCGAGTTCTCACAGGGGCTTGGAATGAAAAAGGCTGCGATTGGGACCCGGTTTAATTGGCCAATTGGACAGTGCCTGTGTTTTACTCTCAGTAATGTCACGGTGCTGTGTGAGAGCCCGGGGCAGCGCTTCAATCTACTTTTACTGAGTTTCTCTTTGTAACATTCTCAGTCTGCCTCTCTCACTGCGAAGCACTTGGGAGGGAGAGGGAGCTGAAATTCACATTCCTGAGCCTGGGGAAAAGCGTGTTCTCCATCCCAGAGTCCTGCTTGTGTTTTTAGACAGGGTGATGGGATTTGTGGATGGAAAGGGTTGTTCAGTTTCACGAGGGGTGGGGGAGGGGATGCGGTAGGAGAGGGACTTGTTCTTTGTACCTGAGGTAGGCCTCAATTCGAAGCCTGTATGACGAGGCCTCAATTCAAGGCCTCTGTGACTAGAACTCAATTCAAGGCCTGTGTGACAAGCCCTCAATTCAAGTTCTGTGTGACGAGGCCTCAATTCAAGGTCAGTGTGACTCGGCCTCAATTCAAGTTCTGTGTGACTAGACCTCAATACAAAACCTGCAGACAAGGCTCTGTTTCGGGCCTGTATGACTCGGCTTCAATTCAAGTTGTGTGTTACGAGACCTCAATTGAAGGCCTATGTGATGAAGGCTCAATTCAAGGCCTATGTGACGAGGCCTCATTTCAAATCCTGTGACCCATTGTGATCCATTGTGCCATCCATTGTGATCATGGCTGATCATGCTTTCCT
Organism: Mustelus asterias; assembly: GCF_964213995.1. Taxonomy (NCBI): domain Eukaryota; kingdom Metazoa; phylum Chordata; class Chondrichthyes; order Carcharhiniformes; family Triakidae; genus Mustelus; species Mustelus asterias. Next base: position 549,077 of record NW_027590110.1, read on the forward strand.
CTGGGTGCTCCGGTTCCCTCCCACAGTCAAAAGATGTGAGGGTTAGGTGAATTGGCCATGACAAATTGACCCGAGTTTTGGGGGGATTAGCAGGGTAAGTGTGAGGTGTTACGGGATAAGGTGGAACTGTTGTCGGTGCAGGCTCGATGGGCTGAATGGTCTCCTCCTGTTCCTATTTGCCACGTTTTCCTTGTGAAGGAATTTAGAAGAGTTTGTAGCCGGATCTATTTTCCCAAAACACAGATCCTTGAAGGCAGAACCAAACAAAGAGAAAAAAAAACAGGGAGAAAATCAGGCTGCTTCTTAGCTTGCAGGTAAACTGCTCCCAAAAACGTAGCTGAAAGCCCAACGGAAAGGAACCCTATCACCTGACTGCCACAGCTTAGCTGCAGCCCCCCAATGACATCGCTCAAGCTGTAAGCTGCGTGGCATTTACATTGCTTTAATGTACAATCACATGACAACGTCCAAATAGAGAGTTCCCATTAGATGCAATTGTACTGTTCTAAAAGTGTTTGTGATTTGCAGTGATTGAAGGGGGAGGGGTCTGGAATGGGGGCGCTTCGTTGAGACTGCAATTAAGGTTGCTGCAACTGAAAGATGCCTTTATACTGACAAAGACCCTGAATCTAATAGACACAAAATCTAACATAGACTCTGAAATATTGTTAACGCATACCAACATAAGCAGATCCTCCAATTCAAGCTGAAAACTGCCACACCACATCGCTGCAACTAAAGAGATATCCCACGGCTGCACGGTTCACCACAATGGCAGCAAAATTTGTACTGCGTTACTCAGAGATTAACATCATTCCAAACGTACCCCAATACAGATACTCATCAACATGTTACCATAGTGACAGGTCCCATCCCTACGCTGTGAAAACACATAGCGCTCTGACCCATGCTCTGCCAGCACAGTGCTGGCACCTTCCATGCTTTGTTTGATTAGCGACAATCCTCCGCCCTGCTCTGCTACCATCATTTTGCCTGCATTCCATCTCTATTGCAATAGAGATATTCTTCAGCCAGTTCTGTTGCCATAATGACAGGCTCTGCACCCCACTCCCCCACCCCCCGCTCTGTCATTCCCCTACCATCCACCCCCCCCCCCCCCGCCAACCTTTCCTATCATAGATTAAGATGCACCATATGTTCTATTAGTTCAGGAACAGTTGCTGCACATGGACAGTGACATGAACCAACCACACGCTGTCTACAACTTAAAAGAAAAACTTACAAGTAAAATTAGATCTTGACTTCATGGGAAATTTCAATTATTCATCTATTTGAATCATTCGATAGATTTCACAATTCTACTGAAGGGATATATTAGCATAGTTTTCAACTGCTGCCTCAACTGTGCCTGTGTTATTGCATAGATGCAAGTGTTCGTGCAGCAACTTAGAAGTTGAAGCATGGTGCCCAATTTTATGATAAAATAGCCCACAGCAACATCCGTAATCTGGAGAAATGTCATGCGTGTCTGTATCGAAGAAAACACCAACAATGCCCATAACAGAATACAATTCGCTGATATAGCAAACAGTAAAATGATGGATTTCCTCCTATTCTCCATTTCTGGGTCGAGGTGAGTCTTCTCAATGCTCTGAGCATGGAGTCTCTTGCGGGCTCTGCTGGTCACTAAAATGTTTCTGACGGTGAAGGTAATGAGCATTATAATCAGGACAAATGGAATACAAGGTGCTAAAATATATTGCAGCAATTCGATTGATGCCCACATAGGGGAGCTTATAAAGCCGCCTGTAAGCCTACAAGGCCATAGTCTTTTTATAAACGCATATGAACCTGTGAACGTAAAACACCAGAACATGTTTTTTAAACAGCTCAACCCAGTTCCTGTTCCCAGAGTCACCGCTGCGGATTTCACGGTGCAGTGGTTACTTCTCAGCATTCTGCAACATCTGGCCACAAATCTATCAACGGTGAAAGTCACGGTGAACCAGACAGAACAGTCCGTGACTTTATGAAGAATTGTACTGTGGTTATTGCACACTTTGAGAGAGTGCAGCAAATAATAAAAAATGTAAAAGGTCAACATGCGGAATCTGCTTCATTATCACGTCGAAAATAATGACAAATAGTTCTGCTGTTGCCATGGCCACTGACTAGCAGGTGACACATTTGGAGAGACCACATGTTCCACGTATTAGTATCAAACCAGTAAATAGGTTAGTTGCAAGAAAGTGAAATACACAGTCACATAGACGATGGACATAGAACAAAGTAAACACTTTATTTAAAAAGTTATTTTAATGTTCAGCGTTACTGCTCCATTCACTGTCGCCTGGGAATATTGCACCTGAACAAAAGAAAATAAACTCTGCCGTGTGCGTGCATGTGTGTGTGCGTGTGTGTCTGTGTTGTGTCAGAAAGACCAGAGACAGGACATGTGCGAGTGTGAGTGAGAGATTGTGGGAATGTTAAAATGAGTGTGATTGTACGTGTGAGAGAAAGGTGTGCAAGCGAGAAATGTGTGTGTGTGTCTGTGAGCATGGGAAAAGACAAAGAGAGTGTTTGTGTGTGTTTGTGAATGTTGGCTTGCATGTGAAATTGGGAGTGCATGCATGAATGTGAGAGGGATATAGACTTGGTGTTTTGTCTGTGCTTGTTTGAGTGTATCTATGTAAGTGAGTGAGGTGGTTAGTCTCTATTTGTGTGCGGGAATGAGAGATTCGGTTTGTGGTTGTGTTGCATTGAGGAAGTGAGTGTGTTGCAGAGAAAGCTTGAGTGTGACTGTAACTGGAAGAGAGAGTCAGTCACTAGATTGTTCGTGTGCATCTGTCTGAGTCAGACAGTGAGTGATTACGTGTGGGCTGAGAGAGCGACTGAGTTTGTGAGCGGGTGAGTGTGAATTTGATGGGGGAGTTGGAGAGTGTAAATTTATACTGTAGTGAGAGTGTGAGTGCTGCTGTGTGTGGGAGTGAGGGAGCGAATGTGTGAGCGGATGTGTGTGCATTTTGAGGGGGAGTTGAAGAGTGTAAATTTATACTGTAGTGAGGGTGTGAGTTTTGCTGTGTGTGGGTGTGAGGGAGAGAGTGCGTGATCGGGTAAGTTTGTATTTGGTGGAGGGGGGGGCGGTTGGAGAGTGTATGTTTATACTGTAGTGGGTGTGTGAGTGTTACAGTGTGTGGGAATGAGGGAGTGAGTGTTTGTTTGGCAGCGGAGTCACAGAGTATGCATTAGTCAGAACATTGAATACAGGAGTTGGGGCGAATTGTTGAAGTTGGACAAGACATTGGTACGGCCACACTTGGAACACTGTGTACAGATCTGGTCACCCAAATCTAGAAAGTATATTATTAAACTGGAAAGAGTGCAGAAAAGCCTCACGAGGATGCAACGGGACTTGATGTTTCCAGTTATAAGAAAAGGCTGGTTAGACTGGGACTTCCCTCTCTAGAGCTTAGGAGGCTTAGAGGAGATCTAATAGAAGTCTATAACATAATGAGGGGCATAGGTCAGCTGGATAGTCAATATCTTTCCCCAAAGGTAGGGGAGTCTAAAACTAGAGGGCATAGGTTTAAGGTGAGAGGGGATAGATGCAAAAGGGCCCAGATGGACATTTTTTTGACACAGAGGGTGGTGAGTGTCTGGAATAAGCTGCCCGAGTTAGTAGCAGAGGCAGGTACAACTTTGTCTTTTAAAAAGCGTTTAGGAAGTTACATGGCTAAGATGGGTACAGAGGGATATGGGCCAAATGTGGGCAATTGGGACTAGCTTAGGGGTTTAAGAAATGGCGGCATGGACAATTTGGGCCCAAGGGCCTGTCTTGATTCTATAAACCTCTATGGCTCTATGACAGGTGTGCCATATGACGAGAGATTAAGCCGGTTAGGATTAGGTTCCCTTGAATTTAAACGAGTGATAGGGGATCTCAGAGAAATTTATCAAATTCAAATAGCGTTAGACAGGGTTGATTCCGAAAGAATCTCTGTAATGGCGGGGGGATCATGACATTGAATTTGATGATCAGCCATGATCGAAATGAATGGCGGAGCAGGCTCAGGGGGCCGAATGGCGTACTCCTACTTTTGGTTTCGATATTTCTCTGTTTCGCGCTTTTGCCTGAAATTTGCCTTGTAAGAATCTGGTCATGTTTTTTTCTTGCATAACAATGCCATGGACTCATCGGAACCATCCCCTAAATTCCTTACATGTACCAGATCATACATTGCAAAAAAATATTTCTGTCCTTGCAGAATCGAAGTTTCACATTTGGTTTTCCTTTTGGGAAGCCATTCACCCCGTTAAGTTTGGGATTTGCAGTCTCATATGGGCGGCACGGTGGCACAGTGGATAACACTGCTGCCTCACACCGCCGGGGGCCCGTGTTCAATATCGGCTTCGGGTGACTGTCTGTATGGAGTCTGTACATTCTCCCCATGTCTGCGTAGGTTACCTCCGGGTGCTCCGGGTTCCTCCCACGTGCCAAAGATGTGCAAGTTAGGATGATTGGCCATGCTCAATTGCCACTTAATATCAGAGGGACTCGCAGGGTAAACGTATGGTTACAGGGAGAGGGCCTTGGTGGGATTGAATATAATTGAATTTCACTTCAATGTATCTCGAAGCAATTGACTCTACTTTTTTTGTTAATTGTTTGAACTCTCATCAGTTATCTTGCTTAAGGATCCTGGTCTCAATTGGTCTCAATTCACCTCAAATTGATGCTCCAACGTTTTGCCATTCGGCCCCAGAATTAATCGCCCCTCTCATATTCCTCTACGTCGAACATTTCCGCTAGTTTGTGTTAATGCCCATGCACTTTCAGTCTCTGTCATCTTACTTCCACTCTATAAACTCATTTACACTCGGACCCCCCTCCAAATGAAACCCCACACCCCATTTTTAGGTGACCTTTGAGAATGGATGTCTGGATTGACGTTTGCGACAAACCAGGCTGAGAGATTCAGCCTGAGTTGCGACATACGATAGGGCAAGGGGAAAGTGAATGGTAATTTTTCTTGGGGGGGGGGGAGAGGTGGGTGGGTGGCGGGGTGGGGGGGGTGGGAGGGGACGTTGGGGGGTGGGGGGCACATGATGGTGGGTAGAGTCGATGATTCAAATATGCTGATCCTGAATGCGGTTGGCTGTCCAATCTGTCTCAGGGAATATACAGTTTTGATGTCAAATATCAAAGTGGTGACACATGATGTGCCTGGAGAATGCAGGAAAAAAAAGTGTGCATTCCTTGCCACTCTCTCGGTGCTCCTCTCGGATCAGTGATCAGCTGTCAACTGTCGATTTGTCTCGGCAATGCAGATAATTTGCTGCAGCCAACTTGTTTGTTATCAATAACTATATTAAATAATGTTAAACTAGTCACGGCCAGCCAACTGACCATTGTTGTTTTTGAAGCCCCGGAATCCAAAAATCAGAACGGGTTACCGTAACCTGTTTGTTAAGTGACAGAAATTAATTTCATTCTCCATGGATTCGTGACAATTATGCCTCACGGGAGGGCGTCATTGTTTCATTAATAAGGGAGTCACCTCGATAAGTTATGAACTGGTAACAGCAGCAACAGGAAATGGTGGCTCAAGTGAGAGTTATGGGAGGGATTGGAACTGTAATTTGAAAGATGACAACAATTGATCCAATTCTGACAGCAATAATTTGGAACGGTTCAGCAATGGATGAGAATCTGAGAACAATAGTTTGGGATGAAACAGCAATGGATCAGGATCTCAGAACAATAGATTCGAATGTTACAACATTGGAAAGGGGTTTATCACTGTGGCTTCACCTTGCCACTACAGCCAGATGGATGAATACATGGATCGAACACGCACTCTATGTTATTCAGTACTTTTATTATCCTGTTCTCGCTCTGATTGGTGCTCCTTGTGATTTTCTCTATCCACTTTTTAATGGTATACGTAACGATGATCTGTGCTGCTGTTCCGATATCTGTAAGTTGGATGAAGGAACGATATCTATCAATTATAAATTTGCTTATGATATTAAGGTAGGCAGGGAATTAACTGTGAGGACACTAATGAAGAGTGTGAACATATTGAATGTTTGAACTTTAATCCTGGGTTTATAATTGAACATGTCCAATCCAACACTTTGTTGTGAATTTGATTTCTGAATTTTCTAAAATTTATTATGTCACCATTTAAAGAATACTACACAATTTTGTTTCTCCATCCAAAATGGATAAATTCACATTTAATTACATTATACCATTTTTATCTACGTTACATTGCATTTCCTATGTATTTGCCCACTTAATCAACTTGTTTAAACCACCTTGAAGCCACACAAACACACACCCACCCACCCACCCACACACACACTTGTGATGGTTCTTCAGCGGGATTTGGACAGGCTGTATAAATGGGCAAGGACAGGGCAGATGGAATATAACGGGAATAAGTGTCTAGTTCTCCAATTTTGTTAGAAAATACAGAGAAACAAGGTAATTATGCAATGGTGCAAAATTGGAAATAGATGATGTCCAGAAAGTTCTGGGTGTCCTTGTTCATGGGACTCTAAAAGCGAGCATACAGGGACTGCAATCATTTAGCAAGGTTAATGGTCCTTTGGCCTTCATCGCAAGGGGATTTGTGTAAAGCAGTAAAGATGCCTTGCTGCAATTGCACAGAACCTTGGCCAGGCCAGACCGGGAGCATTGTGTACAGTTTTATTCTTCTTAACTCAATTAGGATTTGCTTGCTCTAGAAATCAGCATTAAATTTAATTTTCTAATTGTGAGATATAATATTTCCACTTACTAAATACAGCATCTTCAGCAACATCACAGTGGGAGGGTCACTGGGATTTTTAACTGGAATCCTCAGATGTGAATTCCTTCAGATAGAAAGTTAGAATTCATGAATTGAGATTAAATTCAAACTGGCCCGTATATTCTGCTTTCTGTTAGCTCCCCTCTCACCTCAACAATCTCTCTCCCATCTGCTCGTCCCTTACCCACTTTCTCACTCCCTCAACTCCTTTATTCCTTCCCCCTCTTACTCTGTCTCTTACACTATTCCTTCGCACCCTAAAACCCTTCTCCCACTCACTCACTCTCCCCCTCACTTTCTCTTCCCTCACATTCTCCCCAACTCTTTTCCCGTTACACTCTTTACCCGTCGCTCTGTCCTCCTCTTGCGGTATTCCGCCTTGCTCTCTCCATCTCACTCTCTCCCCCCCACTCTTTTTCCCTTCGCATTATTCCCGCACTGTACGATGCCTCAAAGTCGCCCCTCACTGTCTTCCCTCACTCTGTCTCCCGTCACACCCACATGCACACATGCATGCACACACAAACGCACTGAGACAAACAAACACACATACACTCACGCTCGCACACATACACACACATATATTGGCACACACAAGAAGACACATAGACACAAACACACACGGGACACACAGAGCTGCACACACAGAAACACAAACTGAGACAGAGACACACACGCATGCACACACACAAATCACATGAACACAGACACAAACACAAACACACACCGAGAAAAACACACACACCCAGGCACACGCACAGAGATACACTCATAGAGACAGACACATACAGACACACGCACACAGACAAACACAAACACTCAGACACACGCACTGAGGCACACACAAACACACATGGACACACAACACTGAGGAACACACACAGATACTGGGACATACACGCAGGAGGGCACACACGCACACACACACAAGCACAAACGCACACAGATGCATACACTGACACTGGGGCAAACACACAGCAACGTGCAGCACGCACAAACATAGACGTGTGCACACAAACAGGCACACAAACACTCTCACACGCAGACACACACACAGACATAAAAACACACCAAGACACGCAGCCAGACAAACACAGACGCATAAACATACACACACACACACACACACACACAAACATACACACACACGGACAAACATACACACATGCGCGCGCACACACGCGCGCGCGCGCACACACACACACACCCCTGTGTCAGTGGGCATTTTCTGAAGTGTGAATATATCCCTTCTGTCCCTGAAAGGGTAAGCGTCCCTCATGAAAAGCATGGCGTTTTTTTAAAAAACGAAGCCCCTGATCTTGCTGAGCAAGATCGCACAAGATGCAGTCAAAAGTGTGGAGTGCTTTTGAAATGTGGTCAATTTGTATACAGAGGTACAGAGTGAGGCAGAGTGAGGCTGGGGCAGTGAAATCCACATCCAGGTAGCCTCAGAATTAAATGGAGACCCTGTCCCCCATTTAGGCCGCCCGCACCTCAATAGCAGCTTGTACCTCTCCCTCTGCCTCTAACACACAACATCCAGCCGCTTTTATCTCTCTCCCTGATTCTTTTTCTCTGTCTTTCCCGCTCTCCCTCCATCTGTTTCTGCAACATTGCTGTCATGTAGAAAGCCACACACTTGTCCCCTTCACACAGCAACATCCCAGAAACGGCAACATGCTGACAGCAAACAACCCTCCTCGGTCCAATATATACCCCGAAATGTAAAAATAACAACCTCCCTTTCCGCTGTTTTCAAGTTTAGGAACTGTTTAAATCAATACATTCAGGGGATACTTTGTATCTGATATCTTTATGCTGGGTTAGGTCAAGTTCACCTCTTGTCCTTCGCAGCCTTCGCTTCGCCCTGTCTGACCTCCTTGTAGAATTAGAGCTCTGGTTCTTCTGCTCTCTCTCTCTCCCTGCGCCGCGCACATCCCTCTAATGCAGTTCATTCCTGCAGATAATTCCCTTCACCTCTTGCCCCCATGTCACATCTTGCTCTTCTTGAGCTGGATATCTGTCATATCTCTGCTCACAGGGCCACCATGTTCCTGTCCCTATGGATTTTATTTTAACTGTTGTTTCAATCAATGTACTGAGCAATCGATACAAACGGATATTTCAGCATTTTCTTTAACTCTGTTCTGAATTTGGGCTGAGCGGCCACATAAATAAAGGTGTTTGTGCAGCAGCTTAAAATCTGCAGCATATAGGTGACTGCCTCAAATATATCATAACCACTGTAATCTAAAAAGAGTTCTGGCACATCAAGCATATATAAAACATAGAATAACCACAGAATAATGAAGTTGCTGGATATGGCAAAGAGTAAAATAATAGACTTCTTTCTACTCTCCATCTCTGGGTCAATGTGTTTGTGTCCCTTGCTCTGACCCTTCAGTGACTTGCGAGCTCGGCTGGCCATTAAAATGCGTCGGAAAATCAGAGCGTTAAGGATCAGAATTACTGCGAATGGGATCATTGGAGTTAATGCTGTTGAAAAGTTAGCGAACCCCTGCCACCTAGGATCAGTGAAATAGATTCTCTTATTTTTACAGTACCACGATACATTGTTGATTACCTTACTGGGTTCAAATCTTAAGTAATGAGGCACATTTTTTAGACAGAGTAGAATGGTTGTTGTTGCAAGAACCACAGCCGCAGTTTTTTCGGTGCAATATTTAGCTTTCAGCTTCTGGGAACCAATGGCGATAAATCGATCAAAGGTGAACATGACGGTGAACCAGACAGAACAGTCTATTGCTGCACGGCGAAGGACATTGACAACGCTGCACACGGGGGTCAAGTCCAGGAAACACCGTGGGTAATAATAGAAGGTGAACCGCCGCAGTATGATCTCAATGATAATAACCATCAGATCCCCGGCTGCCATGGCGACCAGGTAGCGAGTGGTGCAGCTGGAGAGGTCACACTTCCCCCGGAGCAGGACCAGAATCGCCACTAAATTAACTGTAGACAGAGAAGGGAACAGAACATGGAAATGACACAGCAACTCTGATCAACATATTATTTCATGGCGTAGGCACGCCTCTGATAAGGCCAACACTTTGTGTGAAAGCCCAGTTGCCTTTGAGAAGGTGATCGGCCTTCTTGAACTGACAGTGAGGTGGGTGATGGAGGAGGGGAAGAGTTACAGATAAGAATTCAAACTGAGGACGCATGAGTGCCATAGGTGGATTGCTTGGTTGGTATTGGGTACTTGAGACTTGCAGTCTCCCCTCTTAAAAGTGAATGTTGACTCTTCATTTGATGGTAACTATGACCTATATCGCCAATCATAAATCATCCACCGCCCCCCCCCCCCACCATTCGTCCCAATCGTCCTCTTACTATCTGTTATTCAAACTAAAACTGTGATATTCTCTTACAGCAAGAAGCCATTATTTTATCCTGCTCTCTCTTTGCTTCTCTTATTTGAGGTGTTTGTAAGTTCTCTTCCCTTTCTACAGTTAATCTGGTCCTTCGTCATGTTAACATCCTCGATCTGTTCTTACGTTTCCTTATTGAACTTAATCCCTGTCTTTTTCGGTATACAGTGAGCACTGTAATTGTTCTCTCTGCCTCTCTCTTTGCTGGGAATGAACATTGACTGTGGCCGAATTATCCCTGAGATGATGATGGCCCATTCCAGAGATGCTGCTTCTGCTGTTCACTGTTCATTGCAGCTGATCACTTGGACACTGCTGATAGTAAACATAATTGCGCAATATACAATTTTCAATGCCATTATTCCTTTCTACTTTAATAAAAGCAACTGATTCAACAAACCATACCATCATTAATAAACCACAACTCTTACAAATATTGATACACTCTGAAAATATTAATAAACCTTATCAACATTGAAACATATTGCCAAATAAATAGCCTGACTTCTTGCATTGATAATGTTAGAAAGATGAATAAATGACTTACCTATTGTAATTAGTTTCAGTAGGATTAATAAAACTTTAAATAACACGGAAGTCTCGCCATCTGTTCTGGCCCCATCTATAAGTAAACTCCATCACCAACCATTTAACTTCGAACTTTCCTGCGATGACAGGAATTGTTTTAATTTCAAACTCCCCAAAACTTCCCTGGATTCCTCTTCCTGCTCTTTCCAGGTAAGCGAGTGGCCCTGAACCAGGGTCTGGATCTATATTCTCCCTGATAGATCCTCGCATGGCTCTTATTCCCGCTTCCATTCCTCACTCTCCACAAGTCGTGGAAAACCACATTCTTGAATCTGCTTTTCTCTACTCCCCGGTAGGTCTCCTGTTGTGCTGAGCAAACTCATCTCATTACACTCCCACAAACAATGTGATAATGTGCCATCGCTGCCAGACTGGTTGAGATGTTTCCACATTTGCTGTTTCAATGCCTGTTTTTCAGCATCAGCGGTATTTTACTTTAATGTTTTTGAGATCTTGAGGGCTCTTGAAAGGATGGATACCAAGTGGGAGTCTCCTCTTGTAATGGAGACTACAAATGGAGGTCCCAAGTCAAAAGAAGAGTTCTCTCTTAGTTTTGGGATGTTTAGAGATTATTTCTATCAATCACAGAAAGTGAGTTGTCTGTCAACTCTTGTCCTCAGAAAGCCGTAGCTGTTGTGACATTCAATATATTGAATGCTGATTTCAGTAGATTTATTTGATAAATGAACGACTAAAGTGTTAGTGCCAGACGGGAGGAAATTCGAATTGAGAAAAAGTCATGTCACTCGTGATCTTATTGAATAGTGGGGAAGGTATGAATGCACTACTCCTGTTCCATTCTCACATGCTCTGATAGTCACAATCAGCACAATTTCCCGGTGACTCAGAGCCCAAATTTTGCATGGTCAGTGTCCCCTCCAGTTAGTGCCAATCTAACACACAATCACACATACCTGTATTATAACTTTCCCTCAGAAACTTTCCGTGGTCTGATATCGAGTTCATAAGTCCCACTGTGGGACTCAAGAAATAATCGCTTTATAATTCATCGGAATTGTGGCCACAGATTGATTTTCCGGGCAGGAACCAGAATTAAATCATGCAAGCGATTGGGAAAATATCACAGATATCTGCACAATGGTCAGCATCAGATCAGCGTATAACACATTAAACAGCATATGGCACATTGAACAGATTAAAAACAGGCACAGACTCACACATAGATTCACACAATTTCAATGGATGTGTGATTTACCAGGAACACCAAAGACAGCAATGACCGTATAGAATATTTTCTCGACCCAATCTATTGGACGATGCATTGCATTCCGTGTCGAGGTCTATCTCTCTGTATACTGGTGGAAATCTGCCTCAGATAAACTTTGAGTTGTTTTCAGGAAGCCTTTAACTTATACTCTGCGGAATGTCCACTGGGTATAGAAATTACATCATTATTCAGTGTTTTTTTGAAATTTTGAACAAACAGATGACGCCACCTGTGTTAAGTCCCTGTTGTTCTGTCCTATTTTTGCTCTGTTTTTAAGTTGGAAATAAAGTCCCACGTCATTTCTCATGAGTGCTAATTTGAAGCTGCATTCACTCAAAGTTGGTCATTTTCCAATGAGCAACATGACGCACATCTGTCGTTATTTGGGGTGAATTCTCGCAGCCACCGTATCCAATTCAGCACACACTGGTCAGACTGCACCACATCAGAGTGTGTTTATCCCCCTTACTGTTCTTTCCTCGATTAACATTTGTTATTCGTCATAATTGGTAAATTGACATTCAGACTCTATACTTTTATCCACACAGAACCTGAAGTTTTCTCATGTTATTTTGGAACGGTTTCCCGTCATTCTTGGTTGTCCCATGAATGACAATATCCGATTACATTGAAAGGGTCAAAATATGACATGTGTCTGTAAGATTCGTTCTCTTTTCTCTCAACTCCCATTGGTATGGGCGCAAATTATTCAGTTTATTCTCAGACGACAACTCCGTCATTCCTGGAAACAGCCGAGTAAATTCTATGAACTGCCTGCAATGCAAGTTTATTACTAGATAAATATGATAAATTGTCCGCAACAACTCTGGATGCGGCCTCACCAATGCACTGGCCTGTTGTAGCAGGAGTTCCCTCGATGTGAGCTGCAGTCCTATTTGAGTGAAGGTCAGCATTCAATATTTTGCTGTATATGTAAGATGACATTTCCTGATCCATGAATGAAAAAAACAAGCTCTTCTCCACTGCAATTTTCTGTAGTCCCTCTGCATTTAAACAACAGCCCGTGTTTCTGTTCTTCTGACAAAGTGTATGACTTACAATTGTCCCAGTTTGTCCTCAATATGACATTTCCTGCACATTCCCTGACACTTTTAATATCCCATCTGCCCTCCTCACATTTCCCTTAGTCACTTTGTGAGTGTGAGCACAACTATGTGCAATGCACACGGCCTCATCATCTAAAACATACGTCATATATCGAACTTCTGAAGACTTAGGGAAACTTTATTTGATCACAGCGGCAAAACAATAGTTTTATCGTCCTAATTGGAGAGCAGTTATCCGGATTTTTATGTTTGATCCTCTCTCGCTGCTAATGTATTACCACCAGTCTTGTGAGCAAACAGCTGGCATGTTTTTTAATGGCATGGGTTTATGAACTATGTACAATAGTTGAGTGATTCTCCTTTAGTCCACGTTGATTCTTACAGCCTCTGTGAGCATCAAGACATTTCTTCATCCTATTTTCCGCATCACAAAGTGATGCTGCCTCTGTTACCTTTTTTCGTAAGTATCTTGTTCGTCCTTATATTATAATGGAAATATTCAGTTTTTCAATCGCATGATTGATTCCACCATTCTGTCCGAGGTCTGTGCTGGCACGTTACATTTTTCCATCTTATATGGATGATTGAATTGAGGACAGTGAAGATAGGAGGTCGAGATTCGCACTTAACACAAAGGTATGGAAGATAATATATCGTGAGGGGGGCATGAGGAGATCGAATATAGATCTAGAAGAGTTGTGTGTGTGCACAATCTGGAGGTGGAGAGTGAGGGAGGAAAGTGTGAAGTTCTTCTCTCTGGAAGGAAAAATCAAAAAGGGAATATTACTTAGAGGAAGAACAGCTGCTGAATCGCAAGTTGTAGAGGGATTTGGGTCTTCCAGTGCATAAGTTGCAAGACCTTAGCACACAGGCTCAGAAAGTGGGTAAAAAGGCTGATAGAGAGATATGTTTAATTATCAGAGGAACTTAACATCGAATAAGGGTGTTATGCCTTAATTATACAGTGATTGGTGAGACCTCATCCCTAATATTGTCGGTCTTACCGCATCAGGGTCCCAGTTTCGAATATGGGGTTGGGTGACTGTGGGGAATTTGTAAGTGTGGGTTTCCTGCAGCTTTCCCCCAGAGTCCAAATATGAGCAGGTTAGGTGAATTGGCCATTCTGTATTGTCCCTTAGTGTCTGTTCCAAGGTGTGTGTATTACAGAGATATCGGGGTAAATACGTGAGTCTAAAGGGGATAGGCCCTCGGCGGATTCTCTGCTGGAACAGATTTATGTTTTACCTGCGCATATGAATCACCGAGTATCACTTTGCAAAATTGCAACCTCACATTGCTCAGGATCACGGGTCAGGTCTGATTGTTGAAATAATTACTCAGAGGCCGCTGTCCCTTCACCACATTCCCTTTATTTACAATCTTAGTTGCACTCTTAAAAGTGCTTCAGGTACAAAGTCAGAATCCAGATGGTCAGTAGCCCTGACACTCCTCAACATATATACAGGCAAGGTTCCCTGATTGAGCGGACAATCATCAACTCAATCAGGGAGCTGAGACATCAAGAGACAAACCTCATGTGCCTCGTTGAGGTCGGTACACCCCTCCCACCTTAAGTCCAAAGAACCTCAGTGCTTCACGCCCCGCATGCCTCCCTTGTCGTGTTTCGGCACCGGTCTGGTTCCGCCGACAGTGTCTGACATGGGTGGCGCACATCGAACAGTCACTCCTCTCTGATGAAGCGAGTGCCAGAGTGCTGGTTCACTCCATTCCTCAGGAAGCAATGGAGTATCCGTGGCTTCATGTGTCGTGTTCATTTCCGGCTGCAAAATCCTAAATACGAATGATGGAGAGCCCGGTCCGGGATGGTGGCCGGCTGGCCATAGCTGGCTTCGGCATGAACTGGGCTTTGGAGGCCTCCACCTGGTCCAGACGATTTTTACTGGATGGCCTCACCCACGCATATTTTATTGGATGCCGGACCCCCTTAGACACAACTGTACCCTGCGGGAACCTTGGCGTAATTTTTCAGCCAGTACTTTTTCACCTGCCTCCAATTGTCTCCCATGGCTGCTGGTGCCATGGCCTCCGCTTTGAGCTTCTTGCTGCGTTTCCATTCTTCTACCACCAGTTTCAGGAAGATCAAAGTTGGAGTCGTCTGCCCATGAGCAAATCCACAGGCACTATTCCCATCATGGTATGAGGGTTTTCTCCGATATCAAGTAACATTTGGGAGAGCTTGTTGTCTATTAAGGCTGCGGGATGCTTTCTTTACAGCAACTTTTAAAGTCTGGACCGCTCTCTCCACTCGGCTGTTCGACAATGGATGGTGTGGTGCCATTCTGATATGTTGAATCTCATTCAACTTCATGAACCTGGTGAAGCCCTGGCTGGAAACGTGATGTCCCGTTGTCAGAGATCAGCACCTCCGGGATCCTATGCTTGGAAAAGGAGGTGTGAAGTTTCTCTCCAGTTACCGTTGTGGTCGCCGGGTGCACCCTATGGATGTCCACGAACTTGGGATCGGTCGCCAACATGACTAGAGACATTGAACCGATGAATGGGCTGCATGATCCATGCACAGCGGAGTCCATGGCCAAATCATTTGCACGGGTGTAGGCGAGCTGCTGGTGGCAACACTTGCCCTAGCTGGCATTGTTGGCAACAACATACAAGCGCCACAATGTCCGTGTCCACTCCCAACCACTCAGCATAGTTCCTGGCCAGCATCTTCATTCTGAACACTCCTGTGATTTAGTTCAGCCAGTATGGAACAGTGGTCCTGACACGGAGAAACCAATTGTGCCACACAGAGCAGTATTCCATTTCCTACAGTGAGCTGCTCTCTTCTCCTCCGATCAGGGTGGAATTGGTGTTGCACTGGTCTTTCCATTTCTCCCATTAGCACTAACTGTTTCACTTTTGAGAGGACACAGGCTTTTGCATCCAAAGTTCTATGTCATGTGCAGCCACAGGACGGATATCCAGAAAATTCATGGTCATTCCTGTATCTTCTATTTGTGGCACCATCAGTGGTGTGTCTGCTAAAGCAGGCGACACATGACCACTGCGTTTGCTACGTGGCCTCCCAGCCGGTGGTCCAACGGATAGTTGTCGTTGGACAACAATATATCCCTCGCTGTACACGGGCTCATGCTACCGGTAGCACGGCTTTGTCCTCTCAGAATAGTCGCAATATCGGCTCGTGATCGGTGACAATCACAAATGTCCACCAAAAGATGTATTGATGGATTTTATTTTGCTCCAAATATTAACACCAACCCTTCTTTATCAATATGGGCGTGCGTTCGTTCTGCTCTGGCGAAGGTCCTGGAGGCATTTTTAATTGGATGTTCCTTTCCACTGATCTATCTATGTGCTATTACCACCCCAAAGCCATACAGGGATGCTTCACAGGTTAGCCCAAACTCTTTTCTAGGATTGGAGTGTTGCATGACACTCGACGATGACACCTGTTGCTTTATTTTTTTAAAAGCCAGGTCCTGACGGGGTGATCATTCCCAAGCTTGACTCCTTTTTAACAGGTGACAGATAGATTGCTGGTTTGGTATAAATTTGCACAGCATCTCAGTAGCCGTGACAGTCCTCAATATATTACCTCAATCGGGGAGTTCATAGTCTAGGAGGCCAAACGCATGTGCATCATCGAGATCATTACCGTTGTGATTTCCCTGGGAAGAAGGTAGCAACACTTTACCACCTGTATTGTCAACATGGAGAAATGACCAGTAATGTTGTATGGAACAATTGCCGGTTAGATTGAAGTCGTAAGTATCGATTAGTGTCACCATGAGTAAATTTAGATTGGAAGCAAGGCCAATAATGATTTCATCATTTATACTTTTAGGGTTCGGTCTGTGATCTCTGGTGGATTATTTCCAGGTGTCTTCAGGTACACTGAAGATGAAAGTCCAACCGCGTCTGATAAGCAAATGTAACTCATATGGAATGCTGTGTAGGCTGATTTTCTCATCATAGCATCTCTTATCCCATATCCAGAAAGGACTTACACATCTAAGATCCAGAGCTTTATTCTGTATAACCCCGTGCTGTACCTGCCCTGGGAATGATTGATGAGGACGGTGTCGATGGAGATTTACTCCGTATCCACCGCCGTTCTGTACCTGTCCTGGGAGTGATTAATGGGACATTGCAGAGCGAGCTTTACCCTCTATCTAACCCCATGCTGTACCAGTATTGGGGATGTTTGGTAGGGACAGTGCACAGGGAGATCTCTACTCTTATTATGACCACACTCTAATCACCTGAGGTAACTGGCCACCGACGACTGCAGTTCTTAAGACGAGCAGCAGATTTTCATATTCAGTGCAGCACGAAGTGGATAATTCTACTTTATTGCTGACGGATCGCACAGTTTTGGTAATTTCAGACCTCCTGGATTTGCAAATTCAAAGCTTCAGCTTTTCAGCATGCTGTAAGGATTGTTTTTCTCCAGAGCGTTCTCAATGTTTCCATCTTCATAAACCTGCTCAGCAACAGCTGCGTTTTTCTTTGTCGCAATGATGAATATATTCTGCACAAAGCAAATCTCAAACTGCAAATTTCCTCATGATCGGAAATCTGATGCAATCCCATGTAAAAACATTTACTGTCATGTCGTTTGGGTACATTTCCATCACCTGTATGATATATTCACCCCAATTCCATTGGAAAGTATTTTTCTGCTTAAAAAGCAAGATTTGTTCAGACCTTTCAGTCAAAATATTTTAAAATGTCACTCCTTCCCAGCTTTAATGTGTTGAAGTTTGAGGAACATTTTCACCATTTACAGGCCAGGCGCTCAGTATTCCAAACTCATGGCCGGTGTTTCAGCGCGGAATTACCCGGAGCCTGTTGAATTTTAAATGTGGGGCTCTGCTTCTGGCAGTTGCAACTTCAGTGAACTAAAATATATTCCTGAATGGCCGTCAATCTAGATCTGTTTAACCGGTGAGAGCAAGTCATAAATTATCGAAAGAAAAAAATCACAGTCGAACTCGCTTTGTGATTGATGCATTTGCCTCTGTAACAGCCATAGAGGAGCTCCATTTCACAGGCCTCGGTGAACTCAGTTGTATTTACCTTGCGTTTCCTCTCTGTAAGCAGGTTTTGTGACATCATTCTCCCAATGATTTGGAATGAGCAAAAGTTGTCGGAAAAAGTCTTGCCTTTGCAGTCACGGCCATTATAGTTATCCTCTCAGTAGCTACTCAATGAAGGACAGTCCGTCCTTTCGGAGTTTTCTTTTTCTTCCCAGACGTGTTTCACTGTAATCAGCAACACATTAGAGACCGTCCTGCCACATTGTTAAATGACATTTATAGCAGCTACGATGTTTCTTCTGGCCGGCAGCCACCTGCCACTCTGGAATTTTCTTGATGAATAGCTGTTTTCCTGAAAAGTGCAGTATTTGCGTCAATTGTTTGCGAAGCCAGTTATTAATTTGCGCAGAGAGCTGTTGATGGACTGAAAGCAGATGAAAGAGAGGAATGGGCACAGCTGAAATCGAGGTGTCTGCTCCTCTGTATAAGAACACAAGAACATAAGAACTAGGAGCAGGAGTAGGCCATCTGGCCCCTCGAGCCTGCTCCGCCATTCAATAAGATCATGGCTGATCTTTTTGTGGACTCAGCTTCACTTACCCGCCCGGTCATCATAACCCTTAATTCCTTTACTGTTCAAAAATGTATCTATCCTTGCCTTAAAAACATTCAACGAGGTAGCCTCAACTGCTTCACTGGGCAGGAAATTCCACAGATTCACAACCATTTGTGTGGAGAAGCTGCTCCTCAACTCAGTCCTAAATCTGCTCCTCCTTATTTTGAGGCTATGCCCCCTAGTTCTAGTTTCACCCGCCAGTGGAAACAACATCTCGCTTCGATCTTATCTATTCCCTTCATAATCTTATATGTTTCTATAAGATCGCCCCTCATTCTCCTGAATACCAATCAGCATATCCCCAGTCTACTCAGTCTCTCCTCGTACGCCAACCCTCTCAACTCTGGAATTAACCGAGTGAATCTCCTCTGCACCCACCCCCCACCCCCCCCAGTGCCAGTATATATATTTCTCAAGTAGGGAGACCAAAACTGTACACAGTACTCCGGGTGTAGCCTCACCAGAACCTTATACAGCGACAACATAACCTCGCTGTTTTTAAACTCCATCCCCCGAGCAATAAAGGACAACATTCCATTTGTCCTATTGATTATCTGCTGCAGCTGCAAACCAACTCCTTGAGAATACTTGACAACGCCACCCAGGTCCCTCTGCACAGCAGCATGCTGCATTTTTACCATTTAAATAATAGTCCATTTTGCTGTTATTCGTACCAACATGGATGACCTCACATTTACCAACATTGTACTCCATCTGCCAGACCCTCGCCCACTCACTTAGACTACCTATATCCCTTTGCAGACTTTCAGCGTCCTGTGCACACTTGGCTCTTCCACCCATCTTAGTCTCATCTGTGAATTTTGACACACTACACTTGGTCCCCAACTTCAAATCATCGATATAAGTCATAAACAATTGCGGTCCCAACACTGATCCCTGAGGCACACAACTAGTCACTGATCGCCAACCAGAAAAGCATCAATTTACCCCCACTCTTTGCTTTCTGTTATTTAATCAATCCTCTATCCATGCTAATACATTACCCGTAACACCATGCACTTTTATCTGCTGTAGCAGCCTTTGGTGCGGCACCTTGTCAAATGCATTCTGGAAATCCAGATACACCACATTCACAGGTTCCCCATTGTCCACTGCACATGTAATGTTCTCAAAGAATCCACCAAATTAGCCAAACATGTCCTTCCCTTCATTAACCCTTGCTGCGACTGACCAATGGGGAAATGTATATCCAGATGACTCGCTATTTCTTCCTTGCTGATAGAACAAAGAACAAAGAACAAAGAACAATACAGCACAGGAACAGGCCCTTCGGCCCTCCAAGCCCGTGCCGCTCCCTGGTCCAAACGAGACCATTCGTTTGTATCCCTCCATTCCCACTCCGTTCATGTGGCTATCCAGATAAGTGTTAAACGTTCCCAGTGTGTCCACCTCCACCACCTTGCCTGGTAGCGCATTCCAGGCCCCCACCACCCTCTGTGTAAAATATGTCCTTCTGATATCTGTGTTAAACCTCCCCCCCTTCACCTTGAACCTATGACCCCTCGTGAACGTCACCACCGACCTGGGGAAAAGCTTCCCACCGTTCACCCAATCTATGCCTTTCATAATTTTATGCACCTCTATTAAGTCTCCCCTCATTCTCCGTCTTTCCAGGGAGAACAATCCCAGTTTACCCAATCTCTCCTCATAACTAAGCCCCTCCATACCAGGCAACATCCTGGTAAACCTCCTCTGTACTCTCTCCAAAGCCTCCACGTCCTTCTGGTTGTGCGGCGACCAGAACTGGACGCAGTATTCCAAATGCGGCCGAACCAACGTTCTATACATCTGCAACATCAGACCCCAACTTTTATACTCTCTGCCCCATCCTATCAAGGCAGGCATGCAATATGCCTTCTTCACCACGTTCTCAACCTGTGCCGTCACCTTCAAGGATCTGTGGACTTGCACACCCAGTTCCCTCTGCGTATCTACACCCTTTATGGTTCTGCCATTTATCGTATAGCTCCTCCTTGCATTATTTCTACCAAAATGCATCACTTCGCATTCATCAGGATTGAACTCCATCTGCCATTTCTTTGCCCAAATTTCCAGCCTATCTATATCCTTCTGTAGACTCTGACAATGCTCCTCACTATCTGCAAGTCCTGCCAATTTTGTGTCGTCCGCAAACTTACTGATCACCCCAGTTACACCTTCTTCTGGATCGTTTATATAAATCACAAACAGCAGAGGTCCCAATACAGAGCCCTGCGGAACACCACTAGTCACAGGCCTCCAGCTGGAAAAAGACCCGTCCACTACCACCCTCTGTCTTCTGTGACCAAGCCAGTTCTCCACCCATCTAGCCACCTCCCCCTTTATCCCATGAGATCCAACCTTTTTCACCAGCCTACCATGGGGGACTTTGTCAAACGCTTTCGTAAAGTCCATATAGACGACATCCACGGCCCTTCCCTCGTCAACCATTCTAGTCACTTCTTCAAAAAACTCCACCAGATTAGTGAGGGATGACCTCCCTCTCACAAAACCATGCTGACTATCGTTAATGTGTTTATTCCGTTCTAAATGCGCATACATCCTATCTCTAAGAATCTTCTCCAACAACTTCCCCACCACGGACGTCAAGCTCACCGGCCTATAATTACCCGGGTTATCCTTCCTACCCTTCTTAAATAACGGGACCACATTAGCTATCCTTCAATCCTCTGGGACCTCACTGTGTCTAGTGACGAGACAAGGATTTGCGTCAGAGGCCCAGCGATTTCATCTCTCATCTCCCTGAGCAGCCTTGGATAGATTCCATCAGGCCCTGGGGATTTGGCAGTCTTTATATTCTCTAACAAACCTAACACTTCCTCCCTTGTAATGGAGATTTTCGCCAACGTTCAACACTCCCCTCCCCTCCGAGACACTCCCAGTCAACACATCCCTCTCCTTTGTGAATACCGACGCAAAGTATTCATTTAGGATCTCCACTCCTTCTTTGGGCTACAAGCATAATTCCCCACTTTTGTCCCTGAGAGGTCCGATTTTTTCCCTGACATCCCTTTTGTTCCTAACGTATGAATAAAATGCCTTGGGATTATCCTTAATCCTGTCTGCAAGGCCATTTCGTGACCCCTTTTTGCCCTTCTAATTCCCCGTTTGAATTCTTTCCTACTTTATTTGTACTGCTCCAGAGCTCCCTCCGTTTTTAGCTGCCTGGACCTAACATACGTCTCTCTTTTCTTTTTGACCAGTCCCTCAATTTCCCTGGTTATCCACGGTTCTCGAATCCTACGCTTCCTATCCTTCTTTTTTACAGGCACATGCCTGTCCTGTAGCCCTAACAACTGTTCCTTAAAAGACTCCCACATGCCAGAACTGGATTTACCCTCAAAAAGCCTCTCCCAATCAACAGCTGCCAATTTCTGCCTAATCCCACTAAAGGTAGCCTTCCCCCAATCCAACACCTTACCCTTGGGACACCACTCATCCTTTTCCATCACCATCCTAAAGCTAACAGAATTGTGGTCACGATTTGCCACATGTTCCCCTACCGAAACTTTGAAGACCTGACCGGGCTCATTCCCCAGTATTAGGTCCAGTATAGCCCCCTCTCTAGTCGGGCTATCGACATATTGTTCCAAAGAACCCTCCTTTAGTCATTTTACAAATTCCTCGCCATTCAGAATCCCAGCTCTCAGCGATTTCCAGTCTATACCAGGGAAATTAAGGTCTCCCACTACAACAACCCTATTTTCCCTGCACCTATCCAGTATCTCCTGACACGTCTTTTCTTCCACTTCCCTTGGGCTGTTGGGGGGCCTGTAGTATACCCCCAAAATAGTGACTGCGCCCTTCCTGTTTCTAAGCTCCACCCAGAGTGACTGGTTACACGACCCCTCTGAATTGTCCTCCCTCTGCACCGCTGTAATATGCTCTCCAACTAATACTGCTGCTCCCCCACCTCTTTTGGCCCCTCCTCTGCCTCGCCTAAAACATTTGTACCCCGGAATATTCAGCTGCCAGTCCTGTCCCTCTTTCAACCAAGTCTCTGTCACCGCAACCACATCCAAATTCCTCGTGAGCATTAGGCCCTAAGTTCATCTGTCTTACCTGCTCCGCTCCTTGCATTGAAGTATAAGCACTCCAGACCTCCAGGCCCAGTGAGGCCATCCTCCCCCAGAGTGCTCTTCTTCTTTGCCAGCCTTGTCCCAGCCCCAAGCTCATCCCCAGCCTCTACATTTGTAGACCTAATATTTTGATCCCCACCCCCCTGCCATACTAGTTTAAACCCCCCCCCCCCCCCGAACTGCACTAGCAAAACTCCCAGCCAGGATATTCGTGCCCTTCCAACATAGTTGTGACCCGTCCTTCTTGTACAGGTGCCATCCTCTCCTGAAAACTTCCCATTGATCTAGGAAAATGATTCAAAATGAAAATACATTCAAGCATTTTCCCTACTACAGAAGTTAAACTAACCGGTCGAAAGTTACCTGCCTTTTGTCTGCCTCCTTTTTGAAACAATGGCGTCACATTTGCTGTTTTTCCATCTGCGGGAATCACCCTAGAGACCAGCGAATTTTGGTAAATAACCACTAGTGGATTTGTTATTTCTCCCGACATGTCTTTTAGTACGCCGGGATGCATTCCATCAGGACCAGGACACCTGTCTACCTTTAGCCCCATTAACTTGCCCAACATGGCCTCTTTCGTGATAATGATAGTTCCCAGGTTCTCACCTGCCATAGCCATCCTGTCATTAATTTTTGGCATGTTATTCGTGTCTTCCACGGTTAAGACTGATGCAAAATACCTGTTCTATGCCTCAGCCATTTTCTCATTTCCAGTTATTACATCCCCCTTCTCATCCTCCAAAGGACAAGTGTTTACTTTAGCCACTCTTTTTCGTTTTATGCATTTGTAGAAACTTTTGCTGTCTGTTTTTATATTCTGAGCTAATTTATTCTCATAATCCATCTTACTTTTCTTTATAGCTTTTTTCGTGGCTTTCTGGTGACCTTTAAATATTTCCCAATCCTCTCGGTTCCCACTAATCTTTGCCACTTTGTATGCATTTTCTATCAATTTGATACTCTTCTTTATTTCCTCAGCTATCCATGGCTGATTATCTCTTTTTCTATAGTCCTTCCTTATTACTGGTATATACTTTTTCTGAGCACTGTGAAAGATCGCTTTGAAAGTCATCCACTTTCCTCAATTGTCCCACCATAAAGTTTTTGCGCCCAGTCTATTTTAGCCAATTCCTCCCTCATCCCTTTGTAGTCTCCTTTGTGTAAGCACAAGACACTGGTACTGTATTTCAACTTATCACGCTCCATCTCTTTTTTAAATTCAACCATACTGTGATAGCTTCTTCCAAGAGGATCCCTAACTGCAAGATCATTAATTATTCCCATCTCATTACACAAGACCAGATCTAGGATAGCTTGCTCCCTTGTCGGTTCCATTACATACTTTTCAAGGAAGCTATCATGGATACACTCGATGAACTCCTCCTCAAGGCTGCCTTGACCGACCTGGTTTGACTAATTGATGTATAGATTAAAATTCCCCATGATAATTACTGTACCATTTTTACATTCATCAGGTTTTTTTAAATTTCTCGCCCCACCAAGAAATCATTATTTGGTGGCCTATGGACTACGCCTATCAGTGACTTTTTCTCCTTAGTATTTCTAATTTCCACCCAAATGGATTCAAATTCTTTTTCCATAGAACCTATATAGGATACAGATAGGCTGGAAATTTGGGCAAAGAAATGGCAGATGGAGTTCAATCCAGATGAATGTGAAGTGATACATTTTGATAGAACTAACGTCGGGAGGAGCTATACGATAAATGGCAGAACCATAAAGGGTGTAGATACGCAGAGGGAACTGGGTGTGCAAGTCCACAGATCCTTGAAAGTGACGTCACAGGTGGAGAAGGTAGTGAAAAAGGCATATGGCATGCTGGCCTTTATAGGACGGGGCATAGAGTATAAAAGTTGGGGTCTGATGTTGCAGTTGTATAGAACGTTGGTTCGGCTGCATTTGGAATACTGCGTCCAGTTCTGGTCGCCACACTACCAGAAGGACGTGGAGGCTTTAGAGAGAGTGCAGAGGAGGTTTACCAGGATGTTGCCTGGTATGGAGGGGCTTAGTTATGAGGAGAGATTGGGTAAACTGGGGTTGTTCTCCCTGGAAAGACGGAGGATGAGGGGTGACCTAATAGAGGTGCATAAAATTATGAAAAGCATAGATAGGGTGAACGGTGGGAAGCTTTTTCCCAGATCGGTGGTGACGTTCACGAGGGGTCATAGGTTCAAGGTGAGGGGGCGGGGGCGGGGGACGTTTAACACGGATATCAGAAGGACGTATTTTACACAGAGGGTGGTGGGGGCCTGGAATCCGCTGCCAGGCAAGGGGGTGGAGGCGGAAACACTGGGAACGTTTAAGACTCTTCTAGATAGCCACATGAACGGAGTGGGAATGGAGGGATACAAAAGAATGGTCAAGTTTGGACCATGGAGCGGCGCGGGCTTGGAGGGCCGAAGGGCCTGTTCCTGTGCTGTTTTGTTCTTTTTTCTTTGTATATCATCTCTCATTACTGCCCTGATGTCATCCTTAAATATCAGAGCCACACCACCTCCCTTACCATGTGTGTACCGCTGTAGAGCGATGAAGATTTGTAGAGAAAATATCTATACACATTTAGAACTGAATAATCTCATTAGCGATAGACAACATGGTTTTGTACGAGGGAGGTCATGCCTCACAAATCTGGTTGAGTTTTTTGAGGAGGTGACAAAAATGATTGACGAGGCAAGGGCCGTGGATGTCGTCCACATGGATTTTAGTAAAGCATTTGACAAGGTCCGTCATGGCAGGCTGGTGCAAAAGGTTAAAGCTCACGGGATCAAAGGTGAACTTGCTAGATGGGTACAGAACTGGCTTAGCCAGAGAAGACAGAGGGTAGCAGTGTAGGGGTCTTGTTCTGATTGGAGGCCCGTGACTAGTGGTGTTCCGCAGGGCTCTGTACCGGGATCTCTGCTATTGGTGATATATATAAATGATTTGCAAGTAGATGTAGCTGGACTGATTAGTAAGTTTGCGGACGACACAAAGATTGCTGGAGTTGCAAAAGTGATGAACATTGTCAGAGAAAACAGCAGGATATAGATAGGCCAGAAAATTGGGCAGAGAAATGGCAGATGGAATTTAATCCAGATAAATGCGAAGTGATGCATTTTGGTAGATCCAATGCAGGGGGGGGGGGGTGCTGTACAATAAATGGCAGAACCATCAGGAGTACAGACACACAGAGGGATCTGGGTCTGCAAGTCCACAGATCCTTAACGGTGGCAGCACAGGAGGAAAAGGTGGTGAAGAAGGCATATGGCATGCTTGCCTTCATTGGACGGGGCATAGAGTATAAAAGTTGGCATATGATGTTGCAGTTATATAGAACGTTGGTTCGGCCACATTTGGAATACTGCGT
Organism: Mustelus asterias; assembly: GCF_964213995.1. Taxonomy (NCBI): domain Eukaryota; kingdom Metazoa; phylum Chordata; class Chondrichthyes; order Carcharhiniformes; family Triakidae; genus Mustelus; species Mustelus asterias. The sequence goes on from NW_027590110.1 coordinate 575,238, forward strand.
CCAGTTTTGGTCGCCAAACTACCAGAAGGACGTGGAGGCTTTGGAGAGAGCGAAGAAAAGATTTTCCAGGATCTTGCCTGGTTTGGAAGGTATTAGCTATGAGATGAGATTGAGTAAACTCGGGTTGTTCTCCCTGGAAAGACGGAGGTTAAGGGGCGACCTATTCGAAGTTTATAAAATTATGAAGGGCATAGATAGGGTGAACAGTTGGAAGCTTCTTCCCAGGTCAGAAATGACAAACACAAGGGGTCACAAGTTCAAGGACTGGGGGGCGGGGGGGGCAAGGTTCAATACAGATATGCGGGGGACGTATTTTACACAGAGGGTGGTGGGGGCCTGGGATGCACTACCAAGCAAGGTGGTTGAGGCAGACACGCTAGGATCATTTAAGACTTATCGAGATAGCCACATGAACAGAATGGGAATAGAGGGATACAAACGGATGGTCGAGTTAGGAACACATGATCGGTGCAGGCTTGGAGGGCCGAAGGGCCCGTTTACTGTGCTGCATTGTTCTTTGTTCTTCGTTCTTTGAAGGTTTGATCAAATGTTATTGACAGCTTTGTCGCACAGAACTGTTCAAAGATAAACAACTTGTCGAAATGGGAGGCTGAAATTTTCCGAGATAGAAGAGTTGAAACTCCAGAGCCTGCAATGCAAATGCAGTGGGATGTCTTATTCAAAACTGTCCCGCACTGTGATGGTTTCAATGGATTTGAGTAAAACAATAAGAGTGCATGACGGTATTCTCTCCCCCGTCTTGCCAGCAATGTGATAGCACTGCGCGAAGAATCATCAGTTAAAATAAGGTATTTTTCAGAGTCAAAACGGGCCACTAAGTTGGTGACAGTAACTGACGGTTTTCTTTAGAAATATTCTCTTTCTGCGTCGCTCCCGAGGAAAATCTGATGCCTATTCATATTCGAGTATATAACGTGGCAGCATGGAAGCTAAATTTTCTGTTATAACTAATTAGCTCCAGAAGGATTTTAACTCTGTGCCGTTCCTTGGGGTTCGCGCTTCTTTGATGACCTTTTCTTCATCCACAGCTCTCTCATTGGTCCTTCAGAGGATGAGGAAGGATCCAAAGACGGTCTCCCCTCCCTCTCATTACCAGCCATCTTGAGTGCATATGCCCACGCCTGACTTTATGGTGCACGGAATGTCATTGAAGAGTGTATTGGTGAAGCTGACTACATTAAAAAGAACTGCTGCTATGATCGACCAGGAGTTAGAGCGTTCCCTCAAAATACCTACGAACCCATTCCAAGAAGTAAAGAGGGCCTTTGAATAGCTCTCCATTACTTCTGTGAACCCATCACATCTCTCCCCCACTCCTCACCCCACCATTTACTGAACCCATTTCCATTTTGGGCGGCAGAGATGGCAGAGTGATTAGCACTCCTGACTCACAGTGCCAGGGACGCAGGCCCAATTCCGGCCTTGGGTGACTGTGTACATTTCTGTGTCCACGTTCGCCCTGTGTCTGCCGAGGATTCCACTGGGTGCTGTAGTCTCCTCCCACACTCCAAAGGTTTATATGGTAGTTGAATTGCCATGCTTAATTATCTCTTAGTGTCCAAATATGTGCAGTTTAGGTGCATTAGCCATGCTAAATTGTCCCTTTGTCTCCAAGTGTGCAGGTTAGTTGAATGAGCCGTGAGAAACGTGTGGCGTTAGGGCATGGGATTGGGCTCGTTTGGGCAGCCGGTGCAGACTCAATATGCACGGTGGCACAGTGATTAACACTGCTGCCTCACAGCGCCAGGACCTCGGGTTCAATTCCTGTGTCGAGTTGGCACATTCTTCCTGTGTCTGCGTGGGTTTCCTGCGGGTGCTCCAATTTCCTCTCACACTCCAAAGATGTGTCAGTTAGGTTGATTGGCCATGCTAAATTGACCCTAGTGTCAGGGGGATTAGCAGGATAAACATGTGAGCCTGGGGGTGATTGTGGTCACCGCAGATTGGATGGGCCGAATGGCCTCCTTCTGCAATGTCGGCACTCTATGGATTACTGCCACATGTATTGGGGTAGAGCGATAAGCAATGTTTCTTGCGCACTGCACAGACAATGCCAACAGTTCAGAGAATGCATAGAGGAGAAGGAAATGACAGCGTGTAGAATGCAGTGTTACATTCATAGCTGGAGTGCAGCGAAAGATTAGCTTAATAGAAATAGTCAATTCAAATGTCTGATGGCAGGAGGAAAAACGCTGCTCTTGAATTGTTCGGGGCGTGTTCTCAGACTTTTGTATTTTTTTCCCGACATTATAAGCTGGAAGGTAGTATGCCTGGTATGTGTGGGGTCCTTGGTTATGCAGGCTGCTTTTCCCGAGGCATCAGCAAGTTTTGACGGAGTTAATGGATGGGAGGCTGGTTTGTGTGATGGACTGGGCTACGTTCACATCCCTTTGTTGTTTCTTGCGATATTGGTCAGAGCAGGAGCCATACCAAACTGTGATATATCGGGAAAGGATGCTTTCTTTGGTTAATCTGTAAAACGTTCTTGAGAGTCATGCCGGATGTGCCGAATTTCCTCAATGTCTTGAGAAAGTAGAAGCGTTGGTCAGCTTTCTTAACTGCGTGGAGTGACGAGGAGAGGTTGTTTTTGATCTGGACACGTAGGAACGTGAAGCTGTCGACCATTTCCATTTCATCCCCGTTGATATAGAGAGGGGCATATCATCCACTACGCTTCCAGAAGTCAATGACTATCTCCTTCATTATACTGATATGGAGCGAAAGATTATTGTCGTCACACAAGTTAACCAGATTCTCGACATCTTTCCTGTACTCCGCCTCATCCTTTTTTGAGATCTGACCCACTACACTGGTATCATCAGCAAACCGGAAAATGGACTTGGAGCAAAATGAAATTGAAGGTTCCGTGACACTGTGTGACGCAGGGCGGAACGGTGGCACAGTCGTTAGCACTGCTGCCTCACAGTGCCAGACACGTGGGTTCGGTTCCGAGCTTGGATCTTGTCTGTGCATCGTTTGCACGTTCTCCCTGTGTCTGCGTGGATTTCCTCTGGGTGCTCTGGTTTCCTCCCACAACCGAAAGATGAACAGATCAAGTGCATTTGCCATCCTAAATTACCCCTTAGTGTACTCGAACAGGCGCCGTAGTGTGGCAACTAGGGGATTTTGAGAGTCACTTCATTACAGTGTGAATGTAAGCCTACAAGAATGTAAGACTAATAAGTAAACTTTAACTTTTAGTTCAGCTCTACCCTCGTCAATATGTTGTCGATCTCTCACTCAGTCCCAGAGTTGGCAATCACTGACCCATGTGAGGACCACACAGTCCTGGCGGAACCCTGGAGGGGTACATAAGGTCAAGACTCCGAGTGCTCCGACCAGAAGTGTGACACCAATCTTAACCATGGATGGTACCGATTTAAAAGGAAATATAAAGGGAGAATTGCAGAAACGTCATTAAATAAACGAGGATCATAAGACCATAGAATATAAAAGCAGAATTTGGCCATTCGGCCCATCGAGTCTGCTCCACCATTCGATCATGGCTGACGTATTTCTCAACTCCATTCTCCCGCCGTTTCCCCATAACTTTTGATCCCCTTACCAATCCAGAACCTATTTATCTCTGTCTTAAATACACTCGATCACCTGGCATCCACAGCCTTCTGTGGCAATGAATTTCACAGATCCACGACCCTCTGATTGAATTTCCTGCTCATCTCGGTCCTATAGAGTCCCTTTATTCTGAGGCCGTACCCTCAGATCCTAGTCAGTCCCATTACTGGAAATATCTTCCCTACATCCACTCGATCCAGGCCATTCAGTCATTCTGCAAGTTTAAATGAGCTCATCCCTCATCCTAAACTCGATGAAGTAGAGATCCAAACGGGTTTACGTACTCTTGAAATGATCAATTCATTTGGAAAAAGGGACCAGGAGTCGGCCATTCAGCCCAACGACCCTGCTCGGACATTCAGTAAGATTATGGCTGAGATGTGGCCTAGCCCCATGTCGAATCTACACAGTGCATATGGTGGCAATTCGGCCCATTGTGTCTGCAGCGACTCTGCGGAAGTGTATCCCTCCCAGACCCTGTCCCCGTAACCCTATGTATATACCTCACTAATCACTCATACTACACATCTTTGGACACCAGGGGACATGGCCAATCCACGTAACCTGCATATCATTGAGTGTGCGAGGAAACCGGAGCAACTGGACGATAACCACGCTGACACGAGGAGAACGTGCAAACTGCACACGGACAGTGACCCAAGCTGGGAATCGAACCAGGGTCCCTGGCGCTGTGAGGCGGTAGAACGAAATATTGTGTCACTGTGCATTTCAGTACCTGCTCTCGGCCCATAGCCCTTGATATCCCTGCTCATTATAAGAAAAATCTCAGACTTAAACCGAACAATTGAACCAGCATCCACTGGGGTTTGAAGAATTCCAAACCTCCACCACTCTCTGCTTGTAGAAATGCTTTCTAACATCTCTCCTGAAAGGCTTGAGCCTTCTTTTTTATATTATGGCCCTTATTTCTTGATCCTTCAGCTCGTGGAAACAGTTTATTCTCAACCATCCGGCACTTCCATGTAAATATTCAATAGACTTATTTCAGTTCACCCCTCAACCTTTTGAATTTGGGAAAAATAAGGCTTAATTTGTCTAATTCCTCCTCGTACTTTAACCCCTGAAGTCCAGGTACCATTCTTGCAAACCTGCATTGAACTAGCTCCAGGACCAAAACATTCTGCCTAAAATGGAGTGCCGTACCTGCTGCAGTACTCTAAGTGGGTCTAACTAGGTTATTGTACAACTACAGCATAACATCCGTATCCCTATGCTCCAGCCCTTTCAGGCAAAGACAGCATTGAATTCAAACAAACTTCCCTGAGAATGTCGTCGTGAGCTGCCCCCTTGTTTCGATGCAGTTTTTCTGAAGTGGTCTGTTACCGTGTGGCTCACCAGTTCAGTTCATTGGACACGGAAGAGGTCACCAGTTGGCTGTGAGTCTGGAGGCACGTGTAGGTCAAATCTCGTCAGGGCAGTAGACTTCCCTCCCTGAAATACATTAACGAACCAAAGATGCATTGGTTAGATAGATTGGCCATTGCAAATTAGTGTTCAAAATGTGCAGGTTAGGCAGACTGGCGATGCCATGCTGCACCTTAGGGCCCACAGATGGGCAGGTTAGGTGGATTAGCCATGGTGAATGTATTGAGTTACAGGTACGGTAGAGGAAAGGGTTTGGGTAATATACTCTGCCAGCCACGGTGCAGACACGATGGGCTGAATGGCCTCTTCCACTCTGTGGGGATTCCCTGATGCTTCCATCATCAAACCATGTGTGTTTTAAACCAGTTGGCATGGCGAATGTGGCTAAATTCCATTTCCACTCATATTAATTAGTTGCATTTAGATTTCCCGAGCTGATGTCCTGGATTGGAAGCAGTGTTAACCAGGATCCTGATATTGACAGTCCAGTAAAATGGCGGATGCCACACTCACCCCACTATTTACCTTCCGCTGGTCTCACCGTTGTTGTCTGAATACCTGCACTATCCGATCTACAGCACGGTGGCACAATATTTTGTACTGCCGCCTCACAGCGTCAGGGACCCGGATTCGATTCTTGAGTTGGATCACTCTCTGTGCGGAGACTGCACGGTGGAGACTGCATGTTCTCCCCGTGTCTGTGTTGGTTTTCTCCGGGTGCTCCGGTTTCCTCCACAGTCCGAAAGACATGTTGGTTAGATGCATTGGCCATGATAAATTCTCCCTCAGTGCACACGAACAGGCGTCAGAATTTGGCGATAAGATTATTATCACAATGACTTCATTGCGGCGTTAATGTAAGCCAACTTGTGAAAATGATTAATAAACCAAATGAAAAAATAATTATTATAAAATTATAGTAAATATCTGATTGTTGTTTCAGTTCTGGTGGATGAAAGATTGCCGAAACTGCAGTTCCAGAGGGCCGCTGCTCGTCGGGTGGACAAACCTGGTTAAAGGGTAATCTCAGAGCTGATGAGATCAGCTTTGTATTCACTGTCCAGGGGCTGTTCACATCGACAACATTCTTTATGACTTATCAATCTGATTTCAGGTACCCATCCCACCGTGGGAGAAGGAGAAGTCAAGAGGACAGCCTGCATCAACTGGAAGATAGAGAATTGCCAGCGAGCCCATGAGATAAAGATCAGAAACTGCAGCACTTACTTTGTCTATGAGTTGAAGAAATTATATAATTGCTGTGTCTATTGCACAGGTACACTGACCATTTTCAAATGCCCTGAAGATTGACCCTGTGGTGTTGTGCCTGAACAATATGAATAATATTCATTTATTGTTGACTTAAAAAAAGTGAAAAATGAAGAATATCTTTCTCCATGAAAGCAGAGCGGAAAAAAAACAACAGCGCTCCAGAATATACATTTGTTGATGAACAGGTTGACTCAATCTACCCGATGAACGAGGGATACAAGAGCCAGAACACGGACTGATCTCGTTTTGAGCTGATGTTGCGCTCTGATCTGTCATTATGCTTGCCAAATCAAATCAACTCAATCAAGCAAACTGAGGGATATAGTAAATTCCTCAACCCCTTACAGGGCGACATGGGGGTAGGGGGCGGGGGTGGGGGGGGGTGGGGGGGGGGTTATTGCTCAATCTCGTTTGGCTGTACGCCACTTGCCCCTCTAAGAAGTTGGACGCCGACCGCTCGGGGGTCGCGTTACTATGTAGCATGGAGAAGTGTGAGTCTGAGTGTGTGTGTGACTAGGATCTGAGGGTTGTGGGCACCCAGAACCCATTGCCAAAGTATGAAGGAAAACTGAAACATCAGCGTAAAATGTGGTTAAATGTGGTCAATAATACACCCCTGCCCCTCTGGTGCCCAATGGGCATGGAGATCCTCTCCAGGAACAACTGGCCGTGAATATAGCCGCGGCAGAGGGGCAGACAGTCAGGTCAGACGAGGGCCCTGATCTATTTGGACCAGTTGATCACTTCCTGCTTAGATTGAAGGAACCTCACTGATCTCCCTCTTTCCCCTCGTATCAATAAACATAAAGTCCCAGTCAGCAGATGTGCCGTGCGATCAGTGCCGCATTTAGGCATGAGCTAAACAGGCTACAGCTTCGAGCCTCACAATCCGCAGGGGCCGCACAAAATTTCAGAAGGTTTACAATGAAGAGAACATTTAAGAATGGATACCAGAAAAGAAAAAGATAGCACCAGCTTGAAGAGCAACTCAAAAAATTACCACATTACCAAAATCTATGCGAGATAGCAAACCAGCCAGATGATAAATACGGAATCAGTAAATGCATTCATTTGAAAATAATTTGTATTTTTCACTTTAAATACCTTGCTATTGAATAATGAATCGGCATAATTATGTTTTCAATTTTTTTGTGGTGAACCAAGATCCTGTTTTGGAATGCACCTTTGTGAGACCTGTTAGCGTAACTTTTTAACAAGGGGCCTCCAAGCTTTATGTAGCTCAGGGCCTCACCATGTCTAAATCCGGCCCTGCATGCGATTAAAGACCCACAGTTATCTCACAACAGGGCATTGGTGACGGATATGTAGATAGAGGGTGCTCAACGTTGGGAGGTGGGGAAGGGTGCACAAGGGTTGTATATGAGTTGGAAAGTGGAAACACTTAGGACTTGAATGTAAATGGCAGAGTGAGAGACGGGAGAAAGTGAGGGCGTGATGTAGTGCCTGAGGGGCGTATCACATAAGAGGTGCGATGTGGAAAATGAGATCCACAGAGAGGAGATGTTAGAACGGGGATGAGTGTGGCAGGGAAAGGCGATGTTAAATGTGAAATGATGTAGGGCAAGTAGTAGGGAGATATAGTGACTGAGGGAGAGAGGGATGGAGTGGCTGAGGCACATGAATATAGTGACTGTGGAGTAGTATGTAGTGATCGAGGGCAGTGGTATATCGTGACTGAGGGGAGTAGCATGTCGTGACTGAGCGCAGTGGTATATAGTGACTGAGGGGTGTGGGATGCATTGACTCAGGGGATAGGCATGTAGCAAATTAGGGGAGCGGGATGCAGTGTGAGGGGAGTGGGATGTAGTGACTGAGGAGAGTGGGATTTAGTAACTGAGGGGAGTGGGATGTAGTCAGTGAAGGGAGTGGGACGTAATGAGTGAGGGGAGGGATATGCAGTGACTGAGGGGATTGGGAAGCAGTGACTGAGGGGAGCGGGGTATAGTGACTGAAGTGAAAGGGATGTAGTGACTGAGGGGAATGGGATGCATTGACTGAGGGGAGTGTGACTGAGGGAATGGGATGTAGTGACTGAGGGCAGTGATATGTAGTGACTGAGCGGAGTGGGATTTAGTGACGGAGGAGAGTGGTATTTAGTGACCGAGGGGAGTGGGATGTAGAGACGGAGGGGAGTCGGATGTAGTGACTGAGGGGCGTGGGAGGTATTGACTGAGGGGAGTGAGATGTAGTGATTGAGTCGAGTGGGATTTAAGGACTTAGATGAGTGGGCTTTAGTGAATGAAGTGAGCGTGATGTATTGACTGACGCAGTCCGATGTAATGTCTGAGTGGAGTGGGATGTACTGTCCGAGGGGAGCGGGATGTAGTGACTGAGGGGCACGGGATGTAATGATTGAGGGGAGTGGGATGCAGTGTCTGACTGGAGTGGGATGTAGTGTCCGAGGGGAGTGGGATGTAGTTACTGAGGGGAGTAGGATACAGTAACTCTGGTGAGTTGGATGCAGTGACTGAGCGGAGTGAGATGCAATGACTGAGGGGAGTGGAATGTAGTGACAGAGGTGAGTGGGATGTAGTGTCTCACAGGAGTGGGCTGCAATGATTGACGGGAGTGGAATGTAATGACTGAGGGGAGTGGGATGCAGTGCCTCAGGTGAGTGGGATGTAGTGTCTGAGGGGTGCGGTAAGTACTGACTGAGTGGAGTGGGATGCAGTTACTTGGGGGAATGGATGCAGTGACTGAGTGGAGTGCAATGTAGTGACTGAGGGGAGTGTTGATATACTGACTGAGGGGCGTGGGATGTAGTGAATGAGTGGAGTGGGATTTAGTGACTGAGGGAAGTGGGATGTAGTGACTGAAACTCGATCAAGTTAGTGACCTCCCCTTTACAAAACCATATTGCCTCTCACTAATAAATCCACTTATTTCCAAATGGGAATAAATCTGTCTCGAAGAATCCTCCCCAATAATTTCCCTACCACTGATGTAAGGCTCAACGCCCTGTAATTACCTGGATTATTCTTACTACCCTTATGAAACAAAGGATCAACATTGACTATTCTCTAATCATCTGGGACTTCCAATGTAGCCAGGGAGGATACAAAGATTTCTCTCAAGGCCGCAGCAATTTCCTCCCTTGCCTCTCTGTGTTCTGGGATATATCCCATCAGGCCCTGGGGACTTGTCTACCTTAATGTTTCTCAAGAACCCCAATATCTCCTCCTTTTTAATCTCAACATGAGAAAAACTATCTGCCCACCTTTTCCCAGACTCATCATCCACCAAGTCCTCTTTGGTGAATATTGACGCAAAGTACTCATTTAATAGCTCTCCCATTTCCTCTGGCTCCACGTATAGATTCCCTCCCCTGTCCTTGATTGGGCCAGCCCTCTCCCTGTCTATCCTCTTGCTCTTTATATATGCATAAAAAACCTTGGGATTTTCCTTAATCCTGCTGGCCAATGCTTTTTTGTGACCACTTTTAGCCCTCCTTACTCCTTGCTTAAGTTTATTTCTACTTCCTTGTATTACACACTTGCTTCGTGTGTTCCCAGCCTCCTAGCTTTGACAAATGCTTCCTTTTTCTCTTTGACTAGGCTCACAATATCTCTCGTTATCCAAGGTACCCAAAATTTACCACACTTATCCTTCATCCTTACAGGAATGTGCCGGTCCTGAATCCCTATCAACTTCCACTTGAAAGCCTCCCACATGCCAGATGTTGCTTTGCCGTCAAATATCTGCCTCCAATCTACGTTCTTCAATTCCTGCCTAATATTATTGTAATTGGCCTTCCCACAATTTAGCACCTTAACTTGAAGAGTACACTTATCTTTGTCCATCAGTACCTTAAAGCTTACTGAATTGTTGTCACTGTTCCCAAACTACTCCCCGATTGAAACATCGATCACCTGGCCGGGCTCAATCCCCAATACCAGGTCCAGTATGGCCCCTTCCCTAGTTGGACTATCTACATACTGTTTCAAGAAACCTTCCTGGATGTTCCTTACAAACACTTCCCCATCCACGCCCCTAGCTCTAAGTGAGTCCCAGTCAAGATAGGGGAAGTTAAAATTTCCCACGACAACAACGCTGTTACTTTTACACCTTGCCAAAATCTGCTTACATGTCTGTTCCTCTATCTCCCGCTGGCAGCTGGGTGTCTATAGTAAACCCCCAACATTGTGACTACACCCTTCCTATTCCTGAGCTCTATCCATATTGCCCCACTGTATATGCCCTCCGAGATGTGCTCCTGCAGTACAGCTGTGATATTCTACTTAACCAGTAGTGCAATTCCCCACTCCTTTTTGATCCCCCTCTATCCTGCCTGAAACATCTGTATCCTAGAATGTTAAGCTGCCAATCCTGTCCTTCCCTTAACCAAGTCTCTGTGAGGGCAACAACAGCATAGTTCCTAATACTAATCCAAGCTCTAAATTCATCTGCCTTACCTGTTACACTTCTCGCGTTGAAACAAATGCACTTCAGTGCACCAAACCCTCTCTGATTATCAACCACACCCTGCCTGCTCTTTATCTGAGTCTTAATGGCCCTACTCTCTGGCTCCTCTTCGGCTAATTCAGTTTTGCTTTGGTTCCCACTGCCTGCCAAACTAGTTTAAATCCTCCCGTGTGACACTCGCATAGCTCCCGGCCAGAATAGTTATGCCCTTCCCGTTTAGATGCAACCTGTCCTTCTTGTGCAGGTCGGACCTGCCTGGAAGAGACCGCAATGGTCCAGATATCTGAAACACTCCCTCCTACACCAGCTGTTTAGCCACGTGTTGAGCTGCACTATCTTCCTATTCCTCGCCTCACTAGCACGTAGCACAAGGAGTAATGCTGAGATGAAAACTCCAAAGGTCCTGCTTTTTAACTTTCTCCCTAACTCCCTAAACTGCTGCTGCAGGACCTCATCTTTCTTCCTACCTATTTCGTTAGTACCAATATGTACCATGACTTTTCATTGTTCACCCTCTCTCTTCAGAATGTTTTCTACCCGTTCAGAGACATCCTGGACCCTGGCACCAGGGAGGCAACATACCATCATGGCGTCTCTTTCACGTTCACAGAAGCGCCTATCTGCACCCCTAACTATTGAGTCCCCTATTACTTTTGTTCAAGTCCTCTTTTTCCCTCCCTTCATCACAACAGAGCCCGCGTGATGCCACTGCTCCTGCTGTTATCCCCTGATAGGTCATCTCCCCCAACAGTATCCGAAAACGGTATACTTGTTAGAGAGGGGGAGAGTCAAAGATGTTCCCAGCACTGACTGCCTGCCCCTTCTAGCGGTCATCCATCTATCTGCCTGCACCTTGGTTGTGACTGCAGTGACTGAGGGGAGTGGGGTGCAGTGTCTGAGGGGAGTGGGATGTAGTGACTGAGGGGAGTGGGATGTACTGACTGAGGGGAGTGGGATGTAATAACTGAGGGTAGTGGGATGTACTTACTGAGGGGAGTGGGATTTAGTTACTGAGGTGAGTGGGATGCAGTGACTGAGGGGAGAGGGATGTAGTGACTGAGGGGTGTGGGATTTAGTGACTGAGGAGAGTAGGTTGAGATGATTGAGGGTAGTGCGATGTAATGGATGTGGGGAGTGAGATGTAGTGACTGAGGGGAGTAGGATGTAGCGTCTGAGGGGAGTAGGATGTAGTTTCTAAGGAGAGTGGGATGCATTGAACTAACTTAACCAACAGCTTAGCGATTGGCATGATTTCAACTTTGTGATCTCCCATTTCTCCTCCCTTGTCACAGATCCCAGCACAACAACAACTCTGGGACTCAATGAGGCCTCAGTCCCAAAATCCACTGACCCAGGTTCACCAATCCCAACAGAATCTCCAACCGCATGTATCAATCTGCTGCTAGTTTATTTTTTTCTCGGTTCAATTTCCACAAAATATAATGCTGCAATTCCAGACTCGGCTGAGTGGATGTGGTGGCGAAAGGCTGTGGTTTCCTACTGCCATCAGTTGCTTCATTCCTCCGCCCTGAGTCACAGAGTAAAGAATGGCCATGATTGGAGTCTGACATTGTCACAAGAGGCGGATATTTAAAGTGTTAACATTGGCGATACGGCAACTGTGTGAGAAAAGCGGAGATGAAAAACGAAGAAAATAGAACGTGAATTGACTGGGAGGAATAGTTTTTGGTTTGTGTTGGGTTTAGATACTGAGTACCAGATGATAAACGTGGAGTTAACTTCGATGACAGAACTCGACGAAGAAATAGTGAAGAGTGTGACTATGTACAAGGTGAGACTGCATTGCAATGAGGGCCAACACGAGAGAGATCACATCCTTCCTCTCACAGTCTGCATTCCATGATCACTGTATGCATCTCAGAATTATTAAACATTCCCGTAGCCCTCCTCTCGCCATTCCCACTCGCGCCACTTAACAAGCTGAAGGCAGACTGAATGGCCTCCTACTGATGAGCTGAATGCTTTGCCGAAAGACGGACAGAGCTGGAACTGGACAGAAATGATCCCTCTCTGTCTCTCTCTCTCTCTCTAACTGTCTCTCTCGCGCTGTCTGTCATTCTCTCTCCCTCTGTCTGTCTACTTTCTTCTCTGTCTCTCTGTGTGTTTCTCGATCTGTATATTTCCTGTCTATCTCTTTCACCATATCGCTTCCCATTTCTCTCTGTTTCTGTTTCTGTTTCCGTTTCTCTCTCTCCCTCTCTCTCTTTGTCTGCCTCTCTGCCAATTTCTCTCTCCCTTTCTCCCTTCTCTCTATCTGTCTGTCTCACCCTCTCTATATCTCTCTCTGTGTCTCTATCAATCTTATTCCCTTGGTATGTCTATCTGTATCTCTCTCTCTCTCACTCTCCCTCTCCGCCTCACTCTTTATCGCTCTGTCCATCTTTCGGTCTTTGTCCATCTCTCTCTTGCTGTCTCTCTGCCTCCATTACTCTCTCTCTCTCTATCCCTCTCTCTCCCTCTTTCTCCCTCTCTCTCACTCTTTCTCTCTCTCCCTCCTTTCTCTGCTCTCACACTCATGCTTTCTTTTCTCTCCTTTCCATGTGAAGCGGATGTCCAAGGATCAACGTGCAAAGGAGCCGATCGATTGGAATCGAGTGGATGTTCAGTTCTCGGATTTGGATGTGCCTGATTCCTGAGGGAGATCCACCTTCTGAGTCAGGACCCGCATCCGATGATCTCGGTGCGATTTTAAGACTCGTTTCACAATGATTCAACCTTAACTTCAGCTTGTTACACACAAGCAGAGGGTCCACCTTCAATTATAAGTGTGTTAACCTTAAACCCATATTGATTCAATTTTTAATACAGGGAGCGGGAGCTTTAAATATTTGTTTCTTAACTGTTTGAGTAGGGAATTAAAATCCATTTTTTAAATAATGCTTTCTGGTCAGTTGAAAGCAAACTGGCACGACATTTCTGTCCAGTTCCAGTGATCTATTGCTTACTGAGGGAAGTTGATGTAAGGTCTCCGTTTGTCTGGAGGCCTTTGTGATTCAGAGAGTTGTCTGCCCTCAGAAAAGGGACAAGGACAACAGATAGTCCTTGTGGTAGGATGACTTTTCCTTAAATGTCATCACTTGAATGAAGGTTTCTGCAGAATGGGGACATTATTTGACACAGAAATTTACAGAAGGATCACATTTATTGATGTGTGACGAGATGCCAAAGACTAACAGCATTTTTGTGCAATTAAACCATTGCATTCTGTTGCTGACAGATCTTGTTTGAAATCGGTGCTCAATAAAGCGATGTACACGGTGGTTGAATGTATCCAACAGATTCTCAATTTGAGTGGAATGTTTGTAGACCCTGGTCGTGAGAAATCGTGCGACATGCACAGGATGCTGTCTGGGCTGCAGAGCTTTAGCTATGAAGAGAGAGTGAATAGACTGGGGTTGCTTTCCTCGGAACAGAGGAGACTGAGGGTAGACATGATTGAGATGTGTACAATTCTCAGGGGCAAAGATCGAGTAGACAGGAAAAAATCTCTTCCCCTTGTTGAAGGGATGAGAGAGAGTGTGGGGGCGGGGTGGGGTGTTGCAGTGTTGGGAGGGGAGAGACTTAGATTGTTGGCATTTGGAAACGGGCAAAGCTGAATGATCAAATAAGCTAATGGAAGGACATCCATGTTTGTTCGATCAACAGATCAGGGGATTTTTAGGCTATTTTAGCAATTGAATAAATGAGGAGGAATTGGTGTCCGTCAGAGGATGTTCGTTGAGTGAGAACAATGGGCTGTTCACATCAGAAACACAGAGTAAAAACACATTTTCATTAACACATGCAAACAAGGCAGGAGGAAGAGTAAGGAATAGGACTGTTTCTTTCCTGTTCAAAATTATGATCATTGTGAGATGGCAAGGGCCTAAATACTAACTGCAGTTCACCGATTTAGATAGCAAAACAACTACGGAACTCTCTGTGCTTACTGTTAAAGTCAAGCATCACTGGTGAACAGAACTTTGATAAGCATCAGGTGGGGATAGCCTTGCCTGATACTGACACTGCAATGTTATGCGCGTGATATAATCTATTAATACTCTGTCATACTCTGACTTCCGGATTTTTGAAGATTCAATGCGGGAACATTACAGACACAATTGGGACTTGTCACTGAGATGGTGCTTTGCTAATTCGAAATTATATTCCCAGAACATCATTGCACTGCGGAGGGGCGAGTGGGTGCTGTTTGTGTGTATGTGTTTCTTGCTGTGTGTGTGTTTGATTGTGTCTGTATGTATCGCGTATCTCTGTTTCTTTGTGTATGTGAAAATGTGTGTGTTTTGGTGACTGTGTGTTTGTGTGTGTACGTGTGTATCTGTGTGTGTGTGAATGTGTGTGTGTGTGTGTGAGCCTATGTGTGTGCTTGTGCGTGTGTTTGGGTGTGTATATGTGTATCTCTGTGTGTGTATGGGCGTTTGAATGTGTGTATGTGTGTGTCTTTGTTGTGCTTGTTTCTGTGTGTGTGAGCCTGTGTGATTGAATCTGTGCGTGTAAGTGAGGATATGTGTTTCTATACGTTTGTGCCAGAGAGACAGTCTGTGTGCGAGTTAATTTGTGAATGAGTGAGTGAGTCAGTGTGTGTCTATGAGTGAGTTTCTGCATGTTTCTGTGAGTGAGCGTGTGTGTATGTGTGTGGTTGCAGGGTGGTGCTGGGCATTGTATGGACACTTGATTGTATCAGTGGATGTGGGTTCAATGCAATACAAGGATTGTAATACTGCAGCAAGCATTCTTCTCGCGTGATCTTCTCGAAGGCTGGTCTCACCCACATCACCAGACGCAGGTCGCAATCCACCCCACGCCAAACTGGGATTGGACCCGGTGCTGTTGACAGCAATGGTTTCCACACGGTCCATCCAACCAACTGGCAAACCAGATGCACACGGAGTCTGGTCTTGTTGCGGCATGATCGACATCGACAGGCTTGTTGTTGCCTGGACCTATGGACAGTGGTTAGCACTGCTGCCTCACAGCGCCAGGTACGCGGGTTCAATTGTCTGTGTGGAGTTTGCATATTGTCCCTGTGTTTGCGTGGGTTTCTTCCAGGTGCTGTGGTTTCCACCCAAAGTCCAAAGAGGTGCAGGTTGGGTGGATTGGCCATACTAAATTGCCCCTTATTTTCTGGTGGAGTAGCTCGGGGAAATATATGGTGTTATGGGTATAGGGCCTGGGTTGGATTGTGGTCGATGCAGACTCAATGGGCCGATTGGCCTCCTTCTCCACTGTGGGGTTCTATGATCATATGACTGACCACAAAACATTCCATCTCTTACCTCCTACCACTGGTGGATGTTGGAAAGATTCATAAGTTGTTACTCAGTCAGTTTGTCCGTGCTCTGAAAGCACATTTCTTGGCCATCAGGTTCTGCAGTGAGACTTGTATCTTAGAATCTTAGAAACCCTACAGCACAGAAAGAGGCCATTCGGCCCATCGAGTCTGCACCGACCACAATCCCACCCAGGCCCTACCCCCATATCCCTACATATTTACACACTAATCCCTCTAACCTACGCATCCCAGGACACTAAGGGCAATTTTACTATGGCCAATCAACCTAACCCGCACACCTTTGGACTTGTACTTGTAGATTCTGGCTTAAAGTTGCATTGCATCACAGGTTCCTCATACAGCAAAAAATTGTTCTCCATCAATTAATTCTAAAGCCCTGGGCCTCAATGACAAGGCCACCATCTAATGATCGAAATGGTGGTTTTGTAGGGCCGCCAAGTCAGTGCTAAATGAGGAAGTGAAGTTAACACTGCAATCATTCAGACAAGTGGAGCATATTCCACCCTGTTCTTTCCTTGTGACTTGTAGATTGTGAAAATGAAGTGTGCAATGGGGAGGCAAGTTACTCACACGCAATATCCGATCTCAGACCTGACCTTGTTGCATGTGGCTATAGACTCCTTCACTGTCAGAAGAATTCCGATTGGAGATTAACACACTCTAATTATGAGCTAATATCTCCACGCCTGTAGAAAAGCAACTTACTGATGATGCAGATATACTTAACTTTAAAAAAAACGTAAGGATGGGCGGCATGGTGCCACAGAGGTTAGTTAGCACTGCTGCCTCACAGTGCCAGGAATCCGGATTTCATTCCTGGCCTCGGGTTACTCTCTCTGTGGAGTTTGCGAATTTTCCCTGTGTCTGCGTGGGTTTCCTCTGCTTGTTCTGGTTACCTCCCACAGTAGTCATGATATGGAGACGCCGGCATTCGACTGGGGTAAACACAATAAGAAGTTTACCAACACCAGGTTAAAGTCCAACAGGTTTATTTGGTAGCAAAAGCCACACGTTTTCGGAGCACTGCTCCTTCATCAGGTGAGCGGAAATTATGTTCACGAACAGGGCACATAAAGACACAAACTCAATTTACAGAATAATGGTTGGAATGCGAATACTTACAGCTAATCAAGTCTTAAAGGTACAAACAATATGAGTGGAAAGAGCACCAAGACAGGACACAGAGATGTGTATTGTCTCCAGACAGGACAGCCAGTGAAATACTGCAAGTCCAGGCAAGCTGTGAGGATTACAGATAGTGTGACATGAACCAATATCCCGGTTGAGGCCGTCCTCATGTATGCGGAACTTGGCTATTTTTTTTTCTGCTCAGCGACTCTGCGCCATCCTGTGTCGTGGTGGCCGCCTTGGAGAATGTATTGGTGGACAGAGTACCCTTCGTCGTCCAGTACGTCCCCGGAACGGAGAAGCTACGGCATCTCCTCCGGAGCCTTCAACATGTCATTGATGAAGACGAACATCTCGCCAAGGCCATCCCCACACCCCATTGTGCTGTTCTGTATGCAATTAATTACTTGAATTCAAATCGCACTGTGCTCGGTCCTGAACTTCATTCTCTCTGAAATAAAAAACATGGAAATGAGAAGCAGGAGGAGGCTATTCTTCCCTTCGAGCATACTCCTTCATTTATTATGATCGTGGCTGATCATCAAATTCAATATACTGATTCTCCCCGTTCCCCCATATCCCTTGATACATTTAACACTACCAGCCATATTTTTAATTTCTTCTTGAAATCAAACAACGTTTTGGCCTCAAATACTTTCTGTTGCAGTGAACTTTACAGATGTCCGAGTCTCTGGATGAAGAAATTTCTCTTCACCTCAGTCATAAAAGTTCTGCACCTTATCCTCAAACTATGAACCCTAGTTATTGACTCCCCCACCACTGGGGCCATTCTTTCTGAATCCACCCTGTCTAACACTGTTAGATTCTGTAAATTTCTCTGAGATCCCCTGCCGCACTTCTAAACTCCAATGAATATCATCCTAACCATCTTTTTCTCTCTGCATATTACGTAAATATGCATGATCAGTGCAGAAAAATGACCATTATGTTCGCGTACCCAATGTGGAATTTCAGAGTCAGTATAATGAGGAAGCATCCCCCTCCAGTCTGGGACTTTATT
This sequence comes from Mustelus asterias, assembly GCF_964213995.1. Taxonomy (NCBI): domain Eukaryota; kingdom Metazoa; phylum Chordata; class Chondrichthyes; order Carcharhiniformes; family Triakidae; genus Mustelus; species Mustelus asterias. The sequence continues at coordinate 593,399 of NW_027590110.1, forward strand.
TTCATGCCAGGGGTCTCACGATGTTACGTGCTGTGGAGACGTCAATCACCTGCCAACTCTTTTGCGTTACTCATATTTGTTTGCATATGTTGCTCAATATGAACCTTTTTTGATCAACAGCAATGCACTCTGCGTTGAAGAGCCCATTCTCCTCACGATTTACTTAACCCCTGACAAACATATACACATGTTCAGAAAACACACACATACATACACACACTCACATACTCGCACGCACACATTCACCCACACAACCATCCCCCTCCACCGCCCCCGCCACACACACACACAGACATAAATGCACACATATAGTCATATAGACACAAGCATACACATTTTCATGGCCTAGTGGTATTATCGCTGGACTATTTATCCAGAAACTCAGCTGTTGCTCTGGGGACCCCGGTTCAAATCCCGCCACGGCAGGGGATGGAACTCGAATTCATTAAAAAGTTATCTGAGATTAAGTACCTCCTGATGACCATGAAACCAGTGTCGACCGTCATGCATACCCATCTGGTTCACTAATATCCTTTCGGGAAGGAAATCTGCTGTCCTGGCCTAATCTGGCCTGCATGTGATTCCAGAGCCACAGCACTATGATGGACTCTAAACTGCCCTCCGAAATGACCTCGCAAGCCATTCAGTTTCAAGCGCAAATAGGATTGGACAATTGATGCTGACCAGGCAGCGATGCCCATGTCCCACGAATGAATAAACACAAACACACACACACGTACAGACATATGCACAAATAAAATTAGACACAGGCACACGCATTCACACTCACACATAAACATACAGGTATACACACACACACGCATGCATAAAAATACATGCACAAACGCACAGAACAATATGTCCCTGTGTGATAATCAAGTGTGTGCACTGTTGGAACCCGAGTTCTGAAAGAAAATCGCATCAATATTTTCATCATCAATATGCCAGTTTGGGGTGATCAGAATGTTTTAATTTAAAATTAAAGGTTTGGTCATTCTTTTCCCCAAGCCTGAACCAGAGTTTGAATAGATCAAAAGTCATTGCTATCTTCAATCCATTTAGACACATTGCTTACTTAAGCCATAACTTCTCTATCTGAGCGAGAGAATGAAGATATTTTATTGCCAATCTATCAGAGGCAAAGTGGCATTTTGGGGAGGTAGTTTCTGATTTCGCCTTTATGTGAAGATAGTTTTCCTGACATCACGATCAAAAGGCTTCGCTCTATTTTTCAGTTTACACCCATTTATTTTGGACTCGTCCCATCAGAGGAGAAACGCCCTATCTACCCACAGGGCCAAATCTTTCCATTGTTTTAACCAATTCGTTTTGATCATTCCCCCAGCTTCCATAATCAGAGGAATACAGGAAACTTTGTTATACAACGTGTTAGTCTAACAAAGGGACTAGAGATGTCTACCGACATTAGCAGAAACACAGGGTACAAGGGCAGGGAGGTCAGACTTGGACGGAATAAAATGCTGGTTAGCCCGCGACTTCAGTACTGTGTGCAGCCCTGTTCATAACATTAGACGAAGGGGGTGATACGCTACAGCGGGCACGGAGCACATTCACCTGGGCTGAAGCTTTTCATTTATGCAGAAATATTGGATAGGATAGTTATGAGGGACATGGAAAGGAAGGAGAGTGATGCACGAGTGTCATTAGTAAACGGGTCAAGAATCATGGGCACAGTTAAGAGTTGAAGAATAAATAGGGAACAGAGGAGAGAATCTTTCATCCATAGGTTGGTGGGAGTCTGAAATTTAGTTCCTCAAAGAGTCATCGATTGAAGAAACACAGGGTGGCACGTTGGCACCGTGGTTAGCACTGCTGCCTCACAGCGCCAGGAAGCGTTTTTTATTCATTCGTGTCCATGGGCATCACTGGCTGGCAAGCATTTATTGCCCATCCCTAGTTGCCATTGAGAAGGTGGCCTTCCTGAATCACTGCAGTCCACGTGCTGTGGATTGGCCCCCAATGCCTTTAAGGAGGGAATTCCAGGATTTTGACCCAATGACTGTGAAGGAGCGGTGACATATTTCTAACTCAGGACAGTGAGTGTCTTGGAGGGGAACAGGCAGTTTCTGCCCTTGTCCTTCCAGATCGAAGTGATCGTGTGTTTGGAAGATGGTGTCTAAGGAATTGCTGCAGTGCATCTTGACGATGGTACACACTGATGCTACTGAGCGTCGCTGGTGGAGGGAGCGGATGTTTGTAGATGTGGTGCCAATCACGAGGTTTGCTTTGTCCTGAATAGTGTCAAGCTTCTTGAGTGTTGTTGGAGCTGCACCCGTCCAGGCAAGTGAGGAGCATTCCATCACACTCCTGACTTGTGCCTTGTAGATGCTGGTTAGGCTTTGGGGAGTCAGGAGGTGAGTTACTTGCCGCAGTATTCCTTTCCTCTGACCTGCTCTTGGAGCCACTGTGTTTATGTCGTGAGTCCAGTTGAGTCTCTAGTCAATGGTAACCCCACGAACGTTGACAGTGGAGGATTCGGTGATGGTAACACCTTTAGATGTCAAGAGGCGGTGTCTGGAGTGTCTTTGACTGGTAGTGGTCATTGCCTGGCATTTGCGTGGCGAAAATGTCAATTGCCACTTGTCAACCCAAGCCTGGATATTGTCCAGATATTGTTGCATTTGAACATGGACTGTTAAGTACTGAGGAGTCTCAAATGGTGCTGAACATTGTGCAATCATCGGTGAACATTCCCACATCTGACCTTATGAGGGTTGGAAGGTCAGTGATCAAGAAGCTGAAGATTGTTGGGCCGAGGACACTCCCTTGAGGGACTCCTGCAGAGATGTCCTGGAGCTGAGATGACTGACCCTCCACACCCACAACCATCTTCCTACCTACCAGGTATGACTCCCAAGAGCGGAGGTTTTGCCCCCTGATAGCCATTTACTCCAGTTTTGCTTTGGCTTGTTGATGCCACACTCGGGGGAATGCGGCCTTGATGTCAAGGGCTGTCACTCTCACCTCAACTGACCTGGGTTCGATTCTGGCTTTAGTCACTGTCAGTGTGGAGTTTGCACATTCTCCCTGTGTTTGCATGGATTTCCTCCAGGTGCTCTGGTTTCCTCCCACCGTCCAAAGATGTGTGGGTTAGGTGAATTGGCCATTCTAAATTGCCCCTTAGTGCCCCGGAATGCATAGTTTAGAGGGATTGGTGGGGTAATATGTGGGGTGACGGGGATAGGGCCTGGGTGGGACTGTTGTCGGTGCAGACTTCCACACTTTAGGGATTCTATGATTCAATGATTCATTTCAGAAGGATTTAGATATTGACTTCTCTGCTATAAATCACAGGGCTATGGAAGAAGTCTTGGAAAATGGGATTAATGCCCTCAGATATTTGTTGAAGGGCACGGGCACGATGGGCTGAAGGATCTCCTTCTATGCTGTCAAAGACTATGAATCTATGAATCTAATTATAACCTTTTGAGGCTGGTGTAATTCTGATGATAATGTCTTGCATGTTGCCACAGGCTAATGCATCTATTCTGAGTTGCAGATTCCAGAATTGAATGTAAACATTCACGCACAATCTTCTTCATACAAAAAAAGTAGTTGGTCCGTCCTCTCACACACCTCCACGTTTCACCTCACGCCACACCATCCTCCATCCATTCCCCCCCGCGCCCCCCCCCCCCCCACAGGCCCCTAAATTGAAAAAGAATGTATTTCTGTTACAAATGTCAAATATTTCTGTTCCGAGAAATCTGAAGTGAAGCAGAAATTGCTGAAACAACTCAGCAGGTCAGCCAGCATCTGTATAGAGAAAAAAACGGAGTTCAGGTTTCAGCTCCTAACCCTTCATCAGATGGAATATTTGCTTCTGTCAGGACAGAAACAAGTACTGGCTGTCCTGCTGAAAACTGCCAGCAATTTCTGTTTTTATCTTATTTTAGTACAGCTACTCGACCTCTATCTGCATGATGGTACTTTTGCACAAGGCAAAATAGTAGTGGTTGTTGGAGGGTTTCACTTAAGTCCCAGGAGAGGCACGGGTGAAGGAGAGGGGGAGACCGAGAGCGGGGAATGATGGTGCAGGGGAGAAAGGCCTTGATCAAAGAAGGAGAAACAGAACAGGGAGATTTAAGAGAGAAGGAGATATAAAGGAAGTAGCGGAATGATTGAACAGGAGATCATGTTGAGTTGGAGTAAGTATAAGCCATGAGGCACAATGTGCCTGTTCTGTCAATCAACAAGTTCAAAGCGGATGTAGTGGTGACCTCAAATCTACTCCTTGTCTGCTACCCAACGCGTCCATATCCCTTCCTCCGATGTTGATGGAAACTCTATGTTACAGAATGTTGACTAAAAATAATTGGTTCTGGACCCCACTGGATCTGGAGGACTTGGCATTCAAATACTAACGAGCCTCTGAGCAGAATGATTGAAGAAACTGGGTTTGGGTACCTGAGCGTGGTGGCGTTGGTGCTTGAGTAGAGTTGGATATGGTGATTGGCCGAAGCTGGAGGTTGTGTCTGGGATGGTCATGCAGTGAGTTGAACCTGTTTGAAACCATGGAGAAGAACAGTGACTGTGGGGATCCGGAGGTGGTGACTAAGGGGAGTGGGATGTAATGAATGAGGGGGCAGGTAACTGAGGAGGTTGGGATGTAGTGACTCAGGGGAGAGGGGTGTAGTCACTCAGGGGAATGGGATGAAGTGACTGATGGGAGAGGGATGTAGTAACTGAGGGGAGTGGGATGTAGTGACTGAGTGGAGTGGGACGTAGTGACTGAGGGGAGTGGGACGTAGTGACTGAGTGGAGTGGTATGCAGTGACTGAAGGACGCAGGATGCATTGACTGAGGCAATGAGATGTTGTGACTGACGTGAGTGATATATAGTAACTGAGGGGAGAGAGGAATAGTGACTGAGAGGAGTGGGATGCAGTAACTGATGTGAGTGGATTGCTGTCACTAAGGGGAGCTAAATGAGTGACTGAGGGGGATGAGATGCAGTGGCTGACAGGGGTGGGATGCAGTGACTGAGGGCAGTGGGATTCAGTGAATGAGGGGAGCGGGATGTAGTGAGTGAGGGCAGTGGGATTCAGTGAATGAGGGGAGTGGGATGCAGTGAATGAGGGGAGTGGGATGCAGTGAATGAGGGGAGTGGGATGCAGTGAGTGAGGGGAGTGGGATACAGTGAATGAGGGGAGTGGGATGCAGTGAGTGAGGGGAGTGGGATGCAGTGAATGAGGGGAGTGGGATGCAGTGAGTGAGGGGAGTGGAATACAGTGACTGAGGGGAGTGGGATTCAGTGAATGAGGGGAGCGGGATGCAGTGAATGAGGGGAGTGGGGTGCAGTGAATGAGGGAAGTGGGATGCAGTGAGTGAGGGGAGTGGGATGCAGTGAATGAGGGGAGTGGGATACAGTGAGTGAGGGGAGTGGGATGCAGTGAATGAGGGGAGTGGGATGCAGTGAATGAGGGGAGCGGGATGCAGTGAGTGAGGGGAGTGGGATGCAGTGAATGAGGGGAGTGGGATACAGTGAATGAGGGGAGTGGGATACAGTGACTGAGGGGAGTGGGATGCAGTGAGTGAGGGGAGTGGGATACAGTGACTGAGGGGAGTGGGATGCAGTGAATGAGGGGAGTGGGATGCAGTGAGTGAGGGGAGTGGGATACAGTGACTGAGGGGAGTGGGATGCAGTGAATGAGGGGAGTGGGATACAGTGACTGAGGGGAGTGGGATGCAGTGAGTGAGGGGAGTGGGATGCAGTGAGTGACGGGAGTGGGATGCAGTGAATGAGGGGAGTGGGATGCAGTGAATGAGGGGAGTGGGATTCAGTGAATGAGGGGAGTGGGATACAGTGACTGAGGGGAGTGGGATGCAGTGAGTGAGGGGAGTGGGATGCAGTGAATGAGGGGAGCGGGATGCAGTGAATGAGGGGAGTGGGATGCGGTGAATGAGGGGAGTGGGATACAGTGACTGAGGGGAGTGGGATGCAGTGAATGAGGGGAGTGGGATGCAGTGAGTGAGGGGAGTGGGATGCAGTGAATGAGGGGAGCGGGATGCAGTGAGTGAGGGGAGTGGGATGCAGCGAATGAGGGGAGCGGGATGCAGTGAATGAGGGGAGTGGGATGCAGTGAATGAGGGGAGTGGGATACAGTGACTGAGGGGAGTGGGATACAGTGAATGAGGGGAGTGGGATGCAGTGAAAGAGGGGAGTGGGATACAGTGACTGAGGGGAGTGGGATGCAGTGAATGAGGGGAGTGGGATACAGTGAGTGAGGGGAGTGGGATGCAGTGACTAAGGGGAGTGGGATACAGTTACTCACGGTTGTGAGATGCAATGACCGAGGGGAATGGGATGTTTTTATTAAAGTGAATGGGATGTCATGACTGAGGACAGTGGGCTGTAATAACTGAGGGTCGTGAGATGTAGTGACAGAGGGTAGTGTGATATTTTTGCTGAGGGGAGTGCGGTGTGGTGACTGATGGGAGTGGGACGTAGTGACTGTGTGGAGTGGGATGCAGTCACTAAGGGGAGTGGGATGCAGTGACTGAGGGGAGTGCGATACAGTGACTGATGGGATTGGGATGGAGTGACTGAGTGGGGCGGGATGTAATTGCTGAAGGTGGTGGGATGTTTTGACTGAGGCGATTGGGATGTATTGACTGTTGTATTTAGCTGAGGGAGTGTGTGCTGATATTCATATAATCAGCCTGTTATGGAGTTATTTAAACTGAGTGCAGTGCTGGATATTGGCGGCAGCATGTTGCAATGAAGGGAATTTCGGATTGATGGAGATTAAGGTCAGTGGAATACTCTCTATAACAGAAAGCATAGAATTACAGAATGTCACGTTCAGTGAGAGGGTTACGAAGCTGGGTCTGAAACCAATGATTTCAAATGAAGTAAAAACAAGCACAATTTTAATAATGGCGGTTAAAGTTAAAATGGAATAGCAACACATTTTGACCGGTGAGCTCGTAGAGGTGAAGATGCATGTGGTTGAAGCATTATTAAATAATTCAGAAGAAGAACAGGTTCATTTGAGAAAGAAATAAAATGTGAGGATAAATCATCTGAAAGAATCCTGGGATGACAGTGTTGTCGTTTGAGGAGAGGTTGGTTCGACTGAGCCCTGTATTCACTGGAATGTTCAAAATTACAGTGGGTATGATTGAAACGTGTGAAATTGTGACAGTGCTGGGCAGAGTGGATGCAGTTTCCTGTGGCCGGGGGGTCTAGAACAAAGGTTTACAGTCTCAGTATACGGGGGCGGCTGGATAGGGCAGAGACAAGACAATACTTTCTCAGAGTGTGGTGAACCTGTGGAATTGTCTGCTAGAGGAAATTGTGGAGGCCAAGTCACCGAATATGTTTAAGAATTGGATTCATTAATTCCACAGATATCTAAGAGTACAGAAAAACTGTGGGAACGTGGCATTTAGAGACAGTCTCAAACATGATCATATTGAATAGTGGAGTGGGTTCGAAGGACCGAATGGCCGACAACTGCTTAAGTTTTCAATTGTCCTATTCTGCGATCTCACAAAAACAATATTTTGTCTTTAATTTTCCGAGTTAAGGTGTCACGCTGAATAAAGTTAATTCAGGGACAGCCTGACCAAAAATTTGTACGGGTTAACACTAAGGATAACCAGTTATTTCTTTCTCTACTGCATAAAAAACATATTTTCTGATAGTTGAATGGATGCACAATATTGAATTGACTGGAAAAGATATAGTTCGAGTACTTGAGAGGGGTCAGTTTTTGACCAATGTGTGCAGGAGGGTTTCCTAACACAGTATGTAGATAGGCCAACAAGAAGCGAGGCCACATTGGATATGGTACTGGGTAATGAACCAGACCACGTGTTAGATTTGGAGGTAGGTGAGCACTTTGGTGATAGTGACAATTCGGTTACGTTTACTTTAGCAATGGAAATGCATAGGTATATACCGAAGAGCAAGAGTTAAAGCTGGGGGAAAGGAAATCATGACGCGATTAGGCGAGATTTAGTATGCATAGGTTGGGGAAGGAGACTGCAGGGGATGGGCACAATTGAAATGTGGAGCTTGTTCAAGGAACAGCTGCTACGTGTCCTTGATAAGTATGTACCTGTCAGGCAGGGAGGAAGTGTTCGAGCGAGGGAACCGTGATTTACAAAAGACGTTGAATCTCTTGTGAAGAGGAAGAAGGAGATTCATGTAAAGATGAGACATCAAGGCTCAGGTAGGGCGCCTGAGAGTTACAAGTTAGCCAGGAAGGGCCTAAACAGAGATTGAAGAAGAGCCTGGAGGGGACATGAGAAGTCTTTTGCAGTTAGGATCAAGGAAAACCCTAAAGCTTTCTATAAGTATGTCAGGAGTAAAAGAATGACTAGGGTAAGATTAGGGCCAGTCAAGGACAGTAGTAGGAAGTTGTGCGTGGAGCCTGAAGAGATAGGAGAGGCGCTAAATGAATATTTTTCAGTATTCACGCAGGAAAAAGACAATGTTGTGCAGGAGAATACTGAGATACAGGCTATTGGACGAGACGAGATTGAGATTAATAAGAAGAAACTGTTAACAATTCCGGAAAGTGTGAAAATAGATAGGCCCCCTGGGCTGGATGGGATTTATCCTAGGATTCTCTGGGAGGCTCGGGAGGAGATTGCAGTGCCTTTGGCTTTGACCTTTATGTCGTCATTGTCTACCTGAATAGTGCCAGAAGACTGGAGGATCGCAAATGTTGTCGCCTTGTTCAAGAAGGGGAGTCGAGACAAATCTGGTCATTATAGAACAGTGAGCCTTACTTCTGTTGTGGGCAAAGTTTTAGAAAGTATTATAAGAGATAGGATTTACAATAATCTAGAAAGGAATATTTTGATTAGGGATAGTGAAATCAGTTTTGTGAAGGGTAGGTCGTGCCTCACAAACCTCATTGACTTCTTAGAGAAGGCGACCAAAGACGTGGATGAGGGTAAAGCATTTGATGTGATGTATATGGATTTCAGTAAAGCGTTTGATAGGTCCCCCACGGTAAGCTATTGCAGAAGATACGGAGGCATGGGATTGAGGGTAATTTAGCGGTTTGGATCAGGAATTGGCTAGCTGTAAGAAGACAGAGGGTGGTGGTTGATGGGAAATGTTCATCCTGGAGTTCAGTTCCTCGTGGTGTAGCGCAAGAATCTGTTTTGGGGCCGCTGCTGTTTGTCATTTTTATAAATGACTTGGATGAGGGCGTAGAAGAATGGGTAAGTAAATTTGCAGATGACACTAAATTCGGTGGAGTTGTCGACAGTGCTGAAGGTTGCTGCAGGTTACAGAGGGACATAGGTAAGCTGCAGAGCTAGACTGGGAGGTGGCAAACGGAGTTCAGTGCGGAAAAGTCTGAGGTGATTCACATTGGAAGGAGTAGCAGGATTACAGAGTACTGGGCATATGGTAAGATCCTTGGTAGTGTGGATGAACAGAGAGATCTCGGTGTGCATGTGCAGAGATCCCCGTGAAGTTGGCACCCAGATTGATAGGATTGTTAAGACGGCGTATAGAGTGTTAGCTTTATATTGGCAGAGGGATTGAGTTTCGGAGCCGGGAGGTCATGTTGCAGCTGTACAAAACTCTGGTGCGTCCGCACTTGGAGCATTGCGTACAGTTCTGGTCGCTGCATTATACGAAGGATGTGGAAGCATTGGAAAGGGTGCAGAGGAGATTTACCAGGATGTTGCCTGGTATGGTGGGAATGTTTTCTGAGGAAAGGCTGAGGGACTTGAGGTTGTTTTCGTTAGAGAGAAGGAGGTTAAGAGGTGACTTAGTAGAGGCATACAAGATTATCAGAGGATGAGACAGGGTGGATAGTGAGAGCCTTTGTCCTCGCATGGTGATAGCTAGCACGAGGGGACATACTTTAAATTGAGGGCGGATAGATATAGGACAGATGTCAGAGGAAGGTTCTTCACTCAGAGAGTAGTAAGGGCCTGGAATACCCTGTCTGCAGCAGTAGTGGACTCGCCAAAATTAAGGGCACTTAATTGGTAATTGGATAAACATATGGATGATACTGGAATAGTGTAGGGCTTTAGATTGGTTTCACTGGTTGGCGCAACATCGAGTGCCGAAGGGACTGTACTGCGCTGTAATGTTCTGTGTTCTATGTTCTATGCAAATATATATAATCCCAGCTCCTTCCTCCCAACTCTCTCTCTCTCTCGCCCTAATTCTCTCGCTTTCGCTTTGCCTTTCTCCTATTCAAATGATTTTGTGAAGTAATGATTGTATCTATGGCTTTGATATGAAAGGCCTACTTTTATCACTCTCTCATCAACAAAAACGCCCTCATATTTTGTTTACTATTTCACATTTCCTTCACCAAGAGACAGGAAGTAACATGCAAATATTTCCGCACAGGGAAGTAATTATTTATCAATCCGTGGAGTCATCCACGTAAACAATATTTATATTGCTTCCAAAGCCCCACAATCATTTGCGTGGAGCGAATAAATGGGTCCCTTAATCCAACAGGGTTATTGGCTACAACTATTATTTTACAGACATCTGGTAGAAGTTCCCATTTATTTGCACTTTATTCGACTACTTATAAAGCCCAGCATATTGCTCATTCGAACCTTTCAAAACTTTAAACATTTCCAATGTAATTTCTCTCTCTCTTTCTTCTCGTTATACCAGCTGATAAATCAAACGCAATTCAAACGTCACATGAGGCGAAAATAGCCCTGCTCCCCCCGCCCACATGTACACAATTGTTCACTAATGGCCAACTGTCTGCCAGTTGCACTCTCTTACTGATAATCTACGTTCTTTTATCCTACAAGCTTATCTTGGGCATTTCTTGACATTAATCTGATTTAAGATGTCACCACCTGCCCCAATATTAGCAGGTGAGTAATAGTCAATGTTGGGATAGTAATTTCTGTTCAGTAGCTTCACAATGGCCTGTGTGCTGTAGGTTCAAACATTCTCTCAGTTAGAGTTTCATGTTGTTTGCATCTGATTCTCAATATGTTTGTGCGCTATTTCGGAATGCTGGCCTATATGTCTGACATTAAGCATCGATTCCAGCTATGTTACCACCAGCAGCTGAAATGTTCAGTCCCCCTACCATTGTTCATCCTGAGAGAGGCAAGGAGGAGCGATTTGCTACAGGACTGCTGGGGAAAGAGATCGACATTTAAATCACTTTTTCGCAGGCTTGGTTTATGTATTTATTTATTTTTAAACTTTTAAAGTATAGACTGGAAGTAGGCCGCACGCAGGGTGTTGTGGGAAGGGTTTTTGAATTTTCTTTTAGCGCGCGGGAGGTTTAAGGGGGAGGCCGCAATATTCAGCGGGCAGCGTTGCAGCGGGCACCAGAGTGAGCAGGGAGCAGAGTGAGAGCTAAAGGGCTTTGGCTCATCAGACTTCGGCGGAAAGAGCGTAGGTTTAAATAGTTTTTCCTGCGTGATTGGAAGAAAGGGGGAATTATGAGTGTGAGGCCAGCTTGTTGTTCTCAGTGTCGGATGTGGGAGGTCCTGGAGTCAGGTAGCCTCCCGGACGTCCATATCTGCGCCAGGTGCGTCGAGCTGCAGCTCCTAAGGGACAACGTTAGGGAACTGGAACTGCAGCTCGATGAGCTTCGTCTGGTTCGGGAGAATGAGGAGGTGATAGATAGGAGTTACAGGCAGGTGGTCACACCAGGGCCACGGGAGACAGACAAGTGGGTCACGGTTAGGAATGGGAAGGGGAAGCGTCAAGTACAAGAGAGTACCCCAGTGGCTGTGCCCCTTAAAAATAAGTACTCCTGTTTGAGTGCTGTTGGGGGGATCAGCCTCCCTGGGGGAAGCAACAGGAACCGTGTCTCTGGCGCAGAGTCTGGCCCGGCAGCTCAGAAGGGCAGGGAAAGGGAGGATGAGCAAACTGACCACAGCACCAGGGTACAGGGAGCCGTTCAAGTGGGGGGAGAAACAAGAAATGTAGCAGAAATTGGGGATAGTACACTTCTGGATGCTGTTGGGAGCGACGACGTAGCAGGGGTAAGCCATGGTGTACAGGTCACTGGCTCAGAGTTTCTCCTTGTGGCTCAGAAGGGAAGAGGGGAGAGGAGTAGAGGATTAGTCATTGGGGACTCCATAGTAAAAGGGACAGTTAGGAGATTCTGGGGGAACGAGAGAGACTCGCAGTTGGTGTGTTGCCTCCCAGGAGCCAGAGTCCATGATATCTCAGATCATGTTTTCGAAATCCTTAAGGGGGAGGGGGACCAGCACCAAGTTGTGGTTCACATCGGTACTCAAGACATAGGTAGGAAAAGGGATGGGGATGTAAGAAAGAAATTCAGGGAGTTATGGTGGAAGCTTAGGGCTGGAACAAACAAAGTTGTTATCTCTGGTTTATTACCCGTGCCACGTGATAGTGAGGTGAGGAGGGGAGAGAGAGCAGTTGAACACGTGGTTACAGGGATGGTGCAGGAGGGAGGGTTTCAGATACCTGGACAATTGGGGCTCTTTCTGGGGTACGTGGGACCTCTACACACAGGATGGTCTGCACCTGAACCAGAGGGGTACCAATGTCTTGGGGGGTGCTATTTGTTAATGTTCTTCGGGAGGGTTTAAACTAATTCAGCAGGGGGGTGGGTACCTGAATTGTTGCTCCGGTGTGCAGGAGTTTGAGAGTAGTGAGATCATGGATGAGGTTTCGGGGTCGCAGGAGTGTACTGGCAGGCAAGAAGGTGGTTTGAAATATGTATACCTCAACGCCAGGAGCATCCGGAATAAGGTGGGTGAACTTGCAGAAGGGGTTGGTCCCTGGGATTTCGAAGTTGTGGCCATCACCGAGACATGGATAGAGCAGGGAGAGGAATGGTTGTTGCAGGTTCCAGGCTTTAGATGTTTCAGTAAGTGCCGGGAAGGTGGTGAAAGAGGGGGAGGTGTGGCATTGTTAGTCAAGGACAGTATTACGGTGGCAGAAAGGACATTTGATGAGGACTCGTCTACTGAGCTAGTTTGGGCTGAGGTTAGAAACAGGAAAGGAGAAGTCACCCTGTTGCGAGTTTTTTTATAGACCTCCAAAAAGTTCCAGAGATGTCGAGGAAAAGATTGCACTGATGATTCTGGATAGGAGCGAAAGTAACAGGGTCGTTGTTCTGGGAGACTTTGACTTTACAAATATTGACTGGAAAAGCTATATTACGAGTATTTTAGAGGGTTCAGTTTTTGTCTAGGCTTCCTGACACAGTATGTAGATAGACCAACAAGAGGCGAGGCCACATTGGATTTGGTACTGGGTAATGAACCAGGCCAGGTGTTAGATTTGGAGATAGGTGAGCACTTTGGTGACAGTGACCACAATTCGATTACGTTTACCTTAGCAATGGAAAGAGATAGGTATATGCCAAAAGGCAAGAGTTATAGCTGGGGGAAAGGGAATTATGATTCGAGTAGGTGAGATTTAGGTGGCATGGGTTGGGGAAGGAAGCTGCAGGGGATGGGCACAATTGTAATGTGGAACTTGCTCAAGGAAAAGGTACTACGCGTCCTTGATAAATATGTACCTGTCAGGCAGGGAGGAAGCAGACGTGTGAGGGAACCGTAGTTTACCAAGGAGGTTGAATCTCTTGTGAAGAGGAAGAAGGAGACTTCTGTGAAGATGAGACGTGAAGGCTCAGTTAGGGCACTTGAGAATTACAAGTTAGCCAGGAAGGACCTAAAGAAAGAGTTAAGAAGAGCCAAGGAGGGGACATGAGAAGGCTTTGGCAGGTAGGATCAAGGAAAGCCCGAAAGCTTTCTATAGGTATGTCAGGAGTAAAAGAATGACTGGGGTAAGATTAGGGCCAGTCAAGGACAGTAGTGGGAAGTTGTGCGTGGAGTCTGAGGAGATAGGAGAGGGACTAAATGAATATTTTCCGTCGGTATTCACACAAGAGAGGGACAGTGTTGTCGAGGGGAGTACTGAGATGCAGGCTGTTGACCTGGACGGTATTGAGGTTCGTGAGGAGGAGGTGTTAGCTATTCTGGGAAGTGTAAAATAGATACATCCCCTGAGCCGGATGGGATTTATCCCAGGATTCTCTGGGAGGCTAGAGAGGTGCTTGCAGAGCCTTTGGCTTTGATCTTTGTGTCGTCATTGTCTACAGGAACAGTGCCAGAAGACTGGAGGATAGCAAATCTTGTCCCCTTGTTCAAGAAGGGGAGTAGGGACAACCTGGTAATTATAGATCGGTGAGCCTTACTTCTGTTGTGGGCAAAGTTTTCGAAAGGATTATAAGATATAGGATTTATAATCAACAAGAAAGGAATAATTTTATTGGAGATTGTCAGCACGGTTTTGTGAAGGGTAGGTCGTGCCTCACAAACCTCATTGAGTTCTTTGAGAAGGTGACAAAAGAAGTGGATGAGGGTAACGCGGTTGATGTGGTGTATATGGATTTCAGCAAAGCGTTTGATAAGGTTCCCCTTGTTAAGCTTTTGCAGAAAATACGGACACATAGGATTGAGGGTGATTTAGTGGTTTGGATCAGGAATTGGCTAGCTGTAAGAAAAGAGAGGGTGGTGGTTGATGGGAAATATTCATCCTGGAGTTCACTTACTAGTGGTGTACCGCAAGGATCTGTTTTGGGGCCACTGCTGTTTGTCATTTTTTATTAATGACCTGGATGAGGGCGTAGAATGATGGATTAGTAAATTTGCGGATTACACTAAATTCGGTGGAGTTGTAGACAGTGCGGAGGGAAGTGGTAGGTTACAGAGGGACATAGATAAGGTGCAGAGTTGGGCTGAGAGGTGGCAAATGGAGATTAATGCGGAAAAGTGTGAGGTGATTCACTTTGGAAGGAGTAACAGGAATACAGAGTACTGGGCGAATGGTAAAATACTTGGTAGTGTGGATGAACAGAGGGATCTGGGTGTCCATGTGCATAGATCCCTGAAAGTTGGCACCCAGGTTGATAGGGTTGTTAAGAAGGTGTACGGTGTGTTAGCTTTTATTTGTAGAGGGATTGAGTTTCGGAGCCAGGATGTCATGCTGCAACTGTACAAAACTCTGGTGCAGCTGCATTTGGAGTATTGCGTACAGTTCTGGTCGCCGTATTATAGGAAAGATGTGGAAGTGTTGGAAAGGGTGCATAGGAGATTTACCAGGATGTTGCCTGGTATGGTGGGAAATCGTATGAGGAAAGTCTGAGGGACTTGAGGTTGTTTTCGGTAGAGAGAAGAAGGTTAAGGGGTGACGTAATAAAGGCATACAGGATGATCAGAGGATTAGATAGGGTACATAGTGACAGCGTTTTTCCTCGGATGTTGATGGCTAACACGATGGGACATAGCTTTAAATTGAGGGGTGATAGATATAGGACAGATGGTAGAGGTAGGGTATTTACTCAGAGAGCAGTAAGGGCGTGGAATGCCCTGCCTGCAGCAGTAGTGGACTCGTCAACATTAAGAGCATTCAAATTGTTATTGGATAAACATATGGATGATATTGGAATCGTGTAGATTAGAGGGGCTGTAGATTGGTTTCACTGGTCGGCGCAACACCGAGGGCCCAAGGGCCTGTACTGCGCTGTAATGTTCTATGTTATATTACAGGAGGAAATCTAACCACATGTGTATGAGCTGAGCAAACAGAGATGGACGTTCTGTTATTTTCCTTGCTGGATTATTCTGCTCCTGTCGATTTCTCTATTCCATCAATATCATTCCGTCAGCAACCTCATTTTATTCATTTTATTTTGTCCTTTTTTAAAAGTCACTGTCTATTCCAGCATTTATTGCCCATTCCCCATTACCCTCAAGAATGTGGCGGTGGCGAGTTGCCTTCTTGAACCCACTGCCGTCTGTGTCTTTGTGGCGGAGGTGCACCCACAGTGCTGTGAGAGAGGCAGTTCCAGGATTTGACTCCGAGATGGTGAGGGACCAGCCAATATTATTCCAAATTAAAATGGTGAATGACTTGGAGGGGAGCCTTGGTGGACATGTTGCTATATGCCTGCTGCCTTTCTCCTACGAGAGGATGGTGGTCATGTGTTTGGGAGGTGCTGCATAAGGAACCTTGTTGATTTCTTTTGTGCATTTTGTAGATGGTACATAGTCCTGCCACTATTCGTCGGTGGTGGAAGGACTGAATATTGGTGGGAGGGGTAGCAATCAAGCTGGTATTGCTTTGTCCTGAATGGTGTTGAGCTTCTTGAGTGTTTTTGGAGACACACTCATCCAGGCAAGTCGAGAGTATTCCGTCACAGTCCTAACTTGTGTCATTTATATGGTTGACAGTCTTTTGGCGAGGTCGGAGATGAGGTTCTTGCCGCAGGCTGCATAGAATTTGACCTGCACTGGTAGCCATATTATCCATATGGCAATACAGTTTCGCGTTTGGTCACTGCTAACCTCCAGGGTGTTGGTAATCGGGGATTCACAGATGGTAATGTAATTCAATGTCATGGGGCGATGATTCGACTATCTCTTGTTGAAGATGGTCATTGCGTGGGCACCTGTGTGGTGCGAATGTTACTTGCAACATGTCGGACTAAGCTGGTACATTGCCCAGATCTTGTTGAATTTCGACGTGGATTGCATCAGCACCAGAGGACCAATGCTGCCAGTCCCACGTGATTAACAGGTCGTGGAGGCGTCGTTCCGGTTGGAGTGACAACCCTCATAGCATGTTGTACCTGTCATTGTGGAGGATGCACATGGACTGAACTCACTGTACCTCACACAGCGAGACAGCCTCAGGAGGTCCGGGTAAGCAAGTGGGTATAAAATGAACCTTCATAACAAGCTGACCAGTTTGTTGGTCCTCAGTATTTTCTCAAGTGTGTGTGTACTGTTGGTCAAGTATCGGTAGCGTTTAGTAAAGGAGATGTGTTGGAACATGAGAACGGTTTCTCTGAAGGGAGTAATGAGAGGGGTATGGAGTACAGCGAGACGAACTCAGTAAGACCCACTGCTTATCCAGTAGGGGCTTGAAATGAACCGAAAAACAGGGAAGCATTGGGGTCAAGACATCCCTGTTTGTAAATCAGAAAGAAGATACTGGTAGCAATGTTTTTTGCTGTCACAGTGAAGGTGATATCGTGGATTCACTGCCTCTTGAGGCAGCTACGAGGGTTCGAGGTCGAGAAAATATCTACCTGAGGTATTTCAGTGAGGGAAAGATGTCAAGCTGACTTGTTGGAAATGCATTTAATTGTTGCGTCCCTCTCCAAGTTTTTATATATTTGATTGGTCTCCCATCCCCTTCACTCTCCAATAGTAATACTGCTTCCTCATTTTTAGAATATCCCCCAGTGAGATGAGGACTCTGCTGCTGCTTCTGAGTCACCTGAGTGAGTCACGCCAATGATGCAAAATGTTCATTTTATCACTTTAATAATGCACGATCTATCTTTATTTTTGATAAGATAATGCCTCACAAGAACTTATACATAAATCTGTTCAGAATAAAATAATGTATTGACAGGAAACGAAAGGGGATGATTTGAGCAGCAAACAGACGTTAGTTGGAGAATTTTAAAGTATCACAGATATATAGAATGTTCGAATCATATAGGGCAGAAGAAGCCATCCAGTCCATCGAGTCTGCACCAATACGCGAGAAACACCTCGACTCCCACTTAATCCCATTGGCCAGCACTTGGCCCACAGACCTGAATATTATGACGTGTCAAGTGCTTATCCAGATACTTCTTGAAGGATATGGGGCAACCGCATCTACCATCCTCCCAGGTAGCGCAATCCAGACCATCACTACCCTCTGAGTAAAAAGGCTTTTCCTCACATCCTGCTTAAACTTGCTGCCACTTACCTTGAAACTATGTCCCCTCCTACTGATCATTCAACGAAGGGGAACATCTTCTCCCTATCCACTCCGTCCATGTCCCTCATGATCTTGTGCACCTCAACCACATCGTCCCCCTGTGTTCTGTGATCCAACAAGAATAACCCAAACCTATCCAACTCTCTTCATTACTTAAATGTTCCATCCAAGGCAGCAGCCTGGCAAATCTCGTCTGCCACCCTCCAGTGCAATCACATCCTTCCTACAGTGTGGCGACCAGAACTGCACGCAGTACTCTAGCTGTGGCCCCTTCAAATTCCAGTACAACTCCACTAGAATGATAGGGAGTGGGATAGCTTGATCTTAGTTTCGGAAAAGGTTCGGCACAACATCGTGGGCCGAAGGGCCTGTACTATGCTGTACTATTCTATGTTCTATGCCTTCCCAGCTTTGAAACCAATGCCTCGATTAATAAAGTCAAGTGTACCACATGCCATTTTCACCACCCTACAACAGGTCCTTTCGTCTTCAGAGATCTGTGGACAAACATGTGAAGTGATTCAGGGAGTCCTGGTTAATAAACACACTACAGCTAATACTGAGATAAAGGGAGTACAGGCCAAATGTTAAGAATGTGCAAAATGATTTCTCACATATGGGAGAAGTGAGGATTGAAACAAATCTCCCCTGGGATTTGATCATTCTCGCAATGTCATCATTCCTGACATATCGTGATATGCCCTTGTGGAGGTGGCAATGAGTCGAGTTAATTTATACACGATAATGATAATAGGACATTAAGCCTGTGTAGCCATTGTGAATCAACATCCCTCACTCACCGGGGTGGTGATACCCAGAGACAACTGGGTACAAGGAAAAATACAGTCAATATAAAGCTGGTGACTCAGGGTTAAGGAGTGTAAAGTATAAAGACTAATCTGGACAACTGTGGTAGATGTAAGGTAACACAGATGATGCGTTGGACAAAGTGAGAGAAAAGCTGGATTACAGAAGTGGCATCAGACCGTCTTTATGATGCTGAGGATATGGATACTGAGAATCACCTTCGTTTCCGCATGGCAACATGTTGGCGAGAAATATTAAAAATCTAAGATAAATCCTGCACAATCTTCAGCGTCAGCAGAGCGACAGTGTATACAGAAGTCTCTGCAGGGGATATCCTGAGTGGGAACAGAAAAGGGTCCTCCACGGAAACTGCACAAGAGTGGAGAGGTGTTGGATCAGGCTAGTGCAGGGAAGCCTGTCAAAGGCTCCAGCCTTTATAAAAGATTCATTCGGAATCTCACAACATACATGCAGGATATAAGGTAACAATAGTTCAGCATTTATATCGTCTGTAACAAATGGAGGAAAGGGCCTTGGAAAGTTTCAAAATGGAATCCATACTTTAATGCTGCAATTATTTCTGTTTATAGCTTACCAATCAACAGGACTTAAAATGCATTTGATAGGTAAATGTTTTTTGTGTCTCATATCATTGAGGATCACATTAAATATCCTCCCTCTTATGCGTTGTTCTCAAACCAAGAAATTTGGAGAATTGGTCTATCACAGTGGGGCCGATAAATCAATGTTCTTTATTGGAACAAGTGCAATAATATTACTGTCAGTGCCCATTTGCAATTATACATTCCTCATCAATATCTTGCTGTTACATGTGCTGTTTTGGGTTAGTATTGATTTTTTTATACGTGTGTATTTGCATGTTGTTTTAATTTATTTATATACTTTTGTGTGGCATGATGATATCATTAAGATCCAATTAACATGGTCTGTCTCCCGGATATTTATATTTATATTATGATTTAATAGGGTAGCACGGGCCTGATTCCAGCTTGGGTCACTGTTTGCGTGGAGGTTGCACATTCTCCCCGTGTCTGCGTGGCTTTCCTCCGGGGTGCTCCGGTTTCCCCCCACAGTTGAAAGATGTGCGGGTCAGTTGGATTGTACATACTAAATTGTCCCTTCGTGTCAGGGGGACTAACTGGAGCAAATGCATGGGATTATGCGGATAGGGCCTGGGTGGGGATGGTGGTCGATGCAGACTCGACGAGCCGAATGGGCACTGGAGGATTCTATGAATATTTGGATTCTCAGACAAAAATATTCCATACTTCTTAATTTATTACTTAACTGGGTATGGGTGCGGCTCGCAACCCCAGCATGAGTTCTCCATCACTTCGTTGTCCTTTATTGAGTGGCTTCTTGAGGTATTGCAAAGGCTAATTGTTTTGCAGTTTGGTTGACATGTATGTTAGAATAGTTACAGATGGCAGTTTCCGACCCCGAGGGGAATCAGGCAACAAGTTTGATTTTAAAGGCAAACAACGACAGCTTCTTGGTCACACTGATTAAAGTAAATTTTAATTCTTGGTTCATTAATTGAAATTGCATCTCAGTTACTGTCAGAGTGTGACTTGTACTCATGTTCCAGAGAAGTAGCCTAAGTTTCCATCTTAAAAATACAAAGAAATTGTCACTATGCCAGTGTGACTCCAAACAAAACGATATTATCAATGAATTACCATTAGTATAAATTTTTTATTCATAGAATCCCTACAGTGCAGAAAGAGGCCATCGAGTTTGCACCGACAACAACCCGACCGAGACCCTATTCTCGTAACCCAAATATTTACCCCGCCAATCTACGAACCTAGGACAAATTAGGATGACCAATGCACCTAAGCGGCACATCATTGGACTGTGGGAGGAAACCGAAGCACCCCGAGGAAACCCAAGCATACACAGTGAGAATGCGCAAACTCCACACAACCAGTGACCCAACCTTGAAATTGAACTTGGGTTTGAGGTGGAGTGAGGCAAGAGTGTTAACCATTGTGCCACAATGCCACTTAGAACATAGAACATAGAACAGTACAGCACAGTACAGGCCCTTCGGCCCTCCATGTTGTGGCGAGCTTTGTCCGAATCCAAGATCAAGCTATCCCACTCCCTATCATTCTGGTGTGCTCCATGTGCCTATCCAATAATCGATTGACAGTTCCTAAATTGTCTGATTCCACTATCACAGCGGGCAGTCCATTCTACACTCCAACCACTCTCTGAGTAAAGAACCTAACTCGGACATCCCTCCTATATCTTCCACCACGAATCTTATAGTTATGCCCTCTAGTAACAGCTACATCCACCCGAGTAAATATATTGAGAACATTCACTCTATCCGCTCTAAAGAGAAAAGCCCTAGCTCCCTCAACCTTTCCTCATAAGACCTAACCTCCAAACCAGGCAGCATCCTGGTAAATCTCCTCTGCACTCTTTGCAGTGCTTCCACATCCTTCTTATAGTGAGGTGACCAGAACTGCACACAATATTCCAAATGTGGTCTCATCAAGGTCCTGTACAGTTGCAGCATTACCCCACGGCTCTTAAACTCCAACCCCCTGTTAATAAAAGCTAACACACTATAGGCCTTCTTCACAGCTCTATCCACTTGAGTGGCAACCTTTAGAGATCTGTGGATATTGTGAGAAACGAAGCTCACTTTGCAAATAATTTACTCCAAGTCAAATTCTGAAGTAGCAAACACTTTTATTTAAACGTTCTTGCAAGAGCGGGTGACCAGCAAATACGCACACCCTGGAATATATCTCATATATTTTATACAATTTCTTTGTGCCTCTCAATCCCTCCCCATCCCCACAATTGGTGTTTTTGTTATCGGATACCACCCATCATAAACCCTAGGTTTACTCCGCCTTTGTTTACTGCCCTTGCTACTCAGCCTTGCAGTCCCCGTTCATTTTTACTTTTTCCCTTATTTCGCTGTTCCTTCCCATCCTTATCTCCCATTTTCGCTCCACTTTCTGTGTGAACGCCCACAGTGTACGTGACAAGCTGCAGCACTGACAAGCTGCAGCACTCGGTTCAGGAAGTTTAACCCTGTCCATACCTTATCAGTCGCCTTGTGATTCTCCTGCAGAAGCAACATTCTTATCTGTTTTTCACAATATGGATCCCAAGATCTCTCTGTTCCTCCACAGTCTTCAGAACTCTACCTTTGACCCTGTAATCCACATTTAAATTAGTCCTACCAAAATGATTCACCTCACATTTATCAGTGTTAAACTCCATTTGCCATTTTTCAGCCCAGTTTTGCATCCGATCTATGTCTCTTTGCAGCCTACAACAGCCCTCCACCTCATCCACTACTCCACTAATCTTGGTGTCATCAGCAAATTTACTGATCCACCCTTCAGCCCCCTCCTCTAAGTCATTAATAAAAATCACAAAGAGCAGAGGACCAAGCACTGATCCCTGTGGCACTCCGCTAGCAACCTGCCTCCATTCCGAAAATTTTCCATCCACCACCACCATCTGTCTTCGATCAGATAGCCAGTTACCTATTCAATCGGCCAAATTTCCCGCTATCCCACACCTCCTTACTTTCATCATAAGCGGACCCTGGGGGACCTTATCAAACGCCTTACTAAAATCCATGTCTATGACATTAACTGCCCTCCCTTCATCAACACACTTAGTTACCTCCTCAAAAAATTCAATTTAATTAAGCTGCATCTTTCCAAATGGTCATTAATCCTATCCCGCAGGACCTTTTCCATTAACTTACCGACCACCGAAGTAAAACTAACTGGCCTATAATTACCAGGGTCAGTCCTATTTCCTTTCTTGAACAGAGGAACAACATTCGCCACTCTCCAGTCCTCTGGCACTATCCCCGTGGACAGTGAGGACCCAAAGATCAAAGCCATAGGCTCCGCAGCCTCATCCGTTACCTCCCAAAGAATCCGAGGATATATCCCATCTGGCCCAGGGGACATATTGACCCTCAGGCATTTCAAAATTGCTAATACATCTTCCCTCAGAAAATCTACCTGCTCCAGCCTTTCAGTCTGTATCATACTCTCATCCTCAAAAACATGGCCGCTCTCCTTGGTGAACACTGAAGAAAAGTATTCATTCATCGCCTCTCCTGTCTCTTCTGACTCCATGCACAAGTTCCCACTGCTATCCTTGAGAGGCCCTAACCTCACCCTGGTCATTCTTTTAATTCTCACATAAGAGTAAAAAGCCTTGGGGTTTTCCTTGATCCGACCCGTCAAGGACTTCTCATGTCCCCTCCTAGCTCTCCTGAGCCATTTTCTTCAGCTCATTCCTTGCTACCTTGTGACCCTCAAGCGACCCAACTGAACAGTGTTTTCTCATCCTTACATACGCTTCCTTTTTCCTCTTGACAAGACATTCAATCTCTTTCGTGAACCATGGTTCCCTCACTCGGCCATTTCCTCCCTGCGTGACAGGGACATATCTACCATGGAGGTCGTACACTTTGGAAAAAAGAATAGAGGCATGGACTATTTTCTAAACGGTGACAAAATTCATAATGCTAAAGTGCAAAGGGACTTGGGAGTCCTAGTCCAGGATTCTCTAAAGGTAAACTTGCAGGTTGAGTCCGTAATTAAGAAAGCAAATGTAATGTTGTCATTTATCTCAAGAGGCTTGGAATACAAAAGCAGGGATGTACTTCTGAGGCTTTATAAAGCACTGGTTAGGCCCCATTTGGAGTACTGTGAGCAATTTTGGGCCCCACACCTCAGGAAGGACATACTGGCACTGGAGCGGGTCCAGCGGAGATTCACACGGATGATCCCAGGAATGGTAGGCCTGACATACGATGAACGTCTGAGGATCGTGGGATTATATTCATTGGAGTTTAGGAGGTTGAGGGGAGATCTGATAGAAACTTACAAGATAATGAACGGCTTAGATAGGATGGACGTAGGGAAGTTGTTTCCATTAACAGGGGAGACTAGGACGCGGGGGCACAGCCTTAGAATAAAAGGGAGTCACTTTAGAACAGAGATGAGGAGAAATTTCTTCAGCCAGAGAGTGGTGGGTCTGTGGAATTCATTGCCACAGAGGGCTGTGGAGGCCGAGACGTTGAGCGTCTTCAAGACAGAAATTGATAAATTCTTGATTTCTCGAGGAATTAAGGGCTATGGGGAGAGAGCGGGTAAATGGAGTTGAAATCAACCATGATTGAATGGTGGAGTGGACTCGATGGGCCGAATGGCCTTACTTCCGCTCCTATGTCTTATGGTCTTATGGTCTTATGGACACGCAGTATTTTTTCCTTGAACAAGCTCCACTTTTCATTTGCGCCTTTACCTCACAGTTTCTGTTCCCATCTTATGCTCCCTAATTCTTGCCTTATCGCATCATAATGACCCCTCCCCCAATTATGAAATTATGAGCCTTTCCCTGCCGTATGGCCCCATCCCTCTCCATTGCAAGAATGAAAGACACCGAATTGTGGTTAGTATCTCCAAAGTGCTCTCCCACGAACATATCCAACACTTGGCCCGGTTCATTACCCAGTACCAAGTCCAATGTGGCCCCACCTCTTGTCGGCCTATCCACATATTGGGTCAGGGAACCCTCCTGCACACAATGTACAAAAACTGCCCCATCCGAACTATTCGACCTATAAAGGTTCCAATCTATATTTGGAAAGTTAAAGTCACCCATGACAACTACCCTGTGACCTCCACACCTATCCATAATCTGCTTCGCAGTTTCTTCCTCCACATCTCTATTACTATTTGGGGGCCTATAGAAAACTAACAACGTGACCGCTCATTTCCTATTTCTAGCTTCAGCCCATATTACCTCAGTAGGCAGATCCCCCTCGAACTGCCTTTCTGCAACCGTTAAACTATCCCTGATTAACACCTCTTTTACCACCTTCCCTACTCTTACTGAAACATCTATACCCCGGAACTTCCAGGAACCATTATTGTCCCTGTTCTAACCATGTCGCCGACATGGCAAAAACATCGTAGTCCAAAATACCAATCCACGCTCCAATTTCACCTCCCTTATTCCAGATGTTCCTTGCATTGAAGTAGACACACTTCAACCCACCTTCCTGTCTGCCGGTACACTCCTGCGACCTTGATACACTCCTCAGTACCTCCCTGCACTCAACACTGGCTTCTGGACTTTAGCTCGTTTTCCCATTCCCCTGACTTCTTCTGCTTTCATTTGGGACTGAGGCCACAGAAACATGGAATCCTGCAATAAGTCAGGAGTCCATTCGGCCCATCATTAAAAGTCTACGGACAACATAACTATTCCCAGTACATCATGCTCTTTTTATTTTCATGCATTTATCAAATTTTGCGTTGGATATTCGCTTTATGATGCAGGACATACTGTTCCGTTTTCCCCTAATCTTAACACTGTTTGCTCTGCTTGACAAGTCCAAGGATAAACAGCCGTATTTCCAAGGATAGATGTGAGAGGTTGAGTCTGTTTTCCTTGGAGAAGGGTACACTGAGATGAGACTGAAGTGCAACATTCAGGACTCTGAATGGTATAGACGGAGTGAATAGTGAGAAACCGTTTCTGCTGAACAGTACATCCGGATCTGGAAACTGCAGATTCAAAGTACTGGCTGTATGGAAGGAAATTGAAGGGTTTATTTTCACCCATATGGTAACTGAGTGTCTATTGCAATCTTCCTGAATGAATGGTGTAAATATGTTATAACGGGGTACTCAGAAGGGGTTACAATCTGAAAAGAAAGAGTGTGCAAGATTACCGTGAGAAGTAAGTGGACTAGAACTGTCAAATACCTGTGTTCAAAGAACACGAGGCACTATAGTCGACTTGGGTACACAAGACTAGGCACTAAGAGTACTCTGACTTCCAAACTTTAATTATTTGGGGACAAATTGGGTCCATTGTTATTTGTCATTTATATTAATGATTTGGATGAAAATATAGGAGGCATGGTTAATAAGTTTGCAGGTGACACCAAGATTGGTGGCATCGTGGACAGTGAAAAACGTTATTTTCGATTGCAACGGGATCTTGATCAATTGGGCCAGTGGCCTGACGAATGGCAGATGGAGTTTAATTTAGACAAATGCGAGGTGATGCATTTTGGTAGATTCATCCAGGGTAGGACTTACACAGTTAATGGTCGGGCGTTGGGTCGAGTTACAGAACAAAGAGATCGAGGGGTACATGTTCATAGATCCTTGAATGTGGAGTCACAGGTAGACAGAGTGGTGAAGAATGCATTCGAATTGCTTCATTTTATCGGTCAGAACATTGAATACAGGAATTGGGATGTCTTGTTGAAGTTATACAAGACATTGGTAAGGCCACACTTGGAATTATGTGCGCAGTTCTGGTCACCCTATTATAGAAAGGATATTATTAAACTAGAAAGAGTGCAGAAAAGATTTACTAGGATGCTACCGGGACTTGATGGTTTTGGTTATAAGGAGAGGCTGGATATTCTGGGACTTTTTTTCTCTGAAGGGTAGAAGGCCGAGGGTTGATCTTATAGAGATTTATAAAATAATGTGGGGCACATTCAGCTAGATGGTCAATATCTTTTCCCAAAAGTAGGGGAGTCTAAATCTCGAGGGCTTAGATTTAAGGTGAGAGGGGAGAGTTAAAAACGTGTCCAGAGGGACAATGTTTTCGCACAGAGTGTGGTGAGTGCCTGGTACAGGCAGGTACAGTGTTGTCTTTTAAAAAAGCATTTAGATAGTTACATGGGTAAGATGGGTATCGAGGGATATGGGCCAAATGCAGGCAATTGGGATTAGCTTAGAGGGGTTAAAAAAGGGGGCATGGACAAGTTGGGCCGAAAGGCCTGTTTCCATGCTGTAAACCTCTATGACTCTATGGCTAAATGAGAACACAGTACAGCGCAAAGTAGTGCAGGGTGTTCTGTTGATTCATACAGAAAATGTAACAGTTATAGTTCACCATATTGGAATTTTGTGATTGAAAACGGCCTTATTTCCATCCTGAGGACAAGGCTAGATGCAGTGTTTATGGAACCAACACAAGGTTTAGATGCATTCGCTTATCCTGAGGACGTCAGCCCTGGCCTCACTGAAGGCCTTACTGAAGGACTTCTTTGGCTAATAATCATTTTCCATTACTTAACAGAGTTGTTTGCCATGATTTAATTTCCACAATTTTTGTAACTTAAATTTCCCATGCCAGCATCTGCTTTTTCACTGCTTTTGATAACCTTGTCACTATATATATATATATATATATATTGCATTAGTTGAAATGAGCATCCTTGTTATTGTACATCAAACTGAAGTAAATATTTGACCCAAGCTGGAATTACAACTTAATTTCTGCAGAACCACTCGAGTGTCCTTACAGAGAGACAGCGAGGACTCGATAGGCCTAAAAGCCACATTCTGCACTGTCAATATTTGTGATTCTTTAATTCTGCTGTGGAAACGATTTATCCTTCAAAGGCTCTGTCTAAACCTCTCATGAATTCGGCAAAATTACCATACTTAACAAGCAATTCCAACTTCCATGTTCCAAACCAGCCTCTGAAACTCTCCAGCTAGCTAAAAAAAAAAAATCCTTGGACCACTGAACGTCATTCTGAATCAATATTTATTAAACCTTTATTAAACGAAGCTAATCGGATCTGGTCAGAAGATTTCGGTTGAGTCCTTCGCAGTCACTGACAGTTTGAAAACATCTTTCTGCAATGATGATTACACCATGATACTTTACTTCTCTCGGCGCTATCATTTGACCCATCTTCTAAAAATGCTGTAAACTGCTGGTGGAATTTAGATTCCATTCATTAATCTGGAATTAAAATTCAGACACAGAAATAGTAATAAGACATGATCTGACTCACCCACGACGTTTAGGATTGGAATTCGCCATGCTTGCCTGCACTTGCCTACATGTGAGTCCAGATCGACACAAGGTACTTTAGAACAAAGAATATAGAACAGTACAGCACAGAACAGGCCCTTCGGCCCACGATGTTGTGCCGAGCTTTATCTGAAACCAAACTTTAATTTAAGGCCTGCTTACTAACATCTGGGGAATGGTGCCCAAAGCGTAAGATTTGTCCCACAGACTAGACAGGCAACGGCCTGACATAATCACACTGTCAGCATCATGACACACAAACAATGTCGCAGGAACCACCAGTACCATTCCTGGGTATGTCCTGCCCCATTGACCTGGCCAGCATCTATCAAGCGCAAGTTAGGACATTGATGCAATCCTCTCCACTTCTCTCATTAATGACGCTCTGAAAACTCTCAACAATCTGGCCACAATTCAGGCTTCTTTAAGATCTGATCACATGATTGGGCCATTATGTCATTCGCGTGCGTGCTCAATCGGCTGCATTCCCTTTAGTTTTGCATTCTGCAGCACAGAGAAAACTCTTCATTAAACCGGCTGCATGTTATTTTAAATCTACGTGTGGAAACATAGTTTTTTCTTTCTGTTTGAACACCAAACCACAAACATTGTTACAATGTGACACACTGAAAAACTAATCATCAGGTCAAGAAGTTGAAATGGAGAAAGGAAAGTAAATAAAGCACTGCTGAAGGTACTTCATAAGCCGGCTGATCTGAGCTACATAGCAGGGACAAATTATGTTACCTGCCAAAGCAGAATGCATGTGATTGGTACCACAGTGCAATCCTTGTACCAAGGATGCACTGATGCAGTAGAGTGCACTCTCTACAGCCACTGGCCAAATCTCCTTCGATAATGTCTTCGAGACCCGCGACTTATTCATCCTGTAAGGACAAGGGCAGAAGAGACATAAGACCAGAAAATCTATCAGAAGTTGCTCAAGACACAGACGGTCCTGAATTCGAATAATATCGCAGTTCCCTCGCTGTTACTTGGTCAAGCCAATTGCTTAAACTTCAACAACCACAAGCATCTTCCTCTTTTCCGAACATGAGTCTAAACATATGGCATACTCCTGAACCTCTTCCTGCTTTAAAGTTATATGATGCTATTTCTGCTTTGCTCAGCAGGGCCCAAGGTCTGAAAAAGATTGCTGATGAGGATGCGGGAGGAATTTGTGGGTGGACGATGTGGGGAAGAGTAGCGAAGAGAAAGAGGGGAACTCATTCAGAATAAGTACAGCTACTGAAATGTTAAGACCCAGGCCAGAAACTACACGCAGTTAGCCGAAACCCTAAATTTTACATTTGATTTTGGCATGGGTGAGCATAATGTGTTTCAGTCCAGGTAGGATTCAAATGACCCATGGGATGCTTTATATCAACAAATTTTATTTAATAACACAGTTAAAATACGACAAAAAGAAATTAGCATGACTTTTACCAATTACAACATTTTAAAATAACACAGTATATGCGTAACAATGAGAACAGCTGGAACAGTTGTTCCAAATTAATCACCATCCTTTACACACACCCATCTTTGGAACTGGGACAGAAACAAGTAGGCCCACGTGATGCTGGATTTTCAGCTTTTGACATGTGTTGTGAATTGGTTCGTTGAATATTGGTCGAAATCGCTGAGGCTTCCCAGTTCTAGAACTATCAGCAAACCTTTTGAGAGAGATAGGCAGAGACGAACAGAGCGAGGCATTGCCTTCTTCCACTCGCTTCCAGCAGCAACTGAGAAATGAAACTAAAACAGTTTTTTTCTCTGAACAATAGTTGCCCCTAACCACATGACATAAACTACCAATCAGCTGCAAATCAAGCTTCACTCAGCAATCCCCAAAGGTCCAGTAAATCGCAGAACATGACTTTAGTCCAGATTAAAATCAGCGTGATATAAATCATGCTACCTCAGCAGCAATGAGGGACACGCATTACAGACAACACGGTGCCGACAACATCCTGCAATGGAACACGGTTAAAATATATTTGTTGAAGGCTCAGTATCGTCACACATTTTGAATGTGGCACAGCAGTTAGCACTGCTGCCTCGCAGCTCCAGAGATCCCCGTTCAAATCCCAGCTTGGGTCATTGTGAGGAGACTCTCCGTGTCTGCGTGGGGTCCTCCAGGTGCTCTGGTTCCCTCCCACAGTCCAAAAGACTTGCTGGTTAGGTGCATTGACCATGATGAATTCTCCCTCAGTATGCCCGAATCGGGTCCGGAGTATGGCAAATAGGGGATTTTCACAGTAACTCCATTGCAGTGTTAATTTAAACCCAGTTGGGATGCTAATAAATAAACTTTAAAAAAACTAAAACTTAACTTGCATGGATTTCTCTGGGCGCTGTGTGGTATGAACTGGTCATGCAATAATTCTCTCTGTCACCTCCGTCTCAGGCTCAGCCTTCACTGACCCTTGTGCAAATCACACCGTCCTGGAACAGCCCTGGAGAAGCATTGATTGTTACTGGACAGCATGCGCTGGCCAATGGAAATGTGACAACCATCTCGAAAAGAGGTGGTACAGATTTAACAGGTAATATGAGTGAAAACACAATAAGGAATAATACTTAATAATTCGAGAAAATCAGAAGTGTGCCAGCGTCTGCAATTATCAGAATGTCGATCAGTTGGTAAAATTCCAGGGATTCAGACGATAATTTAATGATTCTTGTTTCAGTTCTGGGGGATCGAGAATTCCAGAGACGGTCGTCCCAGATCATCACTGCACGGCAAACTACCCAGGCTGGTTGGATGGTAATGTTGAAACTTGATATTGATATTGTGACACCCCGTATCCTGAAATACTCACAACAGTTTAAGACTTCATTTTTCATGAATCTGATTTCAGGTGTTCACCCAACGGTGGGCCAGGGCGAAGTGAGGAGAACAGTCTGTTTTAACTCGTATACTAATCGCTGCCAATGGAACCAGGAGATATAGATCAAAAATTGTTCCAGTTACTTCGTTTATGAGCTGACCCCCACGCCCAATTGTGACACTGTTTATTGCACAGGTACAATGGATGGATGAGCTGACATCTTATGCTGAATCATTAATGTGCGGAATCACTGATAGTAATCAGAGTGCGGCACATGCATATCATTCCTGTTCGGGCCACACTGAACATAAAATTCACAATTCAGTCATTGAGAGAAATGTTTTGTGAGTCTGCAGAGAGGAGTGCAGTGAATGGGAGGAGTGGGATGCATTGACTGATGTCATTGTGATGAAGATTATGAGGGGAGCATCATGCTGTGACTGAAGGGATCGGAGTGCAGTAAGTGATGGAGAAGATGCAATGACTGAGGGGAGTGGGATTTAGTGAGAAGGGCGGAGTGGAATGCCGTCAATAAGGGGCGTGGTATGTATTTACTGAGGGAAGTGGTATGCCATAACAATGGGAGTGCAAAGTTGTGACGGAGGGAGGTGGGATGTAGTGACTGAGGGACGTGGGGCATAGTGACAAAGAGGAGTGGGATGTAGTGACTGATGGGGGGCCAGATGTAGTGACTGTGGGGACTGGAATGTAGTGACTGAGTGAAGTTGGATGTAGTGACTGAGCAAATGGGGATGTAGTGACGAGGGGGTTGGGTTGTACTGAGTGAGGCGAGTCGGGTGTAGTCAGTAGGGGTAGAAGGCACATTGAGGGGAATTGGAAGTGGTGATTGAGGGGAGTGGGCTTCACAGACTGAGGGGATTAGGATGTCGTGAATGAAGGAGTGGAATATAGTGACTGAAGGGAATTGTTTTTGTCACTGAGGGGACTGGGGCGTAGTGAGTGATAGGAGTGTGTCGGGGTGACTATGGAAATTGGGATATAGTGACTAAGGGGAGTGTAATGTAGTGACTGAGGGGAGTGGGATACAGTGACTGAGGGGATTTGAATGCAGTGGCTGAGGAGATTTGGATTTAGCGACTGAAGGGAGTGCGTTGGAGTGACTGAGGAAGTCGGATATGGTGACTGAATGTGAGTGGGATCTAGTGACTGAGGGGAATCGTAGGTAGTGACTGACGTGAGTGATATGCAGTGACTGAGGGGAGTGGGATGTAGTGACGAGGGGAGTGGGATGTAGTGGCTGAGAGGAGTGGGATATAGTGACTGAGGGGAGTGGGATGTAGTGGCTGACGGGTGTGGGATGTAGTGGTTGAGGGGAGTGGGATGTCGTGGCTGAGGGGAGTGGGATGTAGTGACAAGGGGAGTGGGATGTAGTGACGAGGGGAGTGGGATGTAGTGGCTGAGGGGAGTGGGATGTAGTGACTGAGGGGAGTGGGATGTAGTGGCTGACGGGTTTGGGATGTAGTGGCTGAGGGGAGTGGGATGTAGTGGCTGAAGGGAGGGGATAGAGTGGCTGAGGGGAGTGGGATATGGTGGCTGAAGGGAGCGGGATGTAGTGCCTGAGGGGCGTGGGATATAATGGCTGAAGGGAGCGGCATGTAATGGCTGAGGGGAGTCGGATGTAGTGGCTGAGGGGAGGTGATGTAGTGGCTAAGGGGATTGGAATGTGGTGGCTGAGGGGAGTGGGATATAGTGACTGAGGGGAGTGGATGTAGTGGCTTTGGAAGAACAAACCAAAGAATAACGTACAGGGTAAATGGTAGGACTCTGAAGAGTGCAGTTGAACAGAGGGATCTGGGAATACAGGTACAGAATTCCCTAAAAGTGACGTCACAGGTGGATAGTGTCGTAAAGAGTGCCTTTGGTACATTGGCCTTTATAAATCGGAGTATCGAGTATAAAAGTTGGAGTGTTATGGTAAGGTTATATAAGGCATTGGTGAGGCCGAGTTTGGAGTATTGTGTACAGTTTTGGTCACCTAGTTACAGGAACGATGTAAATAAGATTGAAAGAGTGCAGAGAAGGTTCACAAGGATGTTGCCGGGACTTGAGAAGCTGAGTTACAGAGAGAGATTGAATAGATTGGGACTTTATTCCCTGGAGCGCAGAAGATTGAGGGGAGATTTGATAGAGGTGTATAAGATTTTGATGGGTATAGATAGAGTGAATGCAAGCAGGCTTTTTCCACTGAGGCTCGGGGAGAAAAAAACCAAAGGGCATGGGTTAAGGGTGAAAGGGGAAAAGTTTAAAGGGAATATTAGGGGGGGCTTCTTCACGCAGAGAGTGGTGGGAGTGTGGAATGAGCTGCCGGATAAAGTGGTAAATGCGGGGTCACTTTTAACATTTAAGAAAAGCTTGGACGGGTTCATGGATGAGAGGGGTGTGGAGGGATATGGTCCAAGTGCAGGTCAGTGGGACTAGGCATAAAATGGTTCGGCACAGACATGAAGGGCCAAAAGGCCTGTTTCTGAGCTGTAATTTTCTATGGTTCTATGGGAGTGGAATGTGGTGGCTGAACGGAGCGGGATGTAGTGGCTGAGGGGGGTGCGGCGTAGCATCTTGGTAGACTAGGATTTTGTACTGGTGGTAATGTGATATTTTGCATTGAAGAGGAATTGGAAGTATCCACTGCGAGTCTTTTATTGCCAATACTGAGTTGAGTGCTCTTTCGTGATATGTATTAACTGTGCAGGCGACGCTGTTTCTCGTCCTGTGGAATTCTTTATACCCCTGGACTGAATATAATGATAATGACTGGGCGTTGATCAGACTCATTGAATATCTGCAGACCGATATTTTTGCGGCATTTGTTGTATCCAGTTCATTCAATGTTCTTCAGTTGCTCAGGAAGGATTCAAAGACGCCCCACTCTCTGCCATTACCAGCCATCTTGAGCCGATATGCCCACACCTGACTTCAGGATGCACGGAATGTCATTGAAGAGGCAGTTGAAGGGGTATTTGTGCAGTAGACTATATTCAAAAGAACTCCTGCTGTGATCGACCAGGACTTAGAATATTTCCTCAAAATTCGATTGAACTCATTCCAAGAAGTCAAAAGAGCCATTGAATAGCTCTCCATTACTTCCCTGAACCCATCACATCTCCCCCACATCCCTCACCCCACAATTAATAAACGCATTTCCATTATGGGCAGCACAGATGGTATAGTGGTTAGCACTCCTGATTCACAATGCCAGGGTCGTAGGTCCAATTCCGGCCTTGGACTACGATGTGTGTTTGCACATTCCAAACGTGTCTGCCTAGGTTTCCACTGGGTGCTGATGTTTCCTCCCACACTCCAAATGTATGTATGGCAGTAGATTCCCATGTTAATTTATCCCTTAGTGTCCAAACATGTGCTGTTCAGCTGTATTATCAATGTAACATTTTCGCTTTGTCTCCGGGATGTACAGATTAGATGGATAAACCATCAGCTTTCTGCGCCATTAGGACGTGGGATTAGGCTCTTTTGGACGGTCGGTGCAGACTCAACAGTGATAAGCACTGCTGCCTCACAGCGCCAGGGATCCGGGTTCAATTCCGGCATCGGGTCACTGCCTGTATGGAATGTGCACCTTCTCCCTGAGTGCATGGGTTTCCTCCGTGTCCTCCAGTTTCCTCCCATACTCGAAAGATGTGTGAGTTAGATTGATTGGCCATGCTAAATTACCCTGAGTGTCAGGGGTATTAGCAGGTAAATGTGTGGGTTTACGGGAATTGGGCCTGGATGGGATTATGTTCGGTGCCGATTGATGGGCCGAATGGCCCCCTTCTGCAATGTAGTCATTCTATGAACTGTTGCCACATGTATTGGGATAGAGTGACAAGCATTGTTTCTTGGGCACTGCACAGACAATACCTCGAACACATAGAGGAGAGGGAAATGAGACCATGTTACATTCATAGCTAAGGTGAAGAGAAAGATCAGCTTGATAGAGGTAGTCGATTCAAATGTCTGGTGGCAGGAGGGAAAACGCTGTTCTTCAATTGGTTGGGCCGTGCTCTCAGACTTTTGTATTTTTTTCTCGACAGTACAAGGTAGAAGAATGTATGCCTGGGATGTGGGGTCCTTGGTTATGCAGGCTGCTTTTCCCAAGGCATCAGCAACTGCAGACGGAGTCAATGGATGGGAGGGTGGCTTGCGTGATGGACTGGGTTACTTTTGTATTCCTTTGTTGTTTTGTGCGCTCTTGGTCAGAGCAGGAGTCATACCAAGCTGTGATTGATCTGGAAAGAATGCTTTCGCTGGTGTATCTGTAAAATCTCGGTGAGAGTTGTCGCAGACATGTTGAATTTCCTTGATCTCCAAAGAAAGTAGAAGCGTTGGTCAGCTTTCGTAACTGCGTGGAGCAACCAGGAGAGGTCATTTTTGATCTGGACAACTAGAAATTTTAAGCTGTCGTTGCCCCCGTTGATATCGACAGAAGCATATCCTCCATAAATTCCTGAAGCCAATGACTATCTCCCTCATTACACTGACATTGAGGGAGAGTTTATTGTCGTCTCACAAGTTAAGCAAACTCTCTGTACCTTCCCTATACTCCGCCTCGTCATTGTTTGAGATCTGACCCACTATAGAGGTGTCATCAGCAAACCTGAAAATGGACATGGAGAAAATGGAACTGGAGGTTCTGTAGCACTGTGTGACACAGGGTGGCACGGTGGCACAGTGGTTAGCACTACTGCCTCATAGCAGCAGGGACCTGGGATCAACTCCCGGCTTGGGTCACTGTTGGTGGGGAGTTTGCACGTTCTCTCTGTGTCTGCATGGGTTTCCTCTGGATGCTCCGATTCCCTCCCACAGTCCAAGCATGTGCAGGTGAGGTGCATTGGCCATGCTAAATTACCCCTCAGTGTAGCCGAACAGGCGCCAGGGTGTGGCGACTTGGGGACTTTCACAGTAACTTCATTACAGTGTGAATGTAAGCCTACTTGTGACTAATAAGTAAACTTTAACTTTCAGTTAAGCTCTACTCTAGTTAATATGTTGTCTATCTCTCACTCAGTCCCAGAGTTGGCAATCACTGACCCATGTGAGGACCACACAGTCCTGCAGGAACCCTGGAGGAGTACAGAATGTCAAGACTCTGAGTGTTCCGATCAGAAGTGTGATGATGACCTTAATCATGGATGGTACCGGTTTAAAAGGTAATACAAAGGAATAATTGCAGAAACTTCATAAAATAAACGAGGATCATGTGACCATAAGACCATAGGATATAGAAGCAGAATTAGGCCATTCGGCAAATCATGTTTGTTTCACCATTCGATCATGGCTGATGTCTTTCTCAGCTCCATTCTCCCGCCGCTTCCCCATATTCTTTGATCCCCTTACTAACCCAGAACCTATCTAACTCTGTCTTAAATGCACTCAACGACCTGGCCTCCACTGCCTTCTTTGGCAATGAGTTCCATAGATTCGCCACCCTCTGGCTGACGAAATTCCACCACATCTCGCTTCCAAAGGGTCGTCCCTTTAGTCTGAGGCCCTCGGATCTTCGTCTCTCCGACTAATGAAAACATCTTCCCCTCGTCCACTCGATGCAGGCCATTAAATCATTCTGCAAGTATAAATGAGATCACCCCTCATCCTTCTAAAATCCATAGAGTCGAGACCCAAAAGTGTTTATTTAATCTTGAAATGATCGATTCATAAAGGAACCTCGGAGCATGAGTAGCCCATCGATCATGCTCGGTCATTCAGTCGGATTATCGCTGATACACGGCCCAACCCCGATTGGAGTCTATACATTCCACAAGGAGGCAGTTCGGCCCGTCGTGTCTGCACGATTCTGCAGCAGTGTATCCCAACCAGGCCCTGTCGCTATAACCCTATGTATACCCCACTCATCACTCAGACGACACATTTTTGGACACCAAGGGACATGGCCAATCCACGTAACTTGCACATCGTTGGGTTGTGTGAGGAATCCGGAGCACCTGGAGAAAACCCACGCAGACACGGGAGAACGTGCAAACTCCACCCAGATAGTGACGCAAGCCGGGAATCGAAACAGGTCCCTAGTGCTGTGAGGAAGTAGAGCGAGACTGTACCATCCATAACGTGGTCTCCGCCCATAGCTCTTGATTCCCCTGCTCAATATCAGAAAAATGCCTGTCTCAGACTTAAAGCCAACTGCTGTGTGAGAGAGTTCCAAACCCCCACCGCGTTCTGCTTGTAGAAGTGTTTTCTAACATCTCTCCTGAAAGGGGTTTTTAAAAAAAATATGGCCCCTGTTCCTCGAGCCTTCAGCGAGTGGAAACAGTTTATTCCCATCCACCCAGCCCTTCCATGAAAATATTTTACAGACTTCTTTCTGATCACCCCTCAACCTTTTGAATTTGTGTGAGAAAAGGATTAATTTGTCTAATCTCTATTCGTAATTTAATCCCTGAAGTCCAGGTATCTTTCTTGCAAACCTGCATTGAATTACCTCCAGGGCCTAAACATCCTTGTTAAGGTGCGGTGCCCGACCTGCTACAGTACTCTCAGTGGGGTCGAACTAGGTCAGTGTAAAACTGCAGCAAAACATCTGTATCGCAATTCTCCAGCTCTTTCAAGAGGTGTAGGCTCCGCTGGTAAAGCAGCATTGAATTCCACCTTGAGGATATCGTGGTGAGCTGCCTCCTTGATTCGATGCAGTTTTTCTGATGTAGTCTGATACTGTGTAGCTTACCAGTCCAGTTTATTGGACACATAAGAGGTCACCACTTTGGCTGTGGGTATGGAGACGCGTGTAGGTCACACCTAGTCAGGACAGTAGACACCCTACCCTGAAAGGCATTACTGAACCAAAGATGTATTGGTTCGATGGATTGGCCATTGTAAATTGCTCCTTTGTGTCCACAATTTGCAGGTTTGGCAGACTGGCGATGCTAAATTGCAACTTCGAGCCCAAAGGTGTATGGTGAGGGGAATTGGCGGTGTTAACTTGCCCCACCAAAGGTTGGTAATTTGCCCCTCCCTCAGTTTCCAATGATGTGCAAGTTGAGTGGCTTGGCGAACCTAAATTGACCTTTCGAGTCCGAAGATGTGTAGGTTTGGCGGATTCGCCATGGTAGATGTGTGGAGTTACAGGTAAGATGGGGAGAGGGCTTGGGTACGATACTCTGTCAGATGCCGTGCAGACACGATGGGCTGAATTAACTCATCTGCTCTGTGGGGATTTGATGATACTGCTATCATTCAAACCACGTGTGTATTAAACCAATTGGCACGACGACTGTGGCTAAATTCCATTTCCACTCATATTAATTAGCTGCATTTAGATTTCCCCAGCTGGTGTTCTGGTGTTGGGAGCCGTGTGGCCTGAGTGTCAACCAGGATCCTGGTGTTGATAGTCCAGTGAAATGGCCGATGCCACCATCTCTCAACACTTTACCTTCCACTGGTCTCACCTGTGTTGTCGGAAGACCTGCACTATCCGATCTTGAATAATAAATGGCTGATTGTTGTTTCAGCTCTGGTGGATGGAAGATTGCCGAAACTGCAGTTCCAGAGGGCCGCTGCTCGTCGGGTGGACAAACCTGGTTAAAGGGTAATCTCAGAGCTGATGTGATCAGCTTTGTATTCACTGTCCAGCGGCTGTTCACATCGACAACATTCTTTATGACTTATCAATCTGATTTCAGGTACCCATCCCACCGTGGGAGAAGGAGAAGTCAAGAGGACAGTCTGCATCAACTGGAAGATAGACAATTGCCACCGAGCCCATGAGATAAAGATCAGAAACTGCAGCACTTACTTTGTCTATGAGTTGAAGAAATTATATAATTGCTATGTCTATTGCACAGGTACACTTACCATTTTCAAATGCCCTGAAGATTGACCCTGTGGTGTTGAGAACATAAGAACATAAGAAATAGGAGCCGTAGGAGGCCATCTAGCTCCTCGAGCCTGCCCCGTCATTCAATAAGATCATGGCTGATCTGAAGTGGTTCAGTACCACTTACCCGCCTGATCCCCATAACCCCGAATTCCCTTACCGATCAGGAATCCATCTATCCGTGATTTAAACATATTCAACGAGGTAGCCTCCACCACTTCCGTGGGCAGAGAATTCCAGAGACTCACCACCCTCTGAGAGAAGAAGTTCCTCCTCAACTCTGTCCTAAACTGACCCCCCCCTTTATTTTGAGGCTGTGCCCTCTAGTTCTAGCTTCCTTTCTAAGTGGAAAGAATCTCTCCACCTCGACCCTATCCAGCCCCTTCATTATCTTATAGGTCTCTATAAGACCCCCCCTCAGCCTTCTAAATTCCAACGAGTACAAACCCAATCTGCTCAGTCTCTCCTGATAATCAACACCCCTCATCTCTGGTATCAACCTGGTGAACGTTCTCTGCACTCCCTCCAAGGCCAATATATCCTTGAGCCTGAACAATATGTACAATATTCATTCATTGGTGACTTTAAAAAAAGGGAAAAATAAAGAATATATTTCTCCGTGAAGACATAGCGGAAAAAAGCAACTGCGCTCCAGAATATTCACTCAATCTACCTGATGAACTATGGATACAAGAGCCAGAAAACTGACTGATCTCGGTTTGAGCTGATGTTGCGCTCTGATCTATCATTCTGTTTGGCAAATCAAATTAACTAAACCAAACACACGGTGGGACATAATAAATGCGGCAACCCCTTACAGGGCGGGATGGGTTGGGGGGAGGGGGGGCGGGGGGGGGGCGCGGTCGGGGCTTTATGGAGAGGATATGGCGACGGAACACAAAGATAATGCATCACGGAAACCTAAAACATCAACTTAAAATGTGATTTAATGTGGTCAATAATACACCCCTGCCCCTGTGGTGCCCAATGGGCATGGAAGTCCTCGCCAGGAACAACTGGCCATGAATGTAGCCGGGGCAGTGGGGCAGACAGTCAGATGGGACGAGGATCCTGATCTATTTGGGTCGGTTGATCACTTCCTGCTTCGATTGAAGGAACCTCACTGATCTCCCTCTGTCCCCCCGTAGCAATAAACATAAAGTCCCAGTTAGCAGATTTGCCGTACAATTAAAGAACCACTGGGTCATAGCACAATAGGGCAGTTGTCGTGGATGTGCAGATAGAGTGTGCTGGGCGCTGGGATGTAGGGAAGGGCGCACAACAGGTGTGTATGGGTTGGAAAATGTGAACATTTAGGACTTAGATGTAAATGACAGAGTGAGACAATGGAGAAAGACAGGGCGTGGTAAGATCACATGGCTACGATGCAAGAGGTGGGGTGTGGAAAATGAACTCGACAGAGAGGAGATGTTGGAAAGGGAGAGGGTGTGGCGGAGAAAAGCGTTGATAGAGGTGCAATAATGTCGGGCAAGAAGTAGGGAGATAAAGTGACTGAGGAAGAGACGGATGGAGTGACTGCAGTGAATGAATGCAATGACTGTGGAGTAGGATGTAGTGACTGAGGGCAGTGGGATGTAGTGACTGAGGGGAGTGGGGTGTATTAACTGAGGGGATAGGCGTTTAGCGATTGAGGAGAGTAGGATCAAGTGAATGAGGGGATTCGAATGTAGTGACTGAGGGGAGTGAGATGCAGTCAGTGAAGGGAATGGGATGTAGTGAGTGAGGCGACTGGGAAGCTACTGCTGAGGGGAGTGTGAAATAGTGACTAGTTGCAATGGGATGCAGTGACTGAGGGTACTGGGATGAAGGGGTTGATGGGGGTGGGCTGCACCGAGTGATGGGAGTGGAATGTAGTGATTGAGGGATGTTGGATTTAGGGACTGAGGGACGTGGGGTATAGTGAACGATGGGAGTGTGATGTAGTGACTGAGGGGAGTGTGGTGTAGTGATTGAGGTGAGTGGTTTGTAGTGACTGAAGGTATTGGGATGCAGTGACTGAGAGAGTGGC
The DNA here is from genome assembly GCF_964213995.1 of Mustelus asterias. Classification (NCBI taxonomy): domain Eukaryota; kingdom Metazoa; phylum Chordata; class Chondrichthyes; order Carcharhiniformes; family Triakidae; genus Mustelus; species Mustelus asterias. Next base: position 633,544 of record NW_027590110.1, read on the forward strand.
GTGTAGTGACTGAGGGGATTGGGATATGGAGACACATGGCTCTCAGTGTCCTGATTGATGGGAAGGATGTATGCAATCAGTTGTCAAATTGAAACTGCATCTTTCATTACTGGATTGAATCCTTCAACGGCATACCAACATCTCTGATGACGAGTAAGTCCTCTATCATCCTCAGTCTGGATTTGCCCATTTGTTCTTGCAGATCCAGGGACAGCACCAACTCAGGAACAAGAGGAACATTTGAATCGTGCATCCACTGAGCCAGCCTCATCTTCCCCAACAGGAGCTGAAACTTCAGGTATCTGGTGCCGTTTACGGCACTTAGAATGTCATCATCCAGGAACTGTAGTGCTTAACTGATGGCTTTGCTAAGCTCTGACTGGCACGAATGAGAAAATTGTGATTGCTGCCAGGAGGGTAGGTGAGTGAATATTGTTGTAATGACTGAGGGGAGTGAGATGTAGTGACTGAGGGGAGCGGTATGTAGTGAGTGAGGGGAGTTGGATGTAGTGAATGACGGGAGTGGGATGTGGTGACTGAAGGGGGTGGGCTACAGTGTCAGAGGGGAGTGAGCTGCAGTGACTGAGGGCAGTCGGATGTCGTGAGTGAGGGGCGTTGGGTTTAGTGAATGAGGGGAGTGGGAAATCAGTGACTGAGCGGAGTGGAATGTAGTGACTGAGGGGAGTGAATGTGCTGACTGAGGGCAGTGGGATGTAGTGACTGAGGCGCGAGCGATCAAAAGACTGAGGTGCGTGGGATACAGAGGCTGAGGGGAGTGGGATATAGTGACTGAGGGGAGTCGAATGAAATGACTGAGGGGAGTTGAATCTAGAGAATGGGGGGAGAGGGAATCATTGACTTGGCGGAGTGGGATGTAGTGTCTGAGGGGAGTGTTCTTTAGTGACTAAGGGGAGAGGGATATAGGGACTGAAGGGCGTGGGATGCAGAGGCTAAGGGGAGTGGGATGTTGTGACTGAGGGGTAGTGGGGTGTAGTGACTGAGGTGAGTGGGATATAGCAACTGAGTGCAGTGGGATGTAGTGACAGAGAGGAATGGGATTTAGTGACTGAGGGGTGAGGGATTTCGTGACCGAGGAGAGTGGGATTTAGTGACTGAGAGGAGTGGGTTCTAGTGACTGAGGGGAATGTGATTTAGTGACTGAGGGGAGTGGGATGTAGTGACAGAGGGGATTGGGATGTAGTGAATTTGGTGAGTGGGATGCAGTGACGTAGGCGAGTTGGATGCAATGTCTGAGAGGTAGGATGCATTGACTGAGGAGTGTGGGATGTAGTGACAGAGGTGAGTGGGATGTAGTGACAAAGGGGATTGTGGTGTAGTTACTGAGGTGAGTGTGATGCCGTGAGTGAGCTGCTTGGGATGTAGTGACTGTGAGATGTGGAATGTAGTGACTGAGTGGAGTGAAATTTAATGACTGAGGGGAATGTGATGTAGTAACCGAGGGAAGTAAGATGTAGTGACTGAAGAGAGTGGGATGTAGTGACTGAGGGGAGTTGGTGTAGTGACTGAGCGGAGAGGGTGTTATGACAGAGAAGAGTGGGATGTCGTGACTGGGGGGAGTGGGATGTTGTTACTGAGGGGAGTGGGCTGCAGTGACTGAGCGGAGTGGGATGTTGTGACTGATGGGAATGCGATACAGTGACTGAGGGGAGTGGGATAATTTGACTGAGGGGAGTGGGATGTTATGGCAAGTGAAATGGGATGTAGTGACTGAGGGGTGTGAGATGTCGTGACTCACGTGATTGGAATATCGTGACTCAGTAGAGTGGGAAACAGTGACTTTGGGGAGGAGGATGTAGTCACTGAGGGGAGTTGTATCAGGTGACTGAGGGGAGTGGGATATCGTGACTGAAATGAGTGGGATGTAGTGACTGAGGGAATTGGATGTAGTGACTGAAGGGAGTGGGTATAGTTACTCAGGGGCGTGGGATGTAGTGACTGAGGGGAGTGGAATGTAGTGATTGAGGGGAGTGGAATGTAGTGATTGAGGGGATTGTGATGTAGTGACTGAGGGGAATGGAATGTAGTGATTGAGGGGAGTGGAATGTAGTGACTGAGGGGTGTGTGATGTAGTGAGTGAGAGGAGTGCAATTTAGTGACTGAGGGGAGTGGAATGTAGTGACTGAGTGCAGTGCGATGCAGTGACTGAGCGGAGTGCGGTTTAGTGACTGAGGGGAGCATGATGTTGTGACTGGGGGGGGGGGGGAGTGGGTTTTTGTGACTGAGGGGGTGTGATGTAGTGACTGAGGTGAGTGGGATGCAGTGTCTGAGAGGAGTGGGATATATTGACTGAAGAGAGTGGAATGTAGTGACTGATGGGAATGCCGTGCAGTGACTGAAGGTAGTGGGATGTAATGACTAAGAGGACTGGGAATCAGTGGCTGAGGGGAGAGGGATACAGTGACTGAGGGGAGTGTGATATAATCACTGAGGCGACTGGGATGTAGTGAGTAAGGGGAATTGGATGTATTGACTGAGTGGATTGATATGTAGTGAATGAGGGGAGTGGGAGTTCGTGATTCAGGGGAGTGAGATGTAGTGACTGAGGTGAGTGGGATGTATTGAATGAGGGGAGTGGGAGTTGGTGATTCAGGGGAGTGAGATGTAGTGACTGAGGTGAGTGGGATGTTTTGAATGAGGAGCCTGGGAGTTTGTGATTAGGGGGAGTGGAGTGTTTTCAGAGCAGTGGGATATAACGTCTGAGATGCATAGGCTGTATTAACAGAGTTTGGCGGAACGTTGTGAAATGCTATGTTGGAGTGAGGGGAGTGTCTGATTGTGCCTCGGGGGTGTTGAATGTTCTGACTAATTTAATTTGAAACACACGTTATATGGTTAGAGTATAACGTGTGATTCAAAGTAAATTAGTCAGAACATCCAGCTCCCCAAAGGTACAATCACACACTCCCCTCACTCTAACATACAGGCCTTGTTTCAACTGGAGTTTAGAAGTGTCTGGATGGTTTGGTTGAAGTATATTTGATTCTGATCAGTATTGCCAATATTGAAGTTGCAAGGTATTTCCTCCTTTGCGTCAGTGAAAAATAGTGGCAGCGTTTTAAAACTTTGCACATCTACCTCCGATGACAGTGGACAAGTGGAGTGTGCGTGATGGGGCGGGGCGGGGGGGGAGGGGCATGGAATATTACTGTTAAGACAAAGCTAGATGGATGCAAACTCTGAAGTCACGTACCAACCAACTCAAGAACAGCTTCTAGTCTGCTGCAATCAGACTTATGAATGGACCGACCTTGCATTATGCTTCATCTGTATAGCATGCAAGAAACAATACTTTTCACTGTGTGCTAATATATGTGACAATAATAAATCAAATCAAAGATGGATATGTGTTAAAGGCGGGAGACAGATGTTTTGGTGACGAGACCGGACTGTGTAACTGGAAACACAAACAGATCACTCATGATCTTGTCAAATCTTGGAAAAGCTCCAAATGGCCGAATAGGTGACTTCTGCACCTATTTCCCAGTTCGAGAGTGATCGTCAAAATTAATGATTGGTAACAGGAGGGAGATTAAATTGATCAAAAATAGCTGTCAAAAATGTCCTTCATCAACTCAGCATACATCCCATTGGTCAGAGAGCACGTATATCTTCTGTCACTTCATTCAGTCACTGCAGTGACTGTCCTGATACAGCACTTCCCACTCTCGACAGTCCAAGCAACCCCCTTCATTCCGTACAAAATCGGGTTCCCTCTGTATAACATATCACACTCCCCCAAATCCGTGTTGTTTTTGTTTTATCCTCCCAGACTCAGAATCATCCACCACCCCAGAGGATTGTTCAAAAACTCAGACTGAATCTGAGAAAGGTAAGCGCATTGGCTGTCCTCATCAGGACCGGTAAGCAATATAATTCATTTTGTCTCAGTCTGGTACAAATCGACCAGAGCAGTGTCAGGATACGAGTGTATTATTCATGATTGCAGGCTAACCCATTGCTCTCAGACTCTCCATTTTCTCTGCCTGAGCTGTCAGGACAGACGTTACTGTCACTTACATTCACTGTGTGCAAATTCACTAAGGATTCACAACGTGAAATATTTCCTTTCTTCCTCGTTGCGTTCTCTACCTCTGCTCCCTCTCTCCTTCACACTGAAGATTTTATCTCCCGTCCCTATGTCTCACTGTTTCTCCATCTGTCTCTCTTTCTCACTGTCATGTTCACAAACAATTTTCTGCCTCTTAGTCTTTCCCTCACTTTCAACTACTCTCTTTCTGTTTTATTCTTTGCCGTTCTGTCTTTCTCTCCCTCTTACTTCTTTCTACCTCATGGATCTCTTCCATCCCAGCTCTGTTTCACGAGTTCCAGTTCTCGTTTCATTCAGCTTGTTATTCTCTCTCTCTTCGCCACTCCGTTTTTTGTTCTTCTCTGCATGTTAATCGGTCTCCATTTCCTCAATGTGTCCATGTATCCCTTTCTCCAGCTGCCCAGTACCCATATTTCCCAAAGACAGCGATGGAGCTTGAGAAAGAAACGAAAGAGGAGTGTGAATGGAGAGAGAATGAAATGAAAATATTTAGGAGGACAGAGCAAAGATGGAACTGGAAGAGAATATAGGGTAAATAATGATAGTCGGGATGGGGATTTGGAATGAAAATAATTGGTGGTGAGGTAAATGGATAATAAGAAATACAGAAAGAGAAAAAACACAATGGGGGATGGAAAACAGGAGGAAAGAGGAAGAACATGAATTAACTGAGATGGATATGTCGAGATAGATCCTGTACCCCACAGTAACCTCTGAATATGTTTAACATGCTAATATTGTTTGTGTTATGTTTAGACACTGAGTACCAGACGATTAATGTGGAGGTTACTTCAATGACAGAACTCGGCGATGAAACAGCGAAGAGGGTGGTTTTGAAGAAGGTGAGACAGAATTGCAATGAGGACCAAATGGCAGACACCAGACCCACTTGCGCTGTTTGGATTCAGTGATAGGTGACTCCCGCCTCGACATACATGTATTTCAAGTTCCTCCTGTCACCCTCGTGTTTCACAGACCACATGATACTCTGGGCAGATACATCGACTCTCCAACGAGCTGCATTGGCTGTGATTGTTCGGTTGAAGAGAAATGTAAAGAGGTTGAATGCCCTCATCACAGAACTGCTTTGAGGATGGTGGAAGGGCATCCAACTTTTCCTGTATGATAGGATCCAGATGTTCTGTCTGACCTTACTCTGTTTTCTCGCTCTCTTTCCACTCAGTTTCTCTATGTCTTGACCACTTGACCACCCAGACGTCCTCGCTCTGTTTTTTTTTTCTTTCAACATCTTTCAGTTTCCCTCTCTCCTTGCCTGACCCACCTTTATCTTCCTCATTGTGTTTCCCTTTCTTTCACTTTTTCGCATTCACAATCTCACTGATCCTGCATATTACAACTTCTCTCCCTGTGTATGACTGCCAGTGCGTCTTTTTCACACTCCCTCGCCCCCACTCTTTTTATCTCTCTCTCTCTCTTTTCCTAGAGCATTATCATAACTCTGTCTCCCTCTCTCTATCTCTATTTCACTCTCTTTATTACTCTCTCGAGCTTTCTGTCTTTCTTTCTCACATCATTTCATCATTCCTCATTTTCACTTCCTCTCAGTCTATCCTCACGACCTCTTTCTCTGACTCTCTCTGTTTCTGTCTGTCTCTCTCTGTCTCGTTCACATACATTATCGCTCTCTCACGCTGTCTTATAATCTTTCTCCCTTTCTGTCTGTCTATCACTCTCACTCGATCTCATCCCCATTTTCTGTCTCGCTCTGTCTGACTCTCTCTATCTCTATCGAATTAGTTGTGTTTCTCGAGTTCTCTCTCTTCGCCCCCCCCCCCTCACCCCCACCCTTCCCCACACCCCAAGCCCCCCTCCCTCCTTTGTCTGCAGTCATCCTCATATTTTCTCCTCTCTCCTTTCTAGGTACAGGAAATGTTCAAGGATCAATGTCCAAATGAGCCGATCGATTGGAATCGGGTGGAGGTTCAGTGCTCAGATGTGGATGAGTTGGATCCCTGAGGGAGATACACTGTGAGCGAGCAGCCGGAACACCCGGATCATACGATTTCCAGACTCACTCCATGATGATTCAACCTTCATTTCTCATTCTTTCACTCATGCAGAGGGTTCAACTTCAATTTGAAGTGTGTTAACTTTAAAGCGAACATAGTTTCCACTTTATTTTGCAGAGCTGCGAGCTTTAAGCATTTTATTCTTTCAGCAGGGAATTAAAATCCCATTTTTAATAATGCCTGCCAGTCAGTTGAAACCAGACCGACCCTAGAGCTGCGTTCAGTTTCAGGATGAAGTGAACTGCTACTTATTGGGGGAAGTTAATGCTTGATCTCCCAACTTTGAGATTGAGTGAGCTCTCAGCACTGATGACAGGGATGTGGACAACAGATAGCCCTGTGGAAGGAGAACATCTCATTATATAGCATCATTTGAATCAGGTTTCTGTGGAATGGGAAATTTATTTGTCATTGAAATTTACAGAATCAGCAATAGCTTTTTAATCAGCACATTTTAAATGGTAGAATGGTAATTATGTTTAACATGAGTGAAATGCTTGACAATGTTACAAATAAAGTGAATTACAATCAAGTATGAGTCAAATGTTGACAGCACTCTGCTCTATCGCACCACCAATTTATGTTCTTCTGTACTGTGTCTGAGCTCTCACACTCTAACGTCCAATATTGGTTCAACATGCAATATACAAAATGTGTAGATGACAAAAAAAAAGTGGGACAGTAAGTTGCGATGAGGAAAGAAGAACTTACAAATGGATATCGATAGGTTAAGGAGAGTGGGCCAAGATGCGGTCGATGAAGCTTAACGTGGATAAGTGTGAAGTCATGCATTTTGGGTGGAAAAATGGGATGGCGATGAATGATTTAAATGAGGAGAAACTTCGCGGTGCTCCGATGCAGAGGGATCTAGGTGTCCTAATTCATGAGTCACAGAAAACTAGCATGCAGATGCAATGGGCCGAATGTCCTAATTCTGCTCCTAGATGTAATGGACTTCTGAACTTATGAATTCATAACTGCTAACTATGTCTGTTAATTCCAATTCAAGAAATATTCCTCACAGACTAATTCACTAAAACAGCTAGAAAACAGCAGGTTTCTGCGATTTGTACTTAGCACCAGCGCTACAGCTTTTGAAAACCCCGAGAGTGAGGCATAAAGAGATATTTGCCTTTGGACTCTCAGACAGCAGCCTCCAGAGAGAGAGAGAGGGAGAGAGAGCGAGCTCTTGTTTCCTGCTGACACAAGCAGAATTTGCCTGCATGTCCACGTCAGCTTCGCTCGTTGCATTATCACATGACTCATTCTCTTGTCAACCAGCCCAATTAAACCCTTCTTTGAAATCCCAGGGAAGACCCTAAAATAGACAGAAATGTATTAGCTCAGGTTTAAATGTACACCCCATGTCCTAGGTTATTCTTGTACATTCTTGGCATGTGGGCCGCCTGGAGCAGACAAATGGGCATCGATGAAAACAGAGCTGTCTCTGAAACATTCCCTGCCAAGAACCATGAAAATATTGACATTTGAAATGCACAATATTTCCACAATATGAATGAGAATTTCGAAATTGAGGAGATGTCTGAGTCAATAAAGTGTAGGAAGTACAGAGGGCATGGGTGAACAAAAGTTGTTATCAGTTTAGGTCAGGGCAAAAAATGCAATGATCAAAGGCAAGATCATCTGCTGTGAAAGATGTTAGGCCGACCTGGAAACCACGAGAACAGTGAACTCTGAGGATGACGAAGTCATGGATGAGAGTTTCTGATCAGCTGACAGGGTTACATTCGAGTGATATTCTGGAGGTGATAGGGGCTATTTCAGTGCTGCCTGGGATAAACGGAGGGAAATTCTCCTCCAGGTCAAACTCAAACCAGAATTACACACCATCTTGATCCGAATGGTTCCGCTGACAGAGAAAGAAGCGGTAGTCAGGTAATAGAGTTTATGACAGCGAGCAAAGTCAATTGATAGAACTTTCCCATATTCGGCCCATTGAGTCTGCTCTGCTAGTCAATCATGGCTGATATGCTCCTCATCCCCATTTCCCTGTCTTCTCCACATAATCCTTTCACGCATTGACAATTAAAAATCTACCAAACTCCTCCATAATTTTACTCACTGCCCCAGCATCCACCGCACTTTGGGGTAGCGATGTCTACAGATTCACAAGCCTTTGGGAAATGTAACTTCTCCTCAACCCTGTTTTAAATATGCAACCCCTTATACTAAGTGTATGATCTCTCATCTTCGAATGCCCCACAAGGGAAAGCATCCACTCCATGTCTACTTTATCCACACCTTTTATTATAATTTATACCTCAATTTTGCCTCCCCTCATTCTTCTCAATTCCAGAGAGTGTCGGCCTAAACTATTCAATCTAACGTCATACGCCAAACCCCTCATCTCTGGAATCAATCTAGAGAACCTCCTCTGAGCAGCTTCTAATGCCACTACATATTTACTCAAAAAAGGGGACTAAAACTGTGCACAATACTCCAGGTTGGGGTCTCACCAATGCCTTGCATAGTTGCAACAATCTTCCTTACCTTTATATTCTATTCCTTTAGCTACAGATGCCAGCATTCCATTCGCTTTCCTTATTATCTGCTGAACCTGCACGCTCGTTTTCTGTGACTCATGAACGAGGACAGGCAGATCCCTCTGCATCGGAGCACCCTGAAGTTTCTCCCCATTCATCACATTCCCATTTTTCCACCCAAAATGCATGACCTCACACTTGCCGACGTTAAGATCCATTTACCACATGTTGCCCCAATCTCCGAACCTATCGATATTTATTTATAACGTTCTTCTTTCCTCATCGCAACTTATAGTCCCATTTATTTTTGATTCATCTGCAAATTTTGTATATTGTCATGTTTAATTGTCTCGTTATTGAAAGGTAAGCTCATTCATTCGCTGTATGTAAACTGTATCGTTTAAATATAGTTTTCTTTAATAAAAACTTGCGAGCCTGCTAACAAAATCACTCCTATCGTGAAACGTCTTATTTTAACACTCATGCCGAAATAAAAATAAAAAGTTGGCATCTAATTGTGCTTAATTAAATACTTTCGGCTTTCCGACCTGCTCCCAAATAATAGGTTCAAAACGCTCCCTCGCCGCCCTTGTCTCTGCAACATCCTCCAGTTTAAGAAGTTTTAGAGATCTCTGTGTTATTCCAATTCTAAGATATTGTGCTCCTCAGAGTTTAATCATTCCCCCGTTGGCAGCCGTGTCCTCAGCTGGGCCCTATTTATTTGCACAAATTACTCCTGAACCTCTCGATCTCACTCCCCATTTAAAGATTACCTGAAAGTATGCCTCTTTGATCAGAACCAGCTTTCGGTTACTGGTCCTGAATTCACTTCTGAGGATAAATATCAATGGCATCATCAGTAATGTGCATTAAGAAGTCTCACAACACCAGGTTGAAGTCCAACAGGTTTATTTGGCAGCACACGCTTTCAGAGTATCACTCCTTCTTCAGGTGAGTGAGGAGTTGCGTTCACAAACAGGGCATATACAGACACAAACTCAATTTACAAGATCAATGGAATGCGAGTCTTTACAGGTAATCAAGTCTTAAAAGTACAGATAATGTGACTGAAGAGAGGGTAACGCACAAGTTAAAGAGATGTGCATTGTCTCCTGCCAGGACAGTTTGTGAGATTTCGCAAGCCCAGGCAAGTCGTGGGGGTTACAGATAGTGTGACATGAACCCAAGATCCTGGTTTAGGCCGTTCTCATGTGTGCTGAACTTGGCTATCAGTTTCTGCTCAGTGATTCTGCGTTGTCGTGTGTCGTGAAGGCAGCCTTGGAACGCTTGCCTGAAGATCAGAGGCTGAATGTTCGTGACTACTGAAGTGATTCCCGACAGGAAAAGAACACTCCTGCCTGGTGATTGTCGTACGATGTTCATTCATCCCTTCTCGTAGCATCTGCATGGTCTCCCCAATGTACCATGCCTCGGGACATCCTTTCCTGCAGCATATTAGGTGGAGAACATTGGCCGAGTCGCAAGAGTAGGTACCATGTACCTGGTGGATGGTGGTCTCACGTGAGATGATGGCATTCGTGTCGATCATCCGGCACATCCTGCAAAGGTTGCTGTGGCAAGGTTGGGTGGTGTCACTGTTCTCTGAAGGCTGGGTAGTTGGCTGCAGACAATGGTCTGAGATTGTGCGGTTGTTTGAAGGCAAGAAGTGGAGGTATGGGGAAGACCTTGGCGAGATGTTCCTTTTCATCGATGACATGTTGAAGGCTCCGGAGAAGATGTCATAGCTTCTGCACTCCGGGGAAGTACTGGACGATAAAGGGTACTCTGTCCGCCGTGTCCCGTGTTTGTCTTCGGAGGAGATCAGTGCAGCTTTTCACTGTGGCACGTCGGAAC